>NW_006205599.1:1545690-1649159 GCF_000334495.1 Tupaia belangeri chinensis
GCGGTCGCCTATGTGGGAGTCCAGCGACATAGCCATTATGCTAACTGTTGGTCCCGTTGCATAATTTTTTTAAGAGTTATTTTTATTTTAACTTTATTATTATTATTTTCTAATTTGATCAGAGAGAAAGAGGGAAAGTGAGAAAGCAAGCCACCAGGTCTGGGACTTGAACCGTGATCAACCATGTGGGAGTCCAGTGATGGTCTTTAGCCATCATACCACCTACTGGCCCCCATAATTTTTAAAAAAATTATTCATTTAATTTTATTTATTATTACTATTTTTAAATTTGACCAGAGACAGAGAGAGAAAAAGTGTGAAAGCACGCCACCAGGTCCAGACTCAAACCATGGTTGGCCATGTGGGAGTCCAGCATCTTAACCACTGTGCCACTTGCTGACCCCCAACATGTTTCATAATTTAAACATAACATTTCATTAAAAGGACAGTGGATATATTTCTAGTTTTTGGTAGTGACAACTTCCAGAACCATTTCTGTTCTGTTATTATATTTCTGTTAAGTTATCTTGGGATACCTTAGTCCCTCTGCTAAGTTTTAGCAAAAAGAGAGACAACATAGGTAGGACATAATATTGGGACCAGCAGTTGGTGTAATGGCTATGTTGCTAGACTCCCACGTAGTCAGCTGTGGTTTGAGTCCTGGACCTTGTGGCTTAAACTCAACACCGGGTGCATGTGTATGCGTGCCCAAGATCCCGAGAGGAGAATGGAGGAGGAGGGATTGTGGAGTGGCCATCCCCCCAGGGGTGATTTCTCTCTCCCTCTCTCTCTCTCCCTCCCCCCCCCTCTCTCTTTTTGGCATCCGCATGCGCCCTATAGCAAAAATCTCTCGCTCCAAAAGAAAAAAATTTATTATTCATTTTTTTCTGGCAGTCCTCTCAATGAACAGTGTCTTAAACTTAAGATGGACTGCAATTGGGAACAAAGAACGTGGATATTATTTACTAATTGAGTGTATCTTTTAGAATATATTCTATATGCTTTCATTTCTTTCTTTTTTTTTTTTTTTTTTGCTACAGGGCACATGCACTGCTAGAGAGAAACAGAGAGAAGGAAAGTGAGACGTCACCCCAGGGGGGATGGCCATGCCTCGGTCCCTTCTCCATTCTCCTCCTGGGATCTTGCGCACACACTCATACTTGCCTAGTGTGATTATCAAGTCCAGGACTTGAAGTGTGCAGTTGACTGTGTGGGATCCAACTGCCTTAACCTCCACACCACCCTCTGGTGCACTAGTTAGCAGTTTTGCTCAGAGCCTGTAGTGACCGTTTGTTTCTGATTGAATGCATCCAGAAAATACCATAATTTCCTTGAGAGGCCGTGTTAATAGCCTTTGCAGTGTTGTATATGGAAGTCACAGTGCCCAGTGGGACCGCCACACATCATGTGTTCTGTTGGTTGCACCAAGCGAAGCATGTGTTATCACTAGAATGTGAGCCAGTCACTTGGAATGAAGTTTTTGGACTGTACTTTTGTCATGATGGCTTAGTTCCTAAGGTGGTTAATAAAGTACATATATTGTAACATGTTGATAACTTTATGTTAGAGACTTGAAATGCTTGACTTTTGAAATACCATGAATTACTGTATACTTTTTTATAAAACAATATTATATCTGTAACATTAAATGTTTTTATTTCCAAGATTCAGTCTGGTCCACTAAAAATCTCTGATTTATCAGAGGTAATGAAAGAATCTAAACAGCCTGCCTCACAACTCCAAAAACAAAAGGGAGACACTCCAGCTTCTACAACAGGTACTTCTATTTAGAGCCATTCTTTTAGGCTTATAGGTGAACGAATTGTTTCAGTGTGTTTGTACCCATAATCAAGAGGAGGGCCCCTCCCAGGAGAGATTCTTTGATCCGCAGTGCCTACCCGAGGGAAGAAGGCTTCTCACCTGTGATGTTGGCTCTTTCAGGGAATGAGCGGGACACAGAATTGGGCTTGATTGTGAGTGAGGGGTAGTGGCAAGGATTGTCCTACATACAAGACTTACCCTTTCTACTCCCCCCACCCCACCCACTGATGCCTAGCTTTTTCCTATTTGGATTTCAGTATATTCTCTCTTTTTTTTAACCTCTTTTTCTCCTATCTCTTCTCTGATTGTTTTTCTTTTATTTCTTAATGATGGAAGTGTCTTGCTCTCCTTTCTACAGATGCTTTTTTGCCTTCAAGATTTATCAGTAATCCTACCCTAATTTACGGCACTTGCCTTATTCTAACCTTTTTACTACACATATGAATGCCTTTATGTCCTTCTTTAGTTACTTCTGTCCTCCATTAAGTCGGCTGACTTTGACTCAGCAAATAGGTACTGAGTGTCTATTAAGTGCCTGTATTCTTCTAGGCGCTGAAGGTAGAGCAGTGAACTAAATAGTAGAACAAAAACAGCCAGCAAAACACAGCCACAGAAACTCTGCTGATACTCCTTGGCAGAATGAGGGAAGGGCGAATGATATAAAAGTAAACAAGTAGAATGTATAGGTGTCAGACAGAATGGGAGGGAATACCACAGTTTTAAATAGAGTAGAAAAGCCTCACCTAGAAAGAAGCAATCATCTGAGTAATGACTAGAAAGAGGCGAGGGGGTAAGTCAGATGAAATGCTGGTGGAGTCTGCAGACAGGGATTAGCTGGTGCAGGGGCTCAGCATATTCCTACAAGGAGCAGTTGCTTCTGGAGTGGAGCGAGTGACGGGGGAACAGGAGCCAGTGTAGGAGGAGAGGGAGCAGAATGCCTGCGGTGGCAGCCTGGGAAGCCTTATTAGAGCTTGTTCTATATTCGGAGTAGGATTGGAAGTTGTCGGGCTGCTTGCCAAGGGGTGGGGGTGGGGGATTGACCTGTGACTATTACTTTAATGGGATCTCTTGGGTTGCTATGAATGGATAAGGACTAGGAACAGGAATGGTAGCAGGGAGACGGTTAATGGGTTTTGTGGTAATCCAGCTTTATTCTTAAATGGGTCTTTCAGTCTACTTAAATTTTCCTTTATCCCCCCCCATTTCATCTCTAAAATTGTTCCTTTTTCTCTTCCATAAACACTTGTGTGTGTAATTTGCAAGCCCTTGATTTTTTAAAAACTTTTCTTTGAAAATATAGCTATTATTAACTTTCTAAATGTGAGTTCTATTCTTCACTGTTTCTACTGTGAACATCTTTCTGTGTTTAAAGCTATCATCTTGTTCTGCTTACACCTCTTCTCTCTTTCACTTTTAACAATTCAAAATATTCTTTGTCTAGTTGCATTGTTTTTTTCTGTCTTCTTCATTACAGGCTCTTTTTTCCTTTGTTATTCTTTCTCCATGTTATATAAATCTGATGTTCACTTCTTGTATGTTAAGAGTTGGTGCTTTTGCCAGAAGCCTTGCCTGGGAGTAGTGATGGATAAAATGCCTTTGAGTACTGGCAGTCCTCATTTCTCTGTGTCCCTCCGGCCATGTCCATTGTATGTCAGTCTGTACATGCAGTTGACAGTGCCCTTGTTGTTACTCAGACACGTGGCAGCACGTGGATTTATCTTTCAGGAGTCAGACAGTAAGTGGGCAGCGCTAGTAGTAGAGTCCCCTGTGTTTCTGTTAACCTAGAAGAGTATGAATACCATGAGTAACATGTATTTGTAGCACCTACAGAGGCAGCTCAAATTATTTCTGCAGCAGGTGATACACTGTCGGTCCCAGCCCCCGCGCGTTCGCAGGTCCCAGACCCCGCTGTTCAGCATGAAGAATCTGTAAAAACTGGTCACCCTGAAATCGAAGGAAAACCCACACCTGCAACTTCAGGTAGTTTAATTATTTATAGATTTTTTTCATTCTATGAATAATATACTCATCACAACTATGTAATGCCTAGGCAACACGTAGATATTGTAAGTGTATATTGAGCTGTCGGAAAAGTCATGGTGCATTTTCACATAGAAAAACACGTCGTGACTTTTCCAATGAGTTATTATTTATACTTGTTTTAAGTCTTCAGGCTTGCTTAGGAAATTTTTAAAATTTAGAAGTGTGAGTAAATCCTCAAAAACAAGGACACCCAGAGATGATCCCTTAATTCCTTATTTTGGAATCATTAAAAGTGATGATGTGGTTTTAGAATCCTCACCACGGAAGTACTCTGCCCTGATAGAACTGGCAAGTCTGAATGGTGGTGTTTTATATCCCTGTTAGCTGTTGAAATTCTGTGCTGAACTTTGATTTCCTCTTATTTACTTTGCTGCAAGAGGAAGCATCCTCATCTTCTGTAAGGGAGCGACCGCCCGAAGAAGTTGCAGCTCGCCTTGCACAACAGGAAAAACAAGAGCAAGTTGAGATTGAGTGTATGTAAATCAATGCTTCTAGCCACCTCTCAACCTCTCAGTTGCTCTCTTCTTAAACCATCAGCACAAGTGTGTCATCTCTCAGCTAATTGTAGTTTCTTTTCTTGTTTTTTTTTTTTTTTTTCCCCCACCATCTTCATTTCATCGTTTGTGTTCTTTCTCTCTAAACTTCTGTACTCACCTGACAAGGGCTATTCTTAGTGTATAACTGGTGAGCATTTTGAATAATATATGTGCTTTGTTTATGTTACTATGGCTGCTGCTGCTGCAGGTTCTCCATATTCTGGGGGGCAGAGACTGATTACAGTAATGCACCACATGACAGTGTTTCAGTGACTGACAGTGGTCCCATAGATGATACCGTGTAGCCTAGGCATATACCCACCTAGGTTTGTGCAAGCATGCTCTATGATGTTTGCACAGTGATGAAGCCACCTGGTGATGCATTTCTCATGAGGTATCCCTATATGATTGTATTTATGTTTTAGCAGTTTGCTAAGAATCTTTTCATTGTTAAGCTCATAAATTTATTTGTGTGAGTCAGAATGGTTCATGCTCTGGCTTATTAACCATCCTCTGGACTCTTCCTCTGGTGCTGTTATCTCACATTGAGGCATGGAGGTTATTTTCTTTCTTTCTTTTATTTATTTATTTCTTTTTTAAATTTGCCGGAGACAGGGAGAGAGGGAAAGTAAGAAAGCAGCCCCTGTAGGTGTGGTCATGCCACTTTACCTTCCCTTCCATTTCTCCCTCTCAGGATTTTGGGTACTCATGCATACATGCCTGGTCTGTTTTATAAGCCTCTGGGCCCAGGGCTCGAACCATGCAGTCAGCCATGTGGGATCAAGCCACTTTAACCACCATGCTATCAGCTGACCTGAGACTTGGAGAGTTCTCCATGTTGTTGGTTTCCAGCTAACAGGTGTATTATGCTAAGTTTTTGATGGTTTCAAAAAAGGTAATAGATACCCAAAATGTATTTTCCTGTCTTAAACAAGGCACACAGAACCCAGTTTATGGCTGCTACAGCGTGTGGATGTGTGGAAGCTGGGGAATGTGTAGCTCCTCACCGGACAGAGAGTGTCTCAAACTCTCCTGGCAGCCGCTTAGAGGTCATGGTGTTTGTCTTTCTGCCCTGAGTGGCTCCTGTTAATGTGTTGGTACTGTGCTGCTCTGAGGAACCAAGTTTGTTAAAACTGGGTAAAAGATTAGAATGAATAGAATGAGAATAGTTATAGACATTAGTTTGACATTAGTTAGATTTAGATTTTTTGTATTTGCATTCTTCTGAAATCTTGGTCATGTTGAAAATGTTAATTACTTCCAAATACGTGAAATATTTCAATACTTTTTTCCCACTTCTTAATTTTTCCTGAATTCTCTACTGCTTTAATTGAGATTACTACTACTTTTTTTTTTTTTAAGGGAGATTTTTGCTATAGGGCAAGTGAGACATCACTCCCCTCCCCACCCCATCATGGGTTATGGCCACGTCGCAGTCCTGTCTCCTCCAGGATCTTGGGCACACACGCGCTCAGCGTGAGTTTGAAGCTGCCGGGTCCAGGCCTCGAACCACAGTCAACTACATGGGAGTCCAACAATGTAACTATTACGCCATCTGCTGGTCCCAAGATTACTTCTTTTTAAAGTTTATATATTTTCTCCATTTTCCCCTTTTATCATATGGGCACCTGGAATTAAGCTACACATTTTAGATGGAGATATCTGTTCTTTTATTTGTGTGGTTGTGTTCAGATCCATTTTCATTTTGGGCAAAGTGTATATTTTCAGGATTGTGTCAGTTACCTTTAGTTTTGTCCTGAAAATTTACGTTAAAAATGTTCATGTGAAGACCAGTAGGTGGCATGATGGTTAAGGCACTGTATGGTTTGAGCTCCAGACCTAGCGACTTAAAAATCACACTGGGTGTGTGCACATTCATGCCCAAAATCTCAAGAGGAGAATGGGGGAGAAGGGACTGTGGCATGGCCACTCCCTTAGGGGCTGATTTCATATTTTCCTTCCCTTTCTCTTTGGCGAGTGCATGCATCCTGTGGCGGCAAACACCTTTAAAAAAATTGGTTCATATGTGGACCACCTGGTGGCCTGGTGATTACTGTGGTTAGATCCCACATGGGCAACTGTGTGGTCGAGTCCTAGACCTAGAGGCTTGAAAAACATGCCAGATATGTGTGCATACATGCACCAAATCCTGAGATAATGGAGGAGCAGAGACTGCGACATGGCTGTCACCTCCTCTCCTCCCCAGGGAGGGGTACTGTCTCTCCACTCCCACCCGTGTCTCTCTCTCTCTAGCAAGTGCATATATACTGTAGCAATTTTTTTAAAAAAGTTCATACCTGTCAGACATGCACGTGCTTGCCCAAGATCTGACAGGCTGGAGGACCAGATGAAGGGGACAGCGCTGTGACCTGATCCTGTGGAGGGTGCGACCTCTCCCTCTCTCGTTCACTCTTTCACTCTCGTACATGCACACTTTATCATGAATAAAGAAAAACATTTTAAAACTCGTGTGTGTCTAATTTTTATGAAGGATTGGAGCACAGTGACAAGAGGGATTGAGGCAGCAGGTGGCCTCCCAGCAGCCTGATTCCGTGGGCTTCTGTGAAGCGGCTCACTGCTGTCTGCACTGCTGGCCACCAGTAGCTCATTCTTATCATGGAAACCAAGAACAGTTTTTCCTCCCTTGCCTCTTTCTCTGTTTATATTTCCTGCTTGTCAGTATAGCTTCACTCTCACATTGATTTCCTGATTTTCCCCCCTCATTCTTAGCTTCCTTATCTTTGTTGTAGAGGCACCATGTAGGAGTCATCCAGTTCCATTTGTTCACCTCTGCCTGACTCTTCTCTTGCTAAAAATCCCCTTCTGTTTTTGTTTCACCTACTGAGTATATTTCATGTCTTTTTGTCATCTGCTATCAGTTATTATTAAATTAGTATTCTCATTGGCTTTTATTCTTCAAATGACCGTTTTTAAATTTCAGTGTGTTATCTAAAATATCATACCTTGCTTTACTTTTAAAATATGTTGCTGTTTCTTTTTAGAATTCCTGAAGCAGCACATGCAAACGTGCTCTTAATGGGTGCTAGTCCCTGGGACATTGCAGTTTCTTAAGTCTTATTATGGGAAAATACTGTCCATTTCAAGCTACCTTTACTTTTCTTATTTGCACGTTTTCTTGTTTGTCTTCCCCTGGTCTGTCTGTAATCTTTTATCTTGGCGGTACAGGTTTTACGCTGTGAGTACTTCTTGCTGAGGGAATGAAAATGAGCACTTCTTTTTCCCTATTTAAAATAAAAAATCTGGTGTATATGCTGAACTTACAGCTTCTAGTAGGTTAAAGGGACTGTAGTGTCCTGAGCCTTGTTTTTGTTTTTCCAAAGTTCAGATATATGTAGAAGTAAAAATAATATAATAAACCTTAATAGACCCATCATCCAGGTTCAATATTACCACTCTTTTACTGTACATGTAAGTGAAACTTTAATTCCCTAAATTTGAGTCCTGGGTGTATCTTGTTCTTTTTTACAGTTTTTTGGGAAATGCAATGAAGTAATCATAGGAGAAGAGGGAAAATTAAAACGAAGTTATTTATTGGGGAAGGAGTTTGTTTTTTAACTCTTCTCTTTTTCCTTCCAGCTCTAGCTAAAAGCTTAGAAGATGCTCTGAGCCAAACCGCTAGCGTCACTCTGCAGGTGATCGCAGCTCAGAATGCTGCCGTCCAGGCTGTCAATGCACACTCCAACATCCTGAAGGCAGCCATGGACAATTCGGAGGTGAGCCAGAGAACGGCTGGACGCCTAGCGTTTCGTAGGCTCATTTCTCCTAAGTGGTACGGGCTTTCTGTCACTGTTCTGAACAATCTAGAATATTTGTATTTTCTTTCTTTCTTTTTTTTTTTAAGAGAGGCTTTGGCTATAGGGTACAGGCGCTAACCAGAGACACACAGAGACAGAAAGTGAGAAGTCACCTCTGCCCAGGGGGATGGCCGTGCCATAGTCTCTTCTATCTCCTATTGGGACTTTGGGCATGCATGCACATGCACCCAGCATGAGTTTAAAGCTGCTGGGTCTGGGACTTAGAATACCCAGCATGAAAGCTGCTGGGTCTGGGACTTAGAATAATTGTCTTTTTAAAAAAAAGTTAAAAAAAAAAAAAAAGACCAGCAGGTAGCGTGGTGAAGATACTGGACTCCCACATGACTGATCACGGTTCAAGTACTGGACCTGGCAGCTTGCTTTCTCTCTCTCTCTCTCTCTCTCTCTCTCTCTCTTTCTCTCTGTGTGTGTGTATGTGTGTGTGTGTGTGTGTCTGGTCAAATTAAAATAAATGAATGAATAATTAAAATAATTCATTAAAAAAACTTAAAAAAAAAAAGAATAATTGTCTTCTTTTAGAGAGAGATTTTTGCCATAGGGCGCATGCATTTGCCAGACAGAGAGACGAGAGAGACAGAAAGCAAGAAATCATCCCCCAGGGGGCATGACCATGCCGCAATCCCTTCTCTTCTGTTTTCCTCCTGGAATTTTGAGGACACTTACACATATGCCCAGCGTGAGCCTTAAGCTGCTGGATCTAGGACTCAAACCGCAATTGACTACATGGGAGTTCAGTAGCCATTATGCCAGATTCTGGTTCCTAGAATAATTGTCTTTTCTTTTTTGAGAGGTTTTTGCTATAGGGCGCATGCGCTTGCCAGAGAGACAGAAAGCAAAAAATCATTCCCAGGGGGGATGGCCATGCTGCAGTCCCTTCCCCTCCATTCTCCTCTTGGCATCTTGGGCACGCATGCACACGTGCCCAGCGTGAGTTTAAGCCACCGGGTCTGGGACTCGAACTGCAGTCGACTACATGGGAGTCCAGCGACATAGCCATTATGCTAACTGCTGGTCCCGCTCACTTCTAAAATAAGGATATAACATACATTTTAAGACGCTGCTGTGGTCCTTATGGAAACTGATGTATGTAAAGTGCTTAGAATAGTGCATGACACATGGTAAGAGCTACATGAGTGACCAGTTGTATTTAACTGACACAAGCAAGCCGGTCGACCAACCAATTACTCTATGAATTACTGAAAGCCAAATAAAGGCAATATTATCTGTACAGAAAAAGAAAGTGAGAAAGCAAGCCATCATGCCTCGGATTTGAACCATGGTTAGCCATGTGGGAGTCCAGCGCCTTAACTACCACACCACCTGCCAGGCACTTAAAGTTGTTTCTGAGAAGCTTCTTTAGACTGTCAGATGGTCTAGTGACAGTAAACAGTTAATCTTGCCTGAAGAGGATTGGTTTTTAAACTCTTCATTGGTAATTAATGTGCCCTTAGAATGGAGACTATATCAGAGGTCAGTGGGAACATGGAGAGTGGAGGCAGAAAGAGTTGAATGACCAGAACTAGAGGGCATTGCTTTTTTTTTTCTTTTTTTCTTTTTTTTGGAGATGTTTTTGCTATAGGGTGTGTGCGCTCACCAGAAGGATAGAGACAGAGAGACAGAAAGTGAGAAATCACCCCGTAGGGGGAATGGCCATGTTGCAATCCCTTCTCCATTCTCCTCTCAGGATCTTGGGCACGCACGCATGCACACGCGCCCGGCATGAGTTTAAGCCCCCGGGTCCGGGACTTGAACCGCTGTTGACTTACTACGTGGGAGTTCAGCGACACAGCCATGACGCTAACTGCTGGTCCCAGGGCATTGCTTTTGTTGAGCCCTCTACTGAAGGAGCAAGCGTAGGGCTGCAAAGCCACAGAGAGCTACTGGTTTCAAACAAGGAAGATGTAAACTGGCCTTCTAAGTCCAGAGATAACTGATTGACGTGGCAGTCATTTTTTAGGTATGCCAGAAGCCTTTGTAGTAGCTTTGTTTGGAAACATTATTACTGAACCAGTTCAGCCGTCTTTCCGAGGTAAACATAGTTTAGTCTTATAGTAACTTAGTATGCTCCTGTTCATCTACACAAAGTGTATTTCAAGATAAATCATAGGGGGACCAGTAGTTGGTGTAATGGCTGTGTTTCTGGACTCCCATGTGGTAGACTGTGTTTCAAGTCCCGGACCCGGTGGCTTAAACTCACGCCAGGCGTGTGTGCGTGCGTGCCCAAAATCCCGAGAGGAGAATGGAGGAGAATGGATCCCCTCTGGGGGGTGATTTCTCACTTTCTCTCTCTTTCTTTCTGGTGAGTGCATATGCCCTATATCGAAAACTTCTCAAAAAAAAAATAAAATAAAAAAAGATAAACCATAGGGTAGTTTTGCTCCATACTTATATGTGACACATTCAGTTTAAATTACATGCATTTAGAAAAAGGAGTAGAAACGGCCAGCAGGTGGCATGGAGGTTAAGACAAGTGCCAGGAAAGAATTTCTATTCGAGAGAAATATTGTATATAAATTTTTACCTTTGAATTTAACGTCACACATTTCTGTTGGGTCTCATCGTCTGTTCTGTGGCAGTAATAGCAGTTATTTGCATTTATGTCATTGAAGTTTTCTGTTCAGGTTACAGGTGAGAAGAAGTCTGCTCAGTGGCGCACCGTGGAGGGTGCATTGAAGGAACGCAGAAAGGCAGTAGATGAAGCTGCTGATGCCCTTCTCAAAGCCAAGTAATTACTCATGGACTTTACAAGTAATTAGGGCCTCCTGGTGGTTGTTTTTTGTGCTGTGTTTTCTTTATACTGTTTTTAGAAAATTAAGAGAAGGCAGAGAAAGCCTTTCCTACTTTCTCCACCTGTGCTTGATATGAATTGGCATCAGGATCACAAAGGTTATAAGAGAGGAAATAAAATATAATTCAACTAAAATAAATTTTACAGAAACTTATGTAAAGGATGGTATCTAAATACAAGATTTGGCCCAGCTGCAATAGGCATCCTGGTTGATACTGCTGCTTTGTAGGCTGGGGCCACATGAGAGACCTGGGTTTGATTCCCGAGCAACTCAAGAGGCCTGATGTGGGGCTCTACACTTGCAGTCCTTGGTACTTGGGAGACTGAGGTGGGAGGGCTGTGACATAGTGATACTTTGTCCCCCACCCCAAAAAAAAAAAGTTATTAGATTATTCCTTAGGTGGTGTATCTCTACACATTTACTGAGATTCTGTTATAATTTCAAGATTTTGCCGGAACGACTTTGGCAGTTGTACTGGGATTTAGAAAGTACATTATAATCTGTTTGCTTCACCTCATGAAGTAATAACTGTGTAATAGGTCTAGTGTTAGGCCTCCTTGACATTGAGTCCTAGAAGGTAGCTAAAAGTAGAATCAAGCAAGCAAACCCAAGTATAAGATCATCCTTTGATGATAGAAATCTGTATTTGACTAAAGGTTTTTATCAACAGTATGAAATAGTTACTTGTCATTCAAAATTTTGCTGTCTTTCTAATAAAGTATTTCTGATAGAGAAAGAAATTTTCTAATAAAGCCACCATAACTTTTAGGAGATTCAAAAATGTTCATATTATTAGACCGTGTGTCTGTTCTGTGTTATGTGGTGAGTAGACCGCAGCCCATCTGACCTACGAAACATTTTGAATCTTGCGGGCTCCCCTACGCCCCGGTTTTCTGTCTAGTGAGGTCCTTGGTCTTCTCCTTTCCTTTGCCTTTGTAAAATTCTCTCTCACTGGCAAGGGAGTCAGCCTAATCTGTTAGAGCTGCCATTTATTGTGGGCTCCTTGTGGCAGGCCCTGTACAAGGTAGTTTGCACAAATTACTTATCCATACACAAAGGTGTGCAGCCAGGGCGAGGCCGACCTTGGCAGTTGAGTCCGGGTCTGTCTTTCTCTGGAGACTGGGTCTTTTCCACACCGTGCTACATCTCTCGTTCACTCTAGTAGACTTAGCTCTTCTGACCAAGGTGATTTCAGCTGTCAGTGAGACTAGCTTCTGTGCTTAGTGACTAAACAAAGCATTCAGTGACGTTTTTCAAACTACATTTCTTTTCTAGACTTTAATAATGATATACTATACTGACTTCAGAACTCTTTTATTTAAGTTATTTACTTGTTTCTTCCTGAGAAAGAGAGAGTAGGCACCCCCAACAAGAGTCTTCATGCTGTGACCTGACCTCCAGCCTCAGCCAGCATGCCACAGGCATGCAATGCACACATGTCTGGTGTGCACACAGAGACCTTGGGACGTGAATCCAGGACTTTCCCATGTGGCCTCAGCATCACAGCATTGCATCACCACTGCACCGCTACAGCTGGCCCAAAAAGCTCTAATAGTGTTGCAAGGAATTACACTAATTTTCATTTTGTTTTATTGGTTTCCAGAGAAGAGTTAGAGAAGATGAAAAGTGTAATAGAAAATGCGAAGAAAAAAGAGCTTGCTGGGGCCAAACCTCATATAACTGCTGCAGAAGGGAAGCTTCACAACATGATAGTCGATCTGGATAATGTGGTCAAGAAGGTAGATTCCGCAGCTCTTACACATTGCTTTTTGTTTTTTAGTATATTCGTTTAGTCAAAGGATTTTAAGAATTCAGGAAAATGGCCAGCTGGTGGCCTGGTGGTTGGAGTGCTGGACTCACACATGGCTGGCCATGATTCGAGTCCTGGACTCCATGGCTTGAGAATCATGCTGGGTACGTACGTGTGCTACCTAAAATTCTGAGAATGGTGAGAAGGGATTGTGGTGTGGCCATCCTTCCTGAGGGATACTATCTCACTTTCCCTCCCTCTGTCTCCAGGAAGTGCATGCGCCCTATGGCAAAAACCTAAATAAATAAATAAAAATTTAGGAAAATAATAAGATGCCTACCATCTCTTCTTCTTTTTTTCCTGCAAAGAGTATTAGTTGTTATTATTTTGTTTTGTTTTGAATGTTTGCTATAGGACATGTGCTTGTGGAGCGAGACAGTGAAAGAAGGAAGGAAAGTAAGAAATCACCCCCCAGGGAATATGGCTGTGCTGCAGTCCCTTTTCCTCCCTGGATTTTGGTCACGTATACACATACACCTGGAGTATTTTTTTTCAAACTGTCAGATCTAGGTTTCCAAACACCATGCCATCAGGCTGGCCTCAGTTGTTACTGGTTTTAAACACTTAACTTGAGGGACCAGTATATGGAGTAATGGTTTCGTCGCTGGACTCCCACATAGTTGATTGCAGTTCGAGTCCTAGATCCGGCAGCTTTAGACTCACACTGTGCATGTGTGTGCATGCCCATAATCCTGAGAGAACAGGAGGAGAAGGGATTGTGGCCTGCCCGCCCTCCTAGGGTGTAATTTCTCACTTTTTGTCTCTTTGTCTCTCTCTGTCTCTCCCGGTGAGCGCATAAACCCTATAGCAAAAATCTCTCTCAAAAAAACAAATACAAAACTTGAGCCTCCACCCTGACTTCCATCCCAGGTAGTCTGGAGCAGCATGGGACCCTCAGCAGCACCGGGACCCTCAGCATCCGTGCTAAACGTGGCTCTGCAGGGCCATGGCCTGCAGCCTCAGTGGAGGCTATGCCCGCTGCTGCCTGGGTGACTAAGGGCTGTCACTATCTGGACCTGCTCTGCTGTTGGTGTGTAAATTCATGGAGAGGCACGAATGGATAACAGCAGAAAACGGTGTTAGAACAGTGGGTATCAGCAGTTCTGCACAGGAAGCTTTGGGAGATGTTGTTTATTGTAGTCTACCCAACTTGGGACAAAACTGAACAAGATGAGTTTAGTGCTTTGGAAAGTGTGAAAGCTGCTGGTGAATTCTATTCTCCTCTCTATCAGAAGAAGTAACTGAAATTAATGAAGCTCTGCAGAAAATCCAGGACTTGTCAACTGATCTTGTTAGGAAGATGGTTGGCTGATCAAGATGACTCTGAGTAACCCTTCAGAACAAGATGAACTAATGAGAGAAGAAGCCTATGAGAAATATGTAAAGTCTATTAAGTCAAAGTAGGACCCTTAAATAAAGTAGTGTAAAACTACTTAATCCAGCATGGTTATCTTAAATTAATGGTTGGTAGAAGACTTAAAATAGCAACTTTGAACAATACCAGTAGAAAAAGAAACTACTCTGAACACCAGTACTGGAAAGAAATACCCCTTAACTTTATTTTGTTTTGAGAGAGATTTTTGCTGTAAAGTGTAAGCACTTACCAAAGAGACAGAGACAGAAAGAGAGAAATCATCCCCTGGGGAGATGGCCATGCCGCAGTCCCTTCTCCAGTCTCCTCCCAGGACTTTTGGCACGCACGCACATGCACCCAGCATGAGTTTTAAGCTGCCGGGTCCAGGACTTGAACTGTGTTTGACTACCTGGTAGTCCAGCCATTTACCATTACACAGTCCACTGGTCCCACCTCTTAACTTTCTAGTGATCATATTTTTAATAAACATAAAATGGGTCTGTTTCACAATATTCTATGATTCTTAAGACTAGGCTCAAGTATTCATAATTCATGAAATCATCTGTGATAAAAAGTAGTTATAAAAATTATGTAATTAGTGATAACACTGTTTTCAAAAGCCTTACATTACACTGTATGTTGCTTGTATCCATCCCTGGATTTGGATCAGAATACTTAATTTGCTCTCCATTGAAAATAACTGGGAGTGGAGAGAAGTTTTTGTTAGTTGTATAGTGTTGAAGAACAGTGCTGTTTTAGTGTTGCAGTATACTGCATTTGCTGGTGCTAGTTCTACAGTTGAAGCAACAGCTTTGCAGCAGAATAAGAAATAATAAAATACTCAGTTTCTTCATTTAAACATAGAAACTGAACACGAAGTAGACTACTCAGTATTGTCAATACTTCCTAGAATAGTTACATTTTTGGTCAGGGTTATTGTCACATGGCATTTTAATAGGAATTAGAAGGGAAAAAAGATGAGGCTCATGCTCCTTTTTCTGAGCTTCAGATTCTATGCATGTATTGTTTACCCATTCCCAACCAAACATAGTTGAAGGGATACGAGTTCCATGTGCTGGAACGTCTGTGGCGCCTTTTGTTGACTTAAACTGTATACTCCTTGTCTTTGCTCAGGTGCAAGCAGCTCAGTCTGAAGCTAAGGTCGTATCTCAGTATCATGAGCTGGTGGTCCAAGCCCGGGATGACTTTAAGCGAGAACTGGACAGTATCACTCCAGAAGTCCTGCCTGGGTGGAAAGGGATGAGTAAGTTCAAATAAAGTATTGGCACTCTGCGTTTTTCCTTTAACAGCTGATCGAGTAATTGAAACTCGATTCCCTCCATTCATCTAGTCCAAACTCCTCTTGCCTGCGTATCTATTTTGATGTCTGGTACATTGCTGCGGTATTTTATTTCAAGCACTGTCACAAGAAGCGATGCACCTGTGATGATACTCCCATAGCTGTAGCAGCAGTGAACACAAGTTCCAGCCAGTGTTTCATTCCAGAAGCCGTGATTCCATTCTGGACTCTCCTATAGGAAAGCAAAATAAGGTTTAGAAACCAGCGAGTGAGAGTGACATTACAGCCTTGACTCTGTTAAAATAGTATTTAGAAAAGAGTTACAAAATCTTTGTTACTTTGAAAGCATTGGTAGTGAGTTGCTTAAGGCCGTGTTTTATGACTCCTCCGAGACAAGAGAAGGTTATGTTGGGAATGTACCAAGGGATCCGCAGTGAGAAGGAAGTCAGCTGTCTGCTGTCCACTTACCAAAGCTGTGACTGCAGGGAATTTTTGGTGATTACACAGCATAACTCAGGGAGTAGTCACGTTTCCCTGAAGCACTTGTGAGAGTACCAGGAATGGCAGAGATTTCCAGTCTCAGCAATGTTATAATATTGTCTTTTTAAAATTATTTATTCATTTATTTTTAACTTGACAGAGAGAGAGACAGAGCGAAAGAGAGGAAGTGAGAAAGCAAGCCATCAGGTCTGGGACTCGAACTGTGGTCAGCCATGTGGAGTGTCCAGCACCTTAACCACCATGCCACCTGCTGTTCCCCACGTTACAATACTGTTTAAATGCCTTCATGTGTTAGGGACTGAACTTCTGGTGTTTGGGGCCTCACTGGGCTGAAAATCTCAGGGTTGCATCACAAAATCATGGCTGGTTAAAGGAACTCATGCATAAAGATTAGTTCAGGATTTTTTATCTGCCTAGTGGCCAACCAGAGAGATTTAATGACAAAAGGGAGAGTGAACTATCAAAAAAGGACTCAAACATTCAGATATTTTAATGCAGTTGACTCAAGAGGGAGAACATCAGACTCATGTCAAAAAAGTGAAAATAGACTTTATGAAAGAAAGGGTGAAGTGGAGACACACACAGTAGCGAGATAGTGGATCTCACGTCCACGTTTTTCTTTAGTGATATCTAGCAACTCTCAAAGAGGATGTAGCGAACAGATTTTCCTAGAGTGAAATGAACTTGAGCCATATCTACACTACTTACCTTACCTGCATTTCTCAAGAGCTGTGCTTCATCCAGGTTATTTGAGAATATTAACCCTAGGGTTTGCACAGTAGGCTCTGGTCTTCCCTCTGGTCTCAGTATTACTACGTTTTCTAAGTGAGCTCTGAAATTTAACATTGTTTTCCTTTCTTTTTGCTGCTTTTGAAAGTGCCTGTTGTAAAACATGAGAATATTAAAGCAGTAGCTCTCCACCCAGGGCGTTTTTGCCTGTCACAGAACATTTGGCAGTTTCAGAGACATTTTTGTTTGCTGTCTGTGGGTAATGCTACGAGCAGATAGTGGGTAAAGGCCATCTGTGCTGCAAAACATCCCACAGTGCATGGAACAGACAGCCCCTTACAGCAAAGGTCATCCGGGCCAGAGTGTCAGGTTGGATGTCAGTATCAGGGCTGAAAAATCCTGCACTAAAGATCGTGTCGTGGGAAGAGTGGAAGTCTTCTGCAGCGCAGTTCCCAGACCGCGTAATGGCTATGTCGCTGGACTCCCATGTAGTCGGCCACAGTTTGAGTCCCGGACCCAGTGCCTTAAACTCACGCCATGTGCATGTGCATGTATGCCCGAGAGAGAAGAATGGAGGAGAAGGGATTGCGGCATGGCCATCCCCCAAGGGGGTGATTTCTCGCTTTCTGTATCTGTGTCTCTCTTTTTCTGGCAGGCGTATGCGTCCTATAACAAAAACCTCTCAAAAATTTTTTTTTTATGTTTTAATTTAAGAAATACAGTACATATTCATATAATACAGAATTTCAAAGATACAAATGGCATTTGATCAAGGTTCTCTTCCACTCCTGCCCATAGCTGTGTAGTTTTCCTCCCCAGGTGCAGCCAGTTTTGCTAAATTCTTGTGTCTTAATGGAAAGAGTAATTATTTCCCAATTAACTCAGTTGTCTGTTAATGTCCCCACCTCTGAAATTCATGGCACATCAAACTCATTAGTACTGGTTTGTGTTATATTTTGCTGCTATTTTCTTTTCCCTAAGTGATAAATGTTCTGGTGATACTTATGATGTGCAGTGCTCTTTGGATTCTTTATTGTGGGCACAATGCCCAATTTGTAATAATAGCTAATGTTATTAAGCTTGTCACACATTAACTTACTTAAAAAATTTTTTTGAGAGGTTTTTGCTCTAGTGTGTGTGCACTCGACAGAAAGACAGAGTCAGAGAGACAGAAAGCAAGAAATCACCTCCTGGGGGAATGGCCACGCTGCCATCCCCTCTCCTCCATTCTCCTCTGGGGATCTTGGGCAGGCATGCACACATGCCTGGTGTGAGTTTAAGCCACCAGGTCCGGGACTTGAACCGTGGTTGGCTACATGGAAGTCCAGCTATATAGACATTGCGCCAACTGCTGGTTCCAACTTATTTAAAATTTATAACAGCCCTGTGAGGTAAATTTTGTTATCATTTTAAAGATGAGAAAATTGAGATATAGAGGATTTAAATACTTTGCCCAAGTTTGGGGCTTGGAGCCAGGCTTCCATCCCTTTTTATTTATTTATTTATTTATTTTTGAGATGTTTTTGATATAGGGCACCTGTGCCTCTCCAGAAAGACAGAGAGAGAAAGAGACAGAAAGTGAGAAGAAATCACCCTCCATGGGGGATGTCCACACTGCAATCTCTTCTCCATTCTCCTCTTGGGATCTTGGGCACGCACACACACGCCCGGCGTTAGTTTAAGCTACCAGGTCCAGGACTCGAATCATGGTTTACTACATGGGAGTTCAGTGACATAGCCATTATGCCATCTGCTGGTCCCAGCCAGGCTTCCATTCTTACCCATTGTCTTCCTGTTCTCTGCCCAATTGATGTGTATTGGCAGCACGGGACATCTTTTCTGCCTTTGTGAAGAGGAGGTATATGATTATGAAGGGAGGGGAATTCATTTTTATGAGATTGCGGGTACAGGGAGGAGTGCCTGAGGTAAAGAAGTTTGGCCGACGGCAGCTTGAGTAATCTGAGGATGAAGTTACATGGCCCGCATAGTGTCTGTGCATGGGCACTGAAAATGAACGGAAGAGATACTAGGAAGCAATCACTTAGGTTTGGTTTGTTAAATTGTAATTTACAATATCTGGTGAAGCTGAAGATATCTATACTCCTTGATACAGTGTTTTCAACTTTTAGGTATGTGCTCGAAAACATGTCTGCACAAATGCTTAAAGAGATTCATACAAAAACATGCAATAAAGCGCATGTAAGAGCAGAAAAATTGACAACAGCTAAATGTGCCTCACGTGTGGCAGTGCACATAAATGCACTAGAATGTAGCTCTCAGACATAAATGTTAAGGAAAATGAAAAGTTACATATGATACATACAATAAACTACACTTACATGAAGTTTAAATTTGCAAAAGAAAACCATATGAGGGGATTTCAAAAAGTGTGTGGAAAATGGAATTAAAGTACAAATTGTTTTGGGTGCAAAAAATTTTTTAAAGATTTTTGTTACAGGACGTGTGTACTTGCCAGAGTGACAGAGATAGAACAAAAAATCATCCCCCGGGGGTATGGGCACACCCAGTCCTTTCTCCATTCCTCTCTCTGGATCTTAGATATGCACACACACATGCCTAGCGTGAGTTTTTTTTAAGTCGCCAGGTCTGGGACTCAAACTGGAGTTGAGTATGAGGGAGTCCAGCAATGTAACCAATATGCCATCTAAGGGTTTTGCAAAAAAATTTTTGAAATTCATGTATAGTTTTTTCACAATAAGCATTTCCCATGAACTTTTGAAGACTTACGTTCAAAGGATACACATGTATATCAAGTATTGAAAAAAATGCATGGGAACAGTAGACCACAAATTCAGAGAGCCGAATCATTGAGAAGGTTCCTCTGTGTGTTTCCAGGGTTGGAAAGTGAGGAACAAATTGTGAATGGTCAGTATTCCCAGGACGCATCTCCTTTGTTGTGTATAGTGATGGGTAATGTAATACACATAGCCACATTTAGGGGTCTTGCTGAGATTCACTCTGCACTCTCACCTTTTCCAACTTCACCCGTCTTTCCTGCAACATTCGGACAGATCCCTGTTTTTTGGTTTTGATCAGACTTCAGATTAATTAGTAGTTGACTTTTAGAGCCATTTGCGATGAAACTGTCCATCTTTGAGCTTATTAAATCCTAGGGTCATTAAGAGGCTCAGGACATGACATACCCTGGATGTTCAGAAGCTTACTCTCTGAGACGGGAGCTGAGACAGGCTGTGTTCTCTTTTCTATCACGTGTGTTTACGTTCTGGCACTTATGGTCATGGTAAATATCAACTATGTTAATGTTAATTTTTCTCTTCCCTCCTTTGTATCAGGCAGTCGCAGTTCATACTTTCATTTGCACAGATTAAATGTAAATTCAGTGTAAATTCACTGTTTGAGATAATTTCCGAAGAGAAAGTACTTGAAATGGTGAGAGGCCTGGTATTGAGAACAGAGAATCAGAACTGTATCCTGGTTAAATACTATGTGAACTATTGCAGGTGGGAGGGATCAAAGAAAATCATAATTTCTTTCTTTCTTTTTAAAGAATTATTTTATTTAACTGTGTTTATTTATTTAAATTTTACCAGAGAGGACAGAGAGAGAAAAAGAGAGGCAGAGAAAGTGAGAAAGGAAGCCGCTAGGTCTGGGACTTGAACTGTGGTCAGCCATGTGGGAATCTAGCGCCCTTAACCACCATGCCACCTGCTGGCCCTGAAAATTATAATTCCTAAGAAAAAACTAACGTTAATTGCTTTGGTGAAATAGATATGAATTCCTCAAAACCAAGACTAATTTTAATAGTGATTCTCTTATTTTCTAAAATGTTAGAATTTACTTGGTTTATATTCTTTTTCATCTCTTTAAATTTTAGGAACTATGAACTATTATTTTGCTTTCCAGTATTAAAATATGCTTTTCCTGGTAATAGTTCTTGTTCTGGTTCCTTGTTTTCCTTTTAGATGTTTAATAATTTATAACCAAAATATGAACTTTTTTTTTTTCAAACTGTTTTTCTTTTCCTTTGCAGGTATTTCTGACCTAGGTGAGTAATCATGTGTATTTCATATTTAAAGGTTTTCGTTATGAGTATTAAAAGGCTGAAAGCTCTTTATTGTGCCTGTGTTTTTTATATGAAGCCATCAGTAGAATTTATCCCATGTAGTAAGTCTGGATGAGTTATTTATGACTTCATTTGCTTTCAGGGACAAAAGTGTTTCCTCAAGTGATCCATAGATGTGAGGGATGTGTGTTCGTGTCTGTGTGGTGTCTGTAATGGGCTTCCTTAAACTTATTTTGGAGATGGGGAACTAGCAAGAAAATGATAATAATCTCCATGGACCCATCATGCAAGTATTTTAGTTACCAGTGCATGACCAGCTTTGTCTCCTCTTGTCCACCCTCCACAACTGATGTAGCAGCAGACCCCAAATTTCACACCCTTTCACTTGTAAATACTTTTTTGTGTTTTTATAAGAATAGTCAGTGGAAACCAGCAGGTGGTGTGGTGGTTAAGGCGCTGGACACTCCCACATGACCAACCACAGTTGGAGTCCCGGATCCAGTGACTTGTTTTCTCCCTCCTCCCCCCCACCTCCTGTGTCTCTCTCTAGTCAAATTAAAAAAATAAATAAATAAATGGATGAATAAAATTAAATAAATAATTTTTTAAAAAAATTCACCATACTATCATCACACCTAAAACGTAGTAATTGCCTACTATTGTCAAACATAACATACAGTGTTCAAATTCTCCAGTCATATCTTAGAGTAAATGTTTACAGATTTACCTGTTGAATGCTGTCAGTAAATCTCTTATTCCCTTTGTTTTTCGCTTTTCAGTTTATTGAGTAATTGGGTCAGTTATCATATAAAATTTCCCATTCTGTATTTTATTGTTGGAACCATTTTTATATATATTTTTTTTTAAATGTTTATTTCTTTATTATTCTTTTTAAGATTTGCTCTAGGGCACTTGGATTTGCCAGAGGGACAGAGACACGAGAGAGACTGCGGTGGGGGAGGGTGGAGTGACAAAGCACCACCCAGAGGAGTAGCAGTGCCACAGTTCCTTCTCCATTCTCCTCTCGGGATTTTGGCCATGTACACACACGCGGCCATTGTGCTTTTCAAGTTGAGATTTACAAGGGTCTGGGATTTGAATCATGCGGTCAGGTGTGTGAAGTCCAGCCACCTTAACTACCATGCTACTGGCTGGACCCTTTTTTTCCTCCCTCTCTCCCTCTCTCCCTCTCTCACTCTCTCCCTCTCTCCCTCTCTGCCTCTCTGCCTCTCTGCCTCTCTGCCTCTCTGCCTCTCTGCCTCTCTGCCTCTCTGCCTCCCTCTCCCTCTGCCTCTCGCACTTTCTCTCTCTTTGTCTCACTGTTGCTAGAGGGCCTGTGCACTCACCTGAGAGAGAAATGGAGAGTCTCCCCCAATGGGGTGTGGACATACCACAATCTCTTCTCCTGTATTCCTTTATCCTGTTGAGATTTTGAGCGCACATGCACACATGCCTGATGTGTTTTCCCAGCTGTCAGACCTGGCAGTTGAACTGTGGACAGCCATTTGGGATCAGGCTCTCCTAACCACTAGGGGAGGGGCAGGCTCTGGAGCTATAACTCTGCCGTATGTCTTTGAAAGTTTTTGGAGTGTGAGATTTAAAAAAAAATAAATGCATGTGTGTAAGCCTTGAACCATGACTCTTTTTAGAACATCTACAAATAACGGATTGTCTGGTATATATCACTATGCTAGGTAATGTATGTTTAGGAAAAACAGAAATTCTCATTAAGGAAATGTCTGAGAGAATTTGAATTTGAATTGAATTTGAGCAGAAAATAATCTTTATTGGGTGCCTATTAATGGCTAATTCACATCATGCATGGAAGAAAATATAGACAAGATTGCATGTGTAAGCTTTGTCTATAGAGGCGAAATTACAGTAAGTTAGTTAATTTATAATTAGTTCAGATTAGAAGTAATGATTTGGATTCTTATAAAAGAACTAATTATACAGTGCCTCAGAGCCAACCTGACTTACTTTGCCTGGAATTGAGAAAGTTTAGTTGTCGGACACTAGCTATCAATTTCTGATTGCACTGGAGAATTAAAATTTCTCTTCATATTAGTTACTTTTGACATTTCTTTTTTCTTTTTCTTTTTTTTTAATAATTATTTTATTTAACTTTATTTGTTATTTTAATTTGGCCTGGTTGGAACAGAATAAGAGGAGGGTGGTAGAGAGTGAGAAAGCAAGCCGCCAGATCCGGGAGTTAAACCTTGGTCAGCCATGTGGGAGTCCGGTGTCTTTAACCATCACACCTCCTGCTTGACCCCTTGACCTTTCTTAAAAACTGTTAAATTAAATCATTGGAAGTAAATGACCTTTTAGTGGACTTTAATTTTATAATGTGTTTTTCTGTTTAGCTGACAAACTCTCAACCGATGACCTGAACTCCCTGATTGCACACGCACATCGTCGCATCGATCAGCTCAACAGAGAGCTGGCAGAACAGAAAGCCACGGAGAGGCAGCACATCGCGTTAGCCTTGGAGAAGCAGAAGCTGGAAGAGAAGCGGGCATTTGACTCCGCAGTGGCAAAAGCCTTAGAACATCACAGAAGTGAAATACAGGCTGAACAGGACAAAAAGGTAGAAGAAATGAGAATCCCTGCCTGGTGTGTAAAGTAACTGTGATTGTACTCTCATCCAGGGATTCTGCTGGCACTGCCGACTTTATCCGGGATGGAGGTCATGCCAGCCCACCTTTAGCACGGGCCACAGGCCCTCGTTTTCGTGATCAGAACTTGTAGGGACGGATGGATCTAGCAGAGTTCCTTTATGTTGAACAGATGTAGAGTTTAGGAAAGTAATAAGCTTCTGGATTATTCACATCTTTCCCAGAGGGACCTCTGTCCCCTACAGCAGCACTGAAAGAATCTCTGTTGGATTCTGAGTATACTTTTTTCTGCCACTGTTGTTAGGTGGTGGTGGTTAAAAATGAATGAAATAGGGACCAACAGTTAGCATAATGGCTATGTCGCTGAACTCCCATGTAGCCGACCACAGTTTGAATCCCGGACCCGGTGGCTTAAACTCACGCTGGGCGTGTGTGAGTGCATGCCCAAAATCCTAAGAGGAGAATGGAGGAGAAGGGATTGCTGCATGGCCATCCTCCCGGGGGGTGATTTCTTGCTTTCTGTCTCTCTGTCTCTCTCTGTCTTTCTGGTGAGTACATGTGCTCTACAGCAAAAACCTCTCCAAAAAAAAAAAAAAGGATGAAATAGCTCCTTTATCCTTTGTCTGGAACGTTATGTATTAAGTAGGTGTGCACAGGCAGATTTGGGAGCCTGAATGCGTGCCCACTTCTAATCCTCCCCCTCCTGCTGGTGTTCTAGGCCACAAGACGCTACACACTTCTGGCCTTTCCCACTTTGCCAGCCACTCCTTGGCCATCTCCTCTGCTTAGCCTCTCAGGTGCTGGCATGCCTGTATTAGCTCGGAAACCTTTTTCTCCACCAAAACTGTCCCTGACCTAGTCCTGTGGCTTAGATATTTAGATAACTTCTGTGCCTGATCAATTTCTGTCTCTGGCTTTGATTTAAGCCTTGGCATCAGGTTCCTATCCAGTAGTCTGCTTATTATCTCCAGCTGTGTTTTTAAAAATTTTGCCAGAAGGAACTTGTGTTTGGTCATGGGAAGGAGGAACGGAGGGAGAGAGGGGGAGAGAGAGAGAAAGAAAGAGAATGAACCCTGTGGAGAGACTTTTAGACACTGGTGCTAATGTTTCTGTTATTACACAAAGACATTGACCCAAAAATTAGCCTTGTAAATTTACTAACTCCAAATTAGAAGGGGTAGGATATATTAATTCACCAACAAAAAATTCTGCGATTCTTACTTAGACAAATCAAGAGGAGCGTACAAAACAGTTTCAACCTTATATTTTATCTAATATACCTTTAAATCTATGGGGAAAAAATGTACTTCATAAAATTATATAGACCTTCCTCACCTATAACAAAAATATACTTAATCAAAGCCTTTTGCCATCTCAAAATTAAACAAAAAAGCCCAAAACTGACACACCCCTTTTTCAACACTCCAAAATTTAGACAAAAAGGTAAATTTTAAATAGGGGCCTTAACAAACTCCCCAACTATGCAGACTACAACTCCAATAAAGTGGCTTTCAAAGGAACCTGTCTGGGAACCAGCAGTTAGCATAATGGCTATGTCGCTGGACTCCCACGTAGTTGACCGCAGTTCGTGTCCTGGACCCGGTGGCTTAAAACACGCTGGGCGCGTGTGCGTGTGTGCCCAAGATCCCGAGAGGAGAATGGAGGAGAAGGGATTGCGGCGTGGCCATCCCCCCTGGGGGGTGATTTCTCGCTTTCTGTCTCTATGTCTCTCTCTGTCTGGCGAGCACACGCGCCCTATAGTGAAAACCTCTTAAAAAAGAAAAAAGAGAGCCTAAGTTGACCAATGGCCCCTAACTGAGGTAAAGATTAAGACAGCTAAATTGCTTATTTGTAAGCAGTTAAAACTGAGACATATTAAGCCTTCTTTTAGCCCTTAAAATTCTCCCATTTTTGTCATTAAAAAAAATCAGAAAAATAAAAATTGTTACCAGACCTAAAAAAAGTTAATGCCACCATGCAAACAATGGGGCCATTACAACCTAGCCTTCCTAGTCCAAGCACTGTTCCCCTCAACTTTCATTTAATCGTGTTAAATCATAAAAATTGTTCCTATACTATTCCCCTACATCCTAATAATTACGTTTTGCCTTCTTCATACCTTCTACTAACCATAAAAAAACCTTTAACTAAATTCCAGTAAAAAATACTACCTCAAGGCATAGCCAACAGCGCCACCTTATGTCAACATTTTGTCAGTACAGCCTTACAAGGCATCCAATAACAATACCCTAATTATTATGTTATTCATTACATAAATGACATTCTCTTAACATCTCCTACCCAAAAAAGTTATTAAATTTATTTACAAACACTAAATTAAGGCTAAAACAGTAGAGACTAGTAATAGCCCCTAAAAAAATACAGCAAATGACTCCTTTTAATTACTTAGGACATATTTCTAAAAAACAAATACTACTTTTATGTATAAATACTTTTCAATAGTCTTACTAAAATAACTTACAAAAACACATATTTAAATGTGTCTTCAAGCCACATATTTTAATCACATATTTTCAAATTACTCTCCACTTAGAACCCTGTGGGGGATGGCTGTGTACACACGCGTGCCTGGCATGTTTCTCAAGCCACCAGGTCTGGGGCTTATTGGCCACATCAGATTCAGCTGCCTTAACCACCATCCCAGTGACTGGCCCCCCAATAGCCTTTTTAAGCTCAGTGTGTTCCAAACAAATAGTTTGATTCTGTCCAACCTGTCTCCCAGCCTTTTAGCTAGTCTTGCTAATAAACCACCACCTGCCTGGGTGTTGAGGCCAGAATCGTGCTTGATTCCTCCCCCATCCACTCCATTCGGTGTATGGAGATCACTGCAGTTCTGCGTCCACAGCGAATCCTAAGTATTCCCCCTTTTCTCTTTCTCTGTGGCTGCTAGTTTAGTCCAAGCTATCATCCTAACAGATTTGCTTTTTCATACCCTTCTTTCTGTGTCTGTTTATACAGGTGGGGTGGTCCTTATAAGCCATAGTCTAATCAGCCGCTACACTGCTGAAAAATCTTCCACTGGATACTTCAGTTAATATAAAATCCAAACGGCCTTTAATCTCATATCTGTCTGCTGTGAGCCAGGATCCCCTTCATTTCACTGCTCCAGACACGCTGGTGGTGTTTTTGGGACCCTTGCGGTTGCTCTGCCTCATACAGTTCTGGCTTCTCATTTTTTTTGGTTGGGTGGGGGAGAGGTTTTTGCTGTAGGGCACATGCGCTCGCCAGACAGACAGAGAGAGACAGAGAGATAGAAAGCGAGAAATCGCCCCCTGGGGGAGGATGGTCATGCTGCAGTCGCTTCTCCTCTATTCTCCTCTCCGGATCTTGGGCATGCACGCACATGCGCCTGGCGTGAGTTTTAAGCCACTGGGTCCGGGATGTGAACCACGGTCGACTACGTGGGAGTCCAGCGACATAGCCACTACGCCAACTGTTGGTCCCAAGTTCTGGCTCCTCATTTTAAACCTTTATTCTAAGTTGCTATCACCTTCCCAGCCAGGCCTTTCCTAGTCCTTCATGTAAAGAAGGGCCCCTGTATCACTCCGTCCCATTGCCCTCCTGATTTCTAATGTCAGAGGGCTGAGGGAAGGAGGTTGAAGAGTTGAGCAGATTCATGCTTGGAAACAAGCACCACAGTCTGAGGCCTCCTTTGTCTGTACTCGTGTACGGTCTGCTTCCTCCATGGAAGTGTGGCCTGCATGAGAGCACGACGTCTGTCTGTCCTGAGCGCGGTTGCATCTACGCAGGTAGTAGACACTCCCTGGCAGAGAGCTAGCACTTCATGAGTATTTGTGCACTGACTGAATGGATTTATTATATTGCCTTAGAGAAAAAATAAGTTCTGAATTCCAACATTAAGTAAGTTATAATAGGACTCAAGGCTAATTTTTAGGCAAGACATGATGGACTTAAAAAAATTTTTTTTAAGAATTACTTATATAATTTTATTTATCATTAAATTTGCTATAGGGCATGTGTGCTCACCAGAAAGTAACAAAGTGGGAAAGCAAGCTGTCAAGTATAGGACTTGAACCGCGGTAGGCCATGGGGGAGGGGAGTTCAGTGCCATAACCACCATGCCACTTGTTGGACTGACATGATAGACTTTTAAAGAAATTATTTATTTAAAAATTTTTATTTATTCATTCATTTTAATTTGACCAGAGAGACGCACAGGGGGTGGGAGTGAGAAAGCAAGTCACCAGGTCTGGGACTTGAACTGTGGTCAGCCGTGTGGGAGTGCCTTCACCACCACGCTACCTGCTGGCCCCGACATGATAGACTTAATATTCTTGTTTCACTTTGGCCCATTTTGAATCTATATTCATTTTTAAATAAGCAGTTTCAAAGCACTTTGATTTGGAGAAATTATGTTCAGTTACTGCCAGATACTTGCTACTTTTCTTAGCATTCTTTAAAGTAGTCGTTATTTTCATAAATGAGAAAATGCAGAATTGAGAAGATGAATAATATCCCCCACGGTCACACTGGGGGCTATAATAAAGCACATTTGATCCCAAGTCTGTGTAGTTGTTTTTTTTCCACGTTCTGTAATTACTTCCTTCTTGGAGATCACGCGATTCAGGAAATGACAGTGTGTTTTATATGGGAGGCAGCCTGATTATGTGGAAGAAATAAAAGGTTGGGGACCTGTTTGAAGCTGACTTTTGCCACTACTGTGACGTTGTATGAGTTGCCCTGCCGCGCCCCGCTGTCTGGTTCTTACGGTGACGGCGGAGTAAAGCATGTGTACACCTGCCTGGCACGTTGCAGGGATTGGGGACGTAGAAGCTGCTGCTGTTGCTGCTGTTGCTGGCGTTTGTCTTTCCCTTTCCCTGAAAGTGTACGTGGAGCATTGAGCGCTGATGTCTCAACTGTGTTTGGTTTACACAGGTAGAGGAAGTCCGAGATGCCATGGAGAATGAAATGAGAACTCAGCTGCGGCGACAGGCGGCTGCCCACACTGATCACTTACGAGATGTCCTCAGGGTACAGGAGCAGGAGCTGAAGTATGAGTTTGAGCAGGTGAGGACCTCTGGCAAAGCGTTGGCTCCCGCTCGGCCCCCTTCCTGCACGGCTCCACCCACAGTGATGGGCAGGCTTTCCTTTCCTCTAATGAACTCTGATGTTGAAGAATGGAGAGCGCGTTCTGATGTCCCCCAGTCTGGGTGGAGTGAAGCTTTCGTCCATGGGAAAGACTCCTTTTTACATAATGGTCTGTCCGTGATCAGATGTGCTTTATACACACATACATGCATGTGTGTCCAGATATGTGTGTATACACACACACACACACACACACACACACACTCCCTGCTCATTTAGACTTTTCAAAGCCATAAGAAGGGCTGGTAAAGGGTATCAGGAATGTACACAGTAATATTTAAAGTATCACGTATTGCTCCCTCCTCCCCGGTTTTTTTTTTTTTAAGATTTTTGCGATAGGGCTTGTGTGCTTACCAGAGAGATAGAGAGAGTGAGAAGTCACTCCCCAGGGGGGTTGGCCATGCTATAGTCCCTTCTCTACTCTCCTGAGATGTTGAGTGTGTACACACAGGTGCCGGTGTGAGTCTCAAGCCACTCAGACTGGGACTCAAATGGTGCAGTCAGCTATGTGGAATCCACTGTCTTAACCATGACACCATCTGCTGTCCCTTATATGTCCCACTTTTTCTGTACCAACTCCTATAGAATATATTGCATGATCAGATTGTATAACTGAGGACATTACTCAGAGAGGATGTTTTAGAATCACAGCAAATCATTAGGATACTGTTAAGAACAATGTTTCTACTTAGCAAGTCATTTATAATACTAACTTGGGTCCGGCCAGTGCCATGGTGGTTAGGGGTGCTGGACTCCCACATGACTAACCGCAGTTCGAGTCCTGGACCTGGCAGTTTGCTTTCTCACTCCCCTCCACTCTTGCTTGCTCTCTCCCTCTCTGGTCAGATTAAAATAAATAAATACAGTGAAATAAAATAATTCTTTAAAAAATTAAAATTTTGTCTTGTAAGAAGGAAATGAGGTTTTCTAAGTAAGGAAACCTTCCAGAAAATTGAAATTTATGCCAATTTGAGAAGGTATTTTATTTTAAATTCTATTTGTTGGTTATTTTTCTGAGAAAAACAAATGTGTAAGCTCTTTAATTCTATAAAATATAATTTAATTTGTGCCAGTCCCATGGCCTAGGTTACTGGAGCTAGATGCCACATGATCAACCACGTGATTAGAAACCTGGCCCTGGTGCATTGAAAAGCATGCTGGACACATGTGTGTGCATGCCAAAAATCCCAACAGGGTGGGGAGAGGAGAAGGGATCGTGGCACAACTGTGCCCTATTAGGAAATGCGTTCTCCTCTCTCCCTGTTTCTCTGTGGTGACTGCGCATGCCCTCTGGCAGGGGAAAAAAAATTTTTATATGTATATATAAATAAGTAAGATATAAATAAAATTTAATTTATTATGCTTGAGGTGTAATGTAGCTACCTTACTTTGGAAAGTTGGCAGGCAGTTTGTTTCTGACTTAATAGTCTTTGTCTTCTCTCCTTAGTCTGCTTCCTTTAACATTAGGTTCCATCAGTAAATCTGTACGAAATTGACCAGCAAATTGAGTCAGGAAGTATTCTAAACCTTACTCATAATGTGGGAGTTTTATGACAATTGCCTTGAGATATTGAAGGCCCTGTTTGCTTCAGGAAGTTGGGGATGCTGGAAGACTAGCATGCACTGAAGCGGCGTGACTGCTTTTTCCCTCCCGTACACTGTGTCTTGTTTCAGGACCTGTCTGAGAAACTCTCTGAGCAAGAGTTACAGTTTCGTCGTCTTAGTCAAGAGCAAGTAGACAACTTTACCCTGGATATAAACACTGCCTATGCCAGACTGAGAGGGATCGAGCAGGCTGTTCAGAGTGAGCATGATCCTTTATTTTTTAAATTTACTTATTTTACATTCATTCACTGAACATCCGCACAGCATACAAAATGTGATTTCCCATTCAAACACACTGTCCATTGGCTTAATCATACATGTTATCATCAACACATAATTTTCCATTTCTTGTTTCTTACATATATATATATATTCCCCCCTGATTCCCTATTTCTCACCCTCTGCCATTATTTCCCACCGTCCTCCCATGCTGAGAGTGAGCGTGATCCTTATTGTCTTATGGATCGCTGTACTCAGTGCTCGTCTCAGGGTGTCCTGATATTAGGAGGTTCTTTCACTGATGTCTGCATAAAGGCATTAAAGTCACTGTCGCCAGATTTCTTGGAAAATCAGCTCCACATCTGAGAAATGAGAAACAGAATGTTGTGAGATATTAAAAACAAAAAAAGATCTGAAATTTAAATCTAAATAACTCGAAGTTTACTCCTTATGTGATCAACATGAGATTATTTACAAGGCACTTGACCCAGCACGTTTTAGTTACGACTTGAGTTTCTAGTGTGGAAATAAAGCTAAGTGTGTCCCCAGCTGGAGGTGGTGGATTGCTGAATTCTCCCACCAAGTCACCAGTAGTTTTGCTGAGGCCTCCAGGTGCCACAGTGAGAGGGAAATGCCCTGGCAGTGAGGGTATTGATGAAATGGGTTTCTCTGGGATGTTAGGGAATCTTTTTTCATGTAAAATAAGCTCAAGTGATTTCAGGATCTGATAGTCCATTAAATGTATTTAGTCTTCCATTCCTTAGCAGGAAATTTCTGATGGCCTTGGCACAAGTCTTAGCCTGATTTAAATACCATGTTTCTTTTTCACCTGCTAACAATGAAAGTACCTAAGTTAGATGCCATGCAAACGTGAATGACTGTGGTGCACAGTTTACCATGTTTGCCCTGGGTGTCACAGGCAGGAGGGAGGAGACTTAGTTGTGCTTCTGTACACACATCTTTGTGAGTTTAGTGAAAACAAGCCCTCATCCAATTCTGCAGTGCCTTACTATCCCATATGAAGGGGCCAGCTAGGAAGGGACGCCAGAAATGTGGTGTGAGGTGGGGTTGTGAACGGCCCTCGCTGGGCTCATCTTCCACCCTGGTGGGCTTAGTTGGCTGAACATGCGTCACTTCTGTGTATGGGTGTAGTCAGGTGAGAATGTTTTTTTTTGCCTTTCATTTGTAGGTCACGCAGTTGCTGAAGAGGAAGCCAGAAAGGCCCACCAGCTCTGGCTTTCTGTGGAGGCACTGAAGTACAGCATGAAGACGTCATCTGCAGATACGCCTACCGTTCCGCTGGGTGGTGCAGTTGAGGCCATCAGAGCGAGCTGTTCTGATAACGAATTTGCCCAGGCTTTAACTGCAGCCATCCCTCCAGAGTCCCTGACCCGTGGGGTGTACAGTGAAGAGACCCTTAGAGTTCGTTTCTATGCTGTCCAGAAACTGGCCCGAAGGGTAGCCATGATTGACGAAACCAGAAATAGCCTGTACCAGTACTTCCTCTCCTACTTGCAGTCCCTGCTCCTATTCCCGCCTCAGCAACTGAAGCCACCAGCGGAGCTCTGCCCTGAGGATATAAACACGTTTAAGTTACTGTCCTACGCCTCCTATTGCATTGAGCATGGTGACCTGGAGCTGGCAGCCAAGTTTGTCAATCAGCTGAAAGGGGAGTCCAGACGAGTGGCACAGGACTGGCTGAAGGAAGCTCACATGACCCTAGAAACTAAACAGATAGTGGAGATTCTGACCGCGTACGCCAGCGCTGTAGGAATAGGAACTACTCAAGTGCAGCAAGAGTAAGGTCTAGGGAGAGCACTGTCCGGTCATGTTTTATGTCAAAGGAAGTCAGCAGTGATCCATGAAGGGCTGGCAGCAAGGGTCCCAGATTGGTCTAGAAAGCAGGTTACAAGTACTGTTCTAAATGTTCACACCTGTTGCATCATTTACATTCTTTCCACTCGCTATCATGTCAGTGAACTCCAGGAGTGCTTTTTTTGCAACTTGTGTAACATTTTCTGTTTTTCAGGTTTTACCGATCAGGCTTGTGAGCCAATCAAAATAATGTTTGTGATCCCTTACTATTGATTTTGCCCTTGGAGCAAACTGAATAAAGCAACAAGATGAAAACTGAGTACCTTATCCCTTTGAAAAAGTACCATTTCTAGTTGGTTGTGTGCACAGCAAATTTTCTTGAAAGGCAACAACAGCAGGAGCAGGAGCTTGTGGCACGTGGTTCCCAGGCTGTGGTTTGGGCCGCCAAGCAGTCTTGCGGCCTGCTTCCTGGCTTTGAAGAATCTGGTGAATTGATCCCTGTCGGTCCAGTTCGAGAGTGATGGACAAGCCAAGTGCCAGAGTCCTTGTCCTTGAGGATATGATTACAAACTACTGGTCTCTGTCCACACATTTCGCAGTCCTCAAATGGGCACAGCGCACGTTCTAGAACACCGCTAGCGGACCATGTTTCTTTCTAGCGCCTGGACTGTGCACCTCTTCACCAGAGCAGGGGTGGCGAGCCTGTCATCCTAACAAGGAATAAGTCATTTTGTGGGTGTATTTGATCTGGACTGCCACACAGAGCAGAGCATTCTCAGTTCACCTTCCGAAGATGAGGGCGACTGCCATGTGGATAAATACTAACAGTTCCCATCTTTTTTGATTTCTTACTCATGAAGATCACCACCTCTACATAAAAATATGGTCAACAGGTTTTGTTTTTTCTTTCCCAAATTTGCAGTTTTTTTGTTGGGGTGTGCATGTTCCTAACAAGGTGACTAAGGGGACGGTTTTATCTGAGCAACACATCTGCAACTCACGCAGTTGGGAGGCAGGCTCCATCTTGTTTCTGCAGGTGTATGCCAGCCCCTGAGTTTGGATAGTCACATTCAAGTCTCTACACTGCAGTTGACCTTGTCCTTTGTTCTGGGGATGCACTGGCCAGTCTTGGGCTTTATGTTTATTCTTTAGGTTCCCTCCTAAGGGACAAGGTACACCTGTTTCTCTGGAGCACAGGCTTTATTTCATGGGCTTAATCTCTGAAGGTAGAGGCACTCTGGGCCCCTACCTGAGGGTTAGAAGATGTTTATTAGAAGGCAACGACTGTTTTAGGTCTTTCTCCTCAGGAATGGCATGAGATTGCAAAATACATTAACTCGCAAAACTTAAACTTAACCTGTTGGTCCTGTTAGGAAATTGCCATTTCCATTTTACTTATGGGATATGCAAGTTGATAGGTTGTGGGGATAGATAACTTACTTTTGGGAGCCCTGGTAACTTCCCTCAGATGTTGTAATGAGCTCACAGGAAGTAAGCAATACTGACAGGTTTCTTTTTTATCTCTGTAATCAAAAATAATAAAGACATGGGCTTTCACATTCTTAGTTCTTGGTAACAAACCTCCTCACCTCATTGTTTTTAGTAAACAGTGATACTGAAAAGATGACTTTGCTTGGCTAGCTCTGGTTTTCCTTCCTCAAGCCTAGTAAAGTGCTTCCTGAGATGTCATGTAGTAGCCACGTGAGTGGAGAGCAGGCTAAGCCTTTGGGTTCTCAGCTCTTGTCAAGGTGGTGGACACGGTAAGGCCAGGCCAGCCTCACTCAGCATAGTTTCATTCAAGCTAGAATTGATAACTCACTCCACTGCCACTTCAGGCCAAGTCATCATTGGCCTTAAACTGCATCGCCTTACCTGCCTACCTCCTCCTGACTGCGGTAGGATAGCGTTTAGCATTTTAAAACTCAGTCCTCCTGATAGTTTATTAAAACTCTTTGCTTTAATGTTGAAAGTTTCAAACTTAGTAATGTAACAAACAATTTTAGGTAGTCATCTTAAGGTATACTACTTCTGTACTCTTTGGTATTAATTTAAACCTTCTGCTTTCTTAACAGGTTGTGGATAGCAGCAGTCTCCAGGTCCCAAATGAGTTGTCCCACCAGTTTTAAAGTAACTTGCTTGAACTCAGTGCAGAAGAACAGATCATTTAACAGAAAAGGGAAATAAAAAGGCTTGAAGTCAGGCAAATTATTTTCATCAGGTCCAGTGGTCATCCTCCCAAATCACAGGTCTGTGCTTGCCTGGTTACCTTCCCTTGCCTTATCCTTGGGGCCCTGAGGTCTGCAGGGAGCATGAGAAAGCAAAGGCTGGGGCAGGGAGGAGGGTCACCCAGCCACTCCAGCTCCTACCTGTGTTGATGAGGTGACATGGTTTCTTCCACTAACTTGTCAGTTTACTGTAGGGATTCTGGGGTGGGGTTATGTGGCAAGAGTCAGTGAAGAGGCCATTGTGGAAATACACTTGGTACCCAATAGCAAAGATTAGGGAAGAAGTTCTGCCATGACCTTTAATCCTCTGGGACATAAAGGTTCAAGAGTCTTGGCTCTGAAAAATGTTCTTGGCCTTGATGTTGAGCAGTTCTGATTACTTTTATGTCCACACCTGGGCAGGTTCAGCTGGAGAGCGCTTTTTAAATAGGCTCCTGCCTGAATTGGGTTGGAGGCTTATTTACTGCCCACACCCTGTGGCCTTTCCTTGCCCCACGTCCTACACATCACCCTACATCAGCCAAGCCAGATAATACCTGATTCTCTGACAAAATGGCTAGTGTGCCTTTAAAATCCATTCTGCATGATTCTATAAAACTAGCCCGGCCCAGCCTTGCATCTAGGCCTTGTAACATTCCAGTGTTTTTCCAGGTTTGACAACTAGCAGTAAAACATGTGTATCATGCTCTAATACCTTTACTGCATATACGTCTGTCTGTGTTGTAATATAAAAGTGCACCAGTGTCATGAAATTGCACATCTGCTTAGGTTTATGGATCCATTTCAGTGAGAAATTCTGTTCTTCACCCAAAGTTCAACCCCGCAGTTTGAAATCAGACTGCTTCTACCCTACTTCATAGACTGTAGACACACCACTGACCAGACACCCTAACTCCTTTCCTCTCAGCCAGCTGCCTGGTGTAAGAAGTAGATCCTAAATGAGTAAGGTAGTGACAGTAAGATGTTGGCCACTAAAATCAGTTCAGCATTTGCTGAGCACCTGAGTGTCAGGTTTGAGTTGATTCTAAAGACATTGGCTGTCAAGCCTTTAGCTTGAACAGTTAGAGCTGTAATATGACTTTGTTGGGAGTACCCACATGTTCTATTGAACCAAAAATCGAATTTCTAATTTCCACACAAACTCTGAGAAAGCAATAGATGAGTTCTTGCAGATGTATTGGACTGCTCCCTTCCTCTTCTCGTTTGCTCCTTGTTTGGTTTATCCTGTTCCTTCAGTTTTATGATCTTCAGTTCCCATTTACAAAGGGCTGTCTTCTGATGATAAACATGGTTGTTTTAGATGCCTCTCCATGCTTACATGGTTAAATCAGCAAATACCCCTTTAATGTCTAGGGTTTTTTTAAAGCTTGGTCTGGTTCTTTGAATTATAATTTAAACCTTTCCTTCTCATATCTGTTTAAAATGCTGAACTGAGTTTCAGGTTGTATGTGGAACTTTTCCTACATGTGCATCAGCTGAGAAATGTTTTATAGATACTGTTCTACAGTGGGTCTTAAAAAAGCAAAGGGTTCCCCTGTACCTCTAAGAAGTAGTTCTAGCAAATGCCTTTCAAGAATGCAGTACTGGAGTTGTGTAAGTGCACATGGTGCCAAGGAGCATAGACAGACACAAAGACCAGTAGTGAAGACCGACAGAATAGCCCTGTAATGGTCAACATTAGATTTTATAAGGGAAACCCTTCTCATAAAAACCTTTTCCACAAGCTTATGAACATAGGGATGGGATCACAGAGCATAGAGAATACTGGAGCTGGGAACAAAAGCCAAAAACAAAAGTGATTATCACTGTTGGCATGTAAAAACATCTTTTATTGATAATAGAGGTTAAGACTATGGTGAAATAAACATTTACAAATTAGAGACTGGTGACTCATCCTATAAACCTTTTTGCTCAGTAGTTCAAGGTATTTATGCCCAGAGTGGGGGTCTGGGCTATCTGCAGCACATAATCAGAGCCAGACTACATATCAATCTCTTGAAAGTCCACTACAAAGTGAGTACTTCAGCTCAAAGATCAGTGAAGGCTGGCTGAACATATTACAATAACCAAATGTATTTATGTACATTCATTTATATATTTACAGCGCTCATTTACCAGTTGTTCAGCCCATATTGCCATTACCCTATTTAATCTTTTATATGCACACATTTTCAATCCTAACTATCCCTGAAACTTGGATACTATTGACCCAACAGCAACTGTGATGTAATTTTATGAAAACCTTTAGCCACCATCTCTGAGCTCAAGGAAGAAGGGTCACGGCAACACATTAGGCCAACAAAAGCTCAGTTAGCCACAGGGAGAGGAAGGCAGCCCGGCGATGGCTCTGGGCTGTCAGCCACTGACAAGCAGGTGTCTGGGCTTCACCTGAGGCCAAGAACTACAGACCCTGTGCTGTCAGACTGAAAAAATGGAAATGTTAATAGTTGGTTTAGTGGAGTAGGAAAGGACTAGATAAACTAGGAACCAGCAGATGGCATAGTGGTTACCATGCTGGACTCGCACGCAATTCAAGTCCCAGACCTGGTGGCTTAAAATTTGCTCTGGGTGTGTGTGCTCAAGATCCCAAGAAGAGACTGGAGAAGGGACTGTGGCGTGGCCATCCTCCCCAGGAGGGTGATTTCTGGCTTTTTGTCTCATCTTTCTCTGTCTCTAACAAGTGCATGCACCCTATAGCAAAATTCTCTTAGAAGTGTTAACATCTCAGTTCTGAAGTCCGATTCCAGGAGCTGAGGCAAGCCCATCCATGCCCCTGAATCTCCCACTTTCATCTGCTTTCATCACTGTCGCTGTCACTACTGCTGTCACTTTCATCCTCACTGCTACTGTCATGGTGGTCATTGGTCAATGCAGTTAATTTGCCCAGAGCTTCCCTGTAAGGAAAAAAAAAAAAAAAGTTATACTGGTTCTGGTGTCTCTGATACTCGAGTATAATTTATCAGTGCTTTAAAACACCCCACAGCTGCTCTGATTTATAGTAACAAAGGAAAAGGTTCCAGAAGCCAAGTTTATAGATACACATGACCTGTACGACATAATATAAAGATCTGTAAAGGCAAATAGACATATGGTCTGCTTCATTTTACAAGCTTTCCTTCATGGTAGAGACAGGACCCACTTACTTTTGTTCCTGGTTGATCACAAACTCAGCCATCAGTCTCTGGGTGAGGCCCTCACACACGGGCAAGCTGAAAGCACTGGCCAGCTTCACTACCTCGATGGCCTGAGCAGAGCTGCTGGATGCTTTGGCACTGTCCATAAATTCATTCAGGAGCTCATCTCTAAGAAAAGCAAAATGTGAACATTACTCAACCAAGCGCTTTAGCTCTTTCAAAGATTTACAGGCAGAATTCAGTTCAGTGGTAGCTTTGGAGGCAAAGTTGTATAAAGCATAACTTTTTTTTTTTAAAGAGATTTTTGCTATAAGGGTACATGTGTTTGCTGGAGACACCAAGAAAAAGAGTGATAGGAAGCAAGTAATCAATCACCCCTTGGGGGTATGGCCACACCACAGTTCTAAGGATTTTGGGCACGTATGCGTGCACACACCTTGCATGAGTTTTAAGCCACAGGGTCTAGGACTCGAACCACAGTTGACTACATGGCAGTCCAGCGATGTATCCATGACACCATCTGCTAGTCCCTGTTGTTGTGTTTTTATAATGCATAACTTTAAAGGGCCAAAATGTTATAAACATTCACTCAACAGGACCTTACTGAATATGAGTATATTCTAATGTGGAACACAAGATACAAATGCTGCTTGCCTCAGGATGCCTTGGGCAGTGGGGCACACTGAAAACCGTTGGCTTGCCCAGTGACTGGGCTATGTGAAGAAATTCTAATAACCAGAAGAATCAAGGAAGTCCATGCAACTACTTCCAGACTGTAAGGCCTGTTAATTTCAACTTACCTAGGAATCTTATTATGCTTCCTGAAAAGCCCCAACATTTTCCTGTTCAAAATAAGAGAAGACAAAGGTTATGAATAGAGTTGTGTTTTACCGGGACTCAGGCTGTTCATTTCTTAACTACATGTAAGCTCCTGAAGACATGGCTGGGGGCTCCACCAGCTCCCAGCTGCTTGTGTACCTCAGTCTCCTCAGGTGCTTCCACCCCACCCCCACACTACATGCATGTGCATGTGGAATTTCACAGGGACCTCTGATCTGCGCCAGTCTGTGCTCTAGAAAGAAGGGAGGGCACACACCCCATGCACAGCTGGAGAGGAGGCATGAGCTACAGCATGGGCTGTGTTCCTGACAACCTGGCATGGGTTCAGTGTGTCCTAGTCATGTTATGACGAGCAGGCTCAGATTGAGGCAACAGTCTCATGTAAGTGCTGACATCACCTGCCACATGCAGGAAGACGACATGCACGTACATTCAGCTCCCATGACTCAGCTGAGGTCCGTACCCCTGCGCCAATCATCACTGCCTGCTCGCAGCAAATGTGTGCCAAGCTGCCTGAGCCAACTAACAAACGCAGTGCCAAATGCTTCTGGTACAAGCAGCACAGCTGTTAGCAGGTTGTGTGTGAGCGCCACCCTTCAAAGACGAGCTGAGGCAGCAAGCCTTCACGATCTATTCCAGGGACAGTTAACAGACACATTTTAGACTGGCAATGTTCAGATCAAGGTCCTTTCATGTGCAAGAAACCATACAAGTACCCTCCACCCCTGCCACTTACTGACAGAACACACACTCAGCTCAAAACACGGAACTACCCCACTGTGGCTATCCCACAGAGTATCCTCTGGCTGACTTCTCTGCTTTTGCAAAAATGAGTACGTGTAAGGTCCCCACTCACAAACACCAGAAATTAGTATGAGACGTGCCGACGAAAACAGAACCGGAATACACTGGCACACGCCAAAAGTGGCTTCTAGTCATAGTCATGTCCAGTAAATGCGAGTGAGGGCCAGTCTCCAGAAGACCAAGGACACAGACCACATTTTAAGCTGGGGATTGGGGGTGGAAGGAGTACCACAAAGGATACTTTAATAACTTAAATGAAAACGGTTTGGTCACTTTGCTCCTTTGACTGATCAAACAGTGAAGTGACTGACATACAGACACAAATTAGGGAAGTTAGAAACGGAAAGAATTTTCAGATTGGAACCTCCCTCTTTTCCAAGTTTACCAGTCATACTTGTTTTTACCCAAAAGCTGGTTTCTATTAATAGCTTATATTTTACAACTTCTCATCCAAAAGTTATGTATTCTTAAATTGGCTCCTGATAAGCTATTAATACATATCACACGTCCGAGAACCTCTGCATAAGCTGCACAGAGCCACGCACAAATGCTTCTCACTTACGCCTGCGGTACTGAACTCACCAGGCCTCCTGGGTTCTCCCAGCCCTTAACAAGAGGACTGCCATGCAGTTGAGAGGGATGGCTGGCCACTCTGGAGCAGTATGTCTGGCATCTTGGCTTTCGTAGGTAGATTTGATATCTGCAGCACAGTCAGCAAACGCCACCTGAAGCTGAGAGGCTCCGAGAGTTAGCAGAACTGCCTAACTGGTTTAGAGGGGCCTCAGTTTGGGAGCCTATTACAGGACCATTGTGTTTTTGAGCAATTCATTTTAGTCATTTGAACACAGTATGTGTAGACTGCATAAGTAATAAATATTAGGTCATCGGGAAAGTCATGATTTAATAGTCCATGCAAAAATACATCATGACTTTTCTGACAACCCAATAGCTAAAAAACCAGCCAGGACCCTGTCCTGAGAGAGACAAATTTGACTAGCCATGTCTTTTAAATTCAACTATGAGTTTTGTTTTTAAATAGAAATTAAAAAAAAAAAGCTGCTGTAAATTGTTTGGTCAGAGAGGAATGAGGTGACTTTAGGAATAGTATTTTGCTAATGGCAAGTTCAGATGTGCATCATAACTTAATACATGGTTTAGCAGAACTTGCCACAGTGATAGAAAACACCAGAAAATCTATCCTTAAAAGGAGGGGTCCACAACCCCTGAGCAGCACAGCAAGGTTGACTGGCGGGCCAGAGAGCAAAGCTTCATTAGTTTGTATTTACAACCCCCTCCCCATCACTCACATTACCGCCAGAGCTCTGAGCTCTGTCCCGTCAGATCGGCAGTGGCATTAGGTTCTCACAGGAGCCCTCATCTAGTTGCAGGAAAACAAGCTCGGGGGAGCTTCCTCTGATCCTGCACTATACTGAGCTATGTGATTTTTTTCATTACATATTACAGTATCATAGTAACAGTAGAAATACAGTGCACAATAAATGTAATGTGTCTGAATCATCCTGAAACTACCCCTTCACGCCCGGTCCATGGAAAAATTTTCCACGAAACAAGTCCCAGGTACCAAAATGGTAGGGGACTGCTGCTTAAAAGGACCTCAGTACTAGAAGATAAACTGGTTAGCAGAGATGTGCTGAGGATAATGAAACGAGTTTCAGGACAGCCCTACCTCTGGTGGGTGCTTCTCTCTTGCCATGAGCATCAGGATCTCTTCTCTCACGTCATTGCGAAAAGTGTGACCATATTCTTTACTGTCTTAAATCAAAAAAGCAACACAGGAATAATCACCATCATGTCATCCCTGTTTTGGGGTGGGTATTTATCTACTCTCGGCTGTCTCAGGATTCCAGAAAGCCAGCAGGCTGGTTCATGGTCAGAACGACTGAGTAGTGAAAGCCCGTGCAGTGACCTTTCCCAGTCAAACGCAGCACGCACACTGCGTGTGAGTGGAAACTGGCTCCATGTGGAACAAACACTGTTTTACAGACATGGAAAGTGAAGCAGATAAAATGCCCTTCACCATAATACAACAGTCACCTAGTCGAAGAGATACAGATTATGTCCCATTTTGCAGTCAATTTACATACAAAATGACTAACACACACACACACACACCCCAACTCATGGGTGTCACTTGGAAACATTATTACTAAATTCGGTTATTAGTAGCTGAACAAAAGTTGATGTAATACCAGGAAACAGCACAGGCTTCTGGGCCAGAGACCCCCATTTAGATTTAGGGTCTGCCACATCACTTTTCTTCCCTAGGTCATGTCATGTAACAGGTGCATAAAACCTAGCTGGTTCCTATGTCATGAAGGGACTACCTCAGGTCATTTTCAATACACTTTTACTCATCCTAACCAAATTTACTCATCCTAACCAAAATGCTATATAAACAAGTGACCTTGAAGAAGACCTCAACTAAAGTATTCAACTGGGTCAAAAAGGAAAGTTTTCATTCATAACAATAATATTTGCATATTCATTAATCAAACTGTAGGACACTGAGACAGGCTTGAATATGCAATCTGAATCCAACCTTGCCAAATCTGAGGAATCATTTCCAGCCGGTTGGCCACATCCAATGCTCGGAGAAGGTCGATCAATGTTTGGGACCGAGGAAAGAAGACCTGTTTAAGAGAAAAATATAAGGGTATTTTAAAAGCATTAATCAGCAAAGATACCCACAAATTCACCTACAATGATAAATAACAATGAAGCATCTTACTGAAGGTATCAGGTCCTTGTACCACTTCAAGGTGACATCAATCTGTTCCATTAGACAAAGCAAACTGAAGAACTTGGAACTGTGATGGAGAGAAGTAAGTATACATGGTTTAAAATCCCTATGTCTCACAACAGGAGAATTATGAGGGAAATAATTATGTGATGATGTGTTACACGGAATTTTCAAGTACTTATAAACAATTCAAGGTAATGGGGCAAGGTTTGACCCAGGCAGAACGAACTGGGCAGAACTTCACACTCTCAATTGGCTATTTCTGACCTCCTGCACATATTCTCAGGTCATGGCGGAGGTGGGAACATCATGTTCACTTTAAGAACATTCAGTGTGAAGCAAGGACTTACACACATGCAAAACAACCCTCATACACCCATTATCAAACTGCTTTATCCTAAGTTCACGTTTTTAATCTGCCTACAAGCAAACCCACTTAAGAGCCTTTTTGGGCTCTAGTACCTTAGAAAGCAAAGGGCTGGGATTAAATTTATGAGGATGCACCCTGCTATTATAATTGGAAAACCTAAAATATGAAGTAGGTAGAAGAGAAAAATTAGGATTTTGGAGTGTTACAAAGTCAACCCCGATGACACCCAGTATACTTCCAAATCCAGCAGTTTTACCACTGCTTTAATTTCTAAATGTTCAGTATAGAGCAACCTCCTACAACCAGAATCTACTAAGTAAAAGGTCCATTTCCAATACACTTACTAGTAGAAATTTCGTCGAAAATCATGTCCAATGAATTTCCGGTTGTCGCCGGTGTTTAAAAGGTCGTGTACTTGGTAAGCGAGTTCTAGATCTCTGAGAGATGAGCACTGAAAATGTGCAAGTGGTATCATTCTGATATCCTTTATCAGCCAAACAGCTCTCATAACATAAAAAAAGGTGTAGTTCTCTGTGGAAATACTTACGCTGACACAACTATTAGTTGGCAGCAAGTAAGTTAAAAGAAATTGGGAAAAAAACAGTAGATTCTCATGTTTTATGAAACTTTTCATAAGAGACAGTACGAGAGCAAGCCACACTGCAATCCCCTCTTCATTCTCCTATCCTGTCAGGATCTGAGGTATGCATGCACCTGGTGTGCTTTTCAAGCCACTGCGGCCAGGATCTGAGCACCAGTCAGTAACGTGGGGTTTGGCTCTCTTTAACCACTAAGGTACAGGGCTGACCCATGAAATTATTTTGATTCAGCCACTCTTTTATCTTTGGAAATGAATTCTGCAAAAACATTTGGTCAAGTGCACAGGAGACACATGGAGTACTCGGCTAGTACCCCTGTACTAGTAAAACCCATGAATAGTTCTCGAAATGATTGAAAGAAGAGTTTAGTTATGGTTCTTCCCTTCTGGGAAATACTGCTGCTGTCCACGAACAACACTGTGGAAGTGCGACTGGCTGTGCACACATCTGAGTGCCCAGATGAAAAAGCTGGGACTATACACACTAAACTGTGAAGCAGTTCTCTAAGGGAACAGGACGTACTTTATTCACCCTAAAACTACTGGAAAATCTTCCTGTGATGAGCATGACAAAATGAAAAAATCAAATAAAAACCATTATGAACTTTAAAAGTTACTAACAGGTGGGGCTGGGTGGTGGTATGGTAGTTAAGGGCACTGGACTCCCACATGGCCGGTCACGGTTCAAGTCCCAGATTTGGCGGCTTACTTTCTCACCGCCCCCCGCCCCATCTTGCTCTCGCTCTCACTCTGTTGCTCTCTAGCCAAATTAATATAAATAAGTTTAAACAAAATAATTATTTTAAAAAAATGCTACTAGCAGGCAAATATGAAATACTCTGAAAGCTGATCTGAACAGAGGCATAAAAAAGGTAAAATTAAAAAATGCTACTAGCAGGCAAATATGATACTCTGAAAGATGATCTGAACAGAGGCATAAAAAAGGTAAAATATAGGGGCCAGCAAGTGGTGTGGTGGTTAAGGTACTGGGTACTCCCATATGGCCAACTACAGTTCAAGTCCCAGACCTGGTGGCTTGATTTCTCACTCCTCTCCCCTCTATATCTCTCTCTCAATCTGGTCAAATTAGGATAAATGAATAATTAAATACAATAAAATAAATAATTCTTAAAAAAATGAAAAGTTAATGTATTCAAACGCAGGATTAAGCAGCACAGATTTTAGAGAAAGAAAAAAGTAGAAGCAAACACATGAACAGAAGAAAGAAGAGTAAGGAAGTAAAATAGGGCGAACCCTCTAGTTACATACAGATTATTAGTAAGAATTTATTAATTTATTAGTAAGAATTAATTTTTCTTAAAAAAATGAAATCAAGCAAGAAATGATACTTACAACTTTCATGGCTGTCTGAAAAAACATATCTGAAAATCAGAGTTCACAAGAACTTTGGTTACTATAGACAAAATGTACTTTCGAGTTAATTAACAATAATAAAAATCCTGCCAATGAAACTGGAAAGCAATGTGTAAAACAGACAATCTCAGGAGAGAACTACCCAGGAATGCGCCTCAGACATGGTCGCTTTCTCAGAATAAACTCCTAAACATTTCTAAGCTAAATCATGCCCTGTTAATCATAAGGTCCCCAGTAACTGGCACTGAGGAAAACAAGGTGTCCCTAGAGAAGGAAAAACAAGCCGTTTCTGTACATACCATCATCTACGTCCCTCGGAGAAAATTTCTTTCCTACTAACTCATTCATGATACCATAGATGATGAAAGATGAAACTTTGGAAGAGTTGTCTGCAGAACAAGGAAAAGCATGGGTTTTATCATGCACGTACTTCCTGTGCCACCACCAAACCCCCAGGACCCAGCATGAAGGGATCTATTTCTCTTTCCTCTATCTCTGGCCTAAGGCCTGGCCTAGAACAGAGCAGGGGAACAGAGGCTTGCTGGGGAACTAACTCCATGTTGCAGAATGCAATTCTCTATTAGAACAGGGACAGCCACAGCTCTTTGCTCTGAGACATTCCCTTCCGCTTAGTCTGCTCACAATAGGCCCGACTTTCACTGGAGTGGGAATCAAGCAAAAACCATAGTCCCTCACCAAACCAACATTCTTAAAAAAATACATGGTTTTGCTAGTAACCATTTTTATTCCTTTTAATATAATCAGGAAGAGAAAGCTCAGAAAAATGAAACTTAATGGCTAGGAGCAATTCTTAAATAGTCACATGAGCTTAGTTAGCATTAATAGGTTAGAGAAATCAACCTACAATATTCCCACTCAAATATTTATCTACGTTCCCTTCCTTATCTTTTTTTTTACACACAAATGATAATGGTTATGACATTAAATTTTTACAAAATTTAAGTATATTTCCATTTATTAACAATCCTAATTATTTCCTTAGTTAAATAATATTCTATTTTTTTAAGAGATTTTTGTCTTAGGACACGTGGGGTAGGGGATTAGGAGAGAAAGGTGGGGGGGGGACTGAGAAATCACCTCCCTCCAGGGGGGATGGCCATGCCGCAACCCCTTCTCCTCCATTCCCTTCCCAGGATCTTGGGAATGCATGCACAAATGCCCATGTGAGTTTCAAGCCAGGTCTGGGACTTGAACTGCAGTCAGCCATATAGGAGTCCAGTAATGCTGGTCTCAATGAATTATTTTATTTAACTTTATTTATTCATTTATTTTCATTTGACAAGATAGGGACAGCGTGGGAGAGACAGAGAGAGAAAGAGGGAAAGTGAGAAAGCAAGTCACCAGGTCCGGGATTTGAATCACGGTCAGCCACGTGGGAGTCCAGCACCCTTAACCACCACACTACCTCCAAGCTCCACCCCAATAATATTTTATTTTATATTAATTTTTTCTTTATTTTAGGCTCTCTCAACAGGGTGAATTTCTAGAAATTATTACTGCAGAGTGCCAGTTTATGTACCTAATAGAAATCACAATTTTGCTCCTAGCCCCAGCCCCACAGTCACAGTTGTGACTTGGAAACATTAAGTACCACTGACTTTAGATAGTAACCAAATCATAGCGTCATGGGAGGTAGAGTAAAGAAATCGACGCTGGGCCAGATACACGACAGTTTTACCACAACCTCACCAATGCTGAGTAAAATTTTAGAGGGTACAATCATCATGTAAACTGTTTCCAAGATAGTCAGTTACCTGTTTTTCCCCTAAAAGATAAAAACCTTGACTACTGTTGAAGATGCAGACTTGCAAAATTAGCCCTCCAAACCAGACAGCATCAAGCTGCCTTTTTTAAAACACAGTCTGCTGTAGGAAGCATGACTCAGACTGGCATTTCTGAACTCACAGGTTCTTCCTCAGGTTGCGGCAAGTAGATAAAAAGCTACCGATGGAGCGCCTACTCTGTGCCTTACAACCACGGTCTGACATCGTGTGTAAATCATTCAATCATCGCACCCCAACGGTTCACTCAGGTAGGTATGTATCTAGTCTCTTCTGACACAGCTGGCAAATACATGGTAGTTGAAAGGTGTGCCTTGTGCCAAAGCCCATTCCACAGATCAGTTCTGAGGAGATCAAACTGACCTAAAAATAGGACAAATGGAGCCTTAAGGTCCTCTCAAAAGGCTTTTTGAGGCATTTTATAAGATTAACTTTCCTCGGAAACAGAACTATCTACCGACTGTCTGCAAAGATGGAAATGTTATGTATCTGCATCCCCGAATATGATAGCCACTAGCTAACCATGTACCACTAGTGTAGAAACGGAATCTTTTTGTATGACTTAACTAGCCACATGTGGTTTGTGGCTACTGTACTGGCCAGCACAGAACTGGAAGCAAAAGGAACTACCAACTACAATGCCCTTTGTCTATCCCCACTGCTACGACACCATGCCAATACACGTTATGGCCCTCTCCCCTCCAGCTCAAGCTTTACATACATGGTTACTACTATCCTCAAGAATAACTGTTCCAGCTGTAGATACTAAAAAGGTGAATTTGTTATCCTTAATTAATATGCAGAGAAAGTATTCTCAACAATTAACCACATATATTGAAGGGAGAGGGTCAATTTTCTCAAGTTTCAATTAACGTAAGTTTATATATACATACCATGTTGATGAAACAGCTGAATAATATAGTGATAGGTTGCAAGCGAGGGTTCTTAAATTACCAGGTGCACAGGAAAAAAAAAAAAAAGAAAGTAAATACATGGATATCCAAAAGATAGCTCACTGTGACACACTGAATTAAAAACATATTCATGTAAAATTTAAGCAAAAGAAGGGCGTGGTGGCGCCCACCCTATGGCAAAATTTAAGCAAAAGATGCAGTTCTCTTCCTTTGTGTCGGCTCATCTAATTAATGTAAAGGTTACCAGTCATAAAGACTGCATCACTTTCAGAAAGTTCAAATGACTATCACTAATATGATTATTAAGAACTATGAAGTATATTGAAGCAAACTGACCCCCAGAGCAACCTTTAATAAAGTAATTAGTAAAAACATAAAATCACATTTGGGTTCGAATGCCAAAATATGCTAGAAAAATGTCATGGAGTTTAGAACCAGTTAATTCAAAGTATGAATTCTCAGAATGAAGAAATTCATAAAATAATTACCTAAAATATTAAATGACCATTGTTACTTACTATAAAGAACATGAAGATGCAAAAGGCACTCCAAATGGAGTGTACCATTGGCAGAAAGGAAATTCTTAACACGTTACATAAACACAAAAGACGAAACATACAGATCTTGTTTGCTCTGTGGCCCTGGAACCTCTGGCTAACAGTCTGTCTCCAGTGAAGATTTCAGGTGCACTCTCACCTATTCCAATGGCTTTCATTTCACGTAATATCTCTAAGGCTGGCGATCTTCCATAAATGTTAAACCTTCGAAGATATTTCAGAATGGTATTAAAAGTCTGTAGATTTGGTTTCACATTCTGTGCAACCATTTGTTTAAGCAGCTCCTAGGTGAATCAAAAGAAGTATATTTTATGCCTGGGTAGATAGTTTACCTAATACACTCTATTTCACACAAAAACAGAGTTTGGGCTATGTCCAAAGGAGGTTGAAACTACATCCCTGGAACCAGCAATTGGCAGAATGGATATGTCGCTTGACTCCCATATCGTCGACCGCGGTCAAGTCCTGGACCTGGTGGCTTAAACTCACGCTGGGCGTGTGTGTGTGCATGCCCAAGATCCCGAGAGAAGGGACCGAAGTGTGGCCATTCCCCCAGGGGGTGATGTCTTGCTTTCTATCTCTCTGTGTCCTGCACATGCCCTATAGCAAAAAATCTCTCCCAAAAAACAAAAAAAAAATACCACCTACATCCCTAAGCAAGTGAAGCTTCTTCTCTATTCACAGCTGCTCCCCACTGCTTACATTACCACCTGAGCTCCACTCCTGCCAGACCAGCAAGAGCTTTAGCCTCAGGAGTGAGAGCCCTACTGTGAATTGCACATGTGAGGGATCTAGGCTGTGGGTCCTTATGAGAACCTAATGCCTTATGATCTGAGGTGGAGCTGAGGAAGCGATGCCAGTGCTGGGGAGTGGCTGCAAATACCAACTAACATTATTAGCAGAGTGGTCTTGCTGCACAGAGATCATAATAAATCAGTTGTTGGCAGACTCACCAAAATCCTACTAGCGAATGGCAAGTGACAATTAAGCGGCATCTGGCAGCAGGCTCAGGGCACCCACTGATTATGCATTATGGCGAGTTGCATAATTATTTCATTATATGTTACAATGTAGCAACAGAAATAAAGTGCACAATAAATGTAATGTGCTTGAATCATTTGGAAACCATTACTGCCCCCCATGCCCAGTCCATGGAAAAACTCTTCCATAATACCAGTCCGTAGTGCCCAAAGGGTTGGGGACCACAGTTTTAGAGATGCTCCCAACTCAGTCATCTACCCCCCCTTGGTATCCAAACGTCTTCAGTTCTCCTATTGAGTCTTCTAAGACTTGAGTAAAAGAACAGCCCAGTATAAAGTTTCTATTTCTGTATCTTCATAGTGAAGACAAGAATCAATCCAGCTGTTTCTATTTTCTGAAATGACCTCACAGAGATTTTACAATAAATGTGTGTTACTTTTGTCACGACAACAATAAAAAAATTATGAGAAGTAGAAGTAAATTATTAACATGACACAAGTCTTTCAAAATCCTAGCGGTATGCTCTGGTCTAGTAACAGCCTCTCAGGTGTAGACACAGCTACTTAGAGGGTGCTGGGAAGGTGGGTAACAGGTAAGCACCTTCTGAATACAGTGACTGCCGTGCAGATGCTCAACGAATCTCTTCGTGACCCCTGTATTTACAGTGAGGACACAGAAGGCACTCCTTACCAATATATTATTCCATTTTTCCTCAAATTTCTCATTTGGTATCAATGCTGTTGCTACAATCAGTGCGTTGAAGGTAAATACATCAGCTGTAAAAGAAGAAAAGTACTTTAACAGAATGTGGGGTTGATGGCTCAACCCTAACAGCTGAGTTTAAGGCCCAGTCATTTCGACGTGCCCCTTGATTAAAGCTCTCTCCTTTCTGACTGTTGACAGAAGGCAAAAGGAAAAGGGGAATGAAGGGACATTCTCAAAACAAACTCACCCCGGAGCCTGTTGTTTAGTAACTCGGTGTATAAGTTTAATGCCTGTGCATTAGCTCGGTGCTGGAAAAGGACAAAGAAAAATGAAGCATCATATTAATTAAGGAGTATTTTAAGGGCTTGGTAATATAGTCAACAAACCAGAGCAGGCCCCTGTCCATGTGGGGCTCATACTCCAGTACAGTGGTTTTATACCCAGCAGATGCTAGGCCAAGCTTGCAGACACTTTCAGTTGTCATGACTTAGGGTGAGGGAGGAGTATATTGTTGGCATCCACAGGGTAGAGGCCAAGGAGCTACTGAACATATTACAATCCATAAAATAGCTCCCACAGTAAGTTACTTGACCAGAGGATGAGAAACCGTGACTGAGCAGAAACTAAAATAAAAATTTAATAGGCTGATCCCATAGTGCAGCAGTTAGCCATGTGTACAGACGGAACTACATCCCACATGGCCAATCCTGGCTTGGGTCCTGGCATTGACAACTTAAAAAAAACATGCCAAGGGACCAGCAATTGGCGTAATGGCTATGTCGCTGGACTCCCACGTAGTCGATCGTGGTTTGCGTCTGGGCCCGGTGGCTTAAACTCACGCCGGGCATATGTGCATGTGTGCCCAAGATCCTGAGAGGAGAATGGAGAAGGGATTGCGGCGTGGCAATCCCCCCGGGGGATGATTTCTCACTTTCTATCTCTCTGTCTCTCTCTGCCTGGTTAGCGCATGCGCCCTATCGCAAAAAATCTCTTAAAAAAAAAAAAAAATGCCGGTGGGACCAGCAGAAGGCGTAATGATTACATCGTGGGACTCCCATATAGTCAACCAGAGCTGAAATCCCAGACCTAGTGGCTTGAATTCCCACCAGTGTGTATGCGTGTATGTCCCAAATCCCAAGAGAATGGAGGAAAAGAGGCTGTGGCATGGCCACTTCCCCCCGTGGGGAGTGATTTCTTGCACGCGCGCTCTCTCTCTCTCTGTATCTTTCCGTCAAGTGCATGCTTCCTACAGCAAAAGCTTCTCTTAAAAAAAAAATAAACAAATAAATAATAAATAAAACCCAAAATATCATGCTGGGTGGACCCCAAATCCTGACAGGATAGAGAAATGGAGGAAAAAGGACCGTGGCATGACCATGGGTGTTCCCCATCCCCCACCCCAATCCTGGGGAAACACATGCATCCTCTGGCAAATAAATAAAAAAAAATAAATAAAAATCGTACCTTCACCATCCCTCGGATCATTGTGCAGTAGGAATGTGCATTTTTCTCTGGCATTAGAGCGAATATTCTCTCAGCATTGTTTTTTGCTCTAGATACAAAAGAGCGAAAGTAAGCCAGGGAAACAGGAAACAGGTGCAGCCTCCACCATTTACTTATAGTTTCCAACGCTCCAGGTGATGAGCCAAGTACTTTATGCATAGAACCTCAAATAATTCTCACCGCCCAGAGGGAAGTATGGCTATCATTTTGAAAATGGGGAAAATTGAGATTCAAAGACCTTAAGTAAGGGGTTATGTGGTGGTTTGGTGGTAATACACCTGGACTCACGCGGGACTTCACTGAGCACACCAGCCTTGTACCAAGTGATTCTGGCTGGCTGAGACTGGGGGCGAATTGTGGCAGAGAGACCTGGCTGAAAGTGCTTATCTATTTACCCTTCTTTCTCGCTCATGGAAGAAATAAATAAAAAACAAAACAAAGCCCTAAGTAACTTGTCCAGAACTTTTCAGTTAACTGCTAAAATAGGAATGAAAAAGAAACGTTTATGAACAAGGAAATACTCCATAGTTAATTTGATGCTTCACTGTTCTTTTTCCTTGTCTAGCTCTGAGCTCATGTAGAGGCATTAAACTTATGTACCATGGTATTAAAAAGAAAAAGCAGGGGCTAGCAGGTGATATGACGGTTACATTCCTCAACTCCCATTACTGGCTGACAGTGGTCTGAGTCTTGGACTCAGCAGCTTAAAAGTCGCACTGGGCGCATGTGTGTGCCCCAGATCCCGGGAGGAAAACAGAGAAGGGACTGCAGTGTTGCCATCCCCCCCAAGGGGATGTGATTCCTCACTTTCTTCCCGTTTCTCTCTCTCCCCAGGTTGGCGAGCACTTATACCCTGAGGCAAAATCTAAAAAAATCCACCAACCAACCAAACCCACCAAACTATAAGATAGGGCACAAAGTGCAATTCCCTCCCTTCCTTCAATCCTCAGATACAACTTCCCAGAGGCAACCACCACCTTCTTCTAAATCCTGTCATATTCTAGCATATGGCCATGAATTACTGCTGACTTTTTTTTTTTTTGGAGAGGTTTTCGCTATAGGGCGCGTGCGCTCGCCAGACAGAGAGAGACATAGAGACAGAAAGCGAGAAACCACCCCCCCAGGAGGGATGGTCACACCGCAATCCCTTCTCCTCCATTCTCCTCTCGGGATCTTGGGCACGCACACACACGCGCCCGGCGTGAGTTTTAAGCCACCGGGTCCGGGACGCGAACCGTGGTCAACTACGTGGGAGTCCAGCGACACAGCCATTACGCTAACTGCTGGTTCCCACTTCTGCCTTGGATGATTTCTCACTTTCTATCTCTCTGTCTCTCTCTGCCTGGTTAGCGCATGCGCCCTATCGCAAAAAATCTCTTAAAAAAAAAAAAAAATGCCGGTGGGACCAGCAGAAGGCGTAATGATTACATCGTGGGACTCCCATATAGTCAACCAGAGCTGAAATCCCAGACCTAGTGGCTTGAATTCCCACCAGTGTGTATGCGTGTATGTCCCAAATCCCAAGAGAATGGAGGAAAAGAGGCTGTGGCATGGCCACTTCCCCCCGTGGGGAGTGATTTCTTGCACGCGCGCTCTCTCTCTCTCTGTATCTTTCCGTCAAGTGGATGCTTCCTACAGCAAAAGCTTCTCTTAAAAAAAAAATAAACAAATAAATAATAAATAAAACCCAAAATATCATGCTGGGTGGACCCCAAATCCTGACAGGATAGAGAAATGGAGGAAAAAGGACCGTGGCATGACCATGGGTGTTCCCCATCCCCCACCCCAATCCTGGGGAAACACATGCATCCTCTGGCAAATAAATAAAAATAAATAAAAATCGTACCTTCACCATCCCTCGGATCATTGTGCAGTAGGAATGTGCATTTTTCTCTGGCATTAGAGCGAATATTCTCTCAGCATTGTTTTTTGCTCTAGATACAAAAGAGCGAAAGTAAGCCAGGGAAACAGGAAACAGGTGCAGCCTCCACCATTTACTTATAGTTTCCAACGCTCCAGGTGATGAGCCAAGTACTTTATGCATAGAACCTCAAATAATTCTCACCGCCCAGAGGGAAGTATGGCTATCATTTTGAAAATGGGGAAAATTGAGATTCAAAGACCTTAAGTAAGGGGTTATGTGGTGGTTTGGTGGTAATACACCTGGACTCACGCGGGACTTCACTGAGCACACCAGCCTTGTACCAAGTGATTCTGGCTGGCTGAGACTGGGGGCGAATTGTGGCAGAGAGACCTGGCTGAAAGTGCTTATCTATTTACCCTTCTTTCTCGCTCATGGAAGAAATAAATAAAAAACAAAACAAAGCCCTAAGTAACTTGTCCAGAACTTTTCAGTTAACTGCTAAAATAGGAATGAAAAAGAAACGTTTATGAACAAGGAAATACTCCATAGTTAATTTGATGCTTCACTGTTCTTTTTCCTTGTCTAGCTCTGAGCTCATGTAGAGGCATTAAACTTATGTACCATGGTATTAAAAAGAAAAAGCAGGGGCTAGCAGGTGATATGACGGTTACATTCCTCAACTCCCATTACTGGCTGACAGTGGTCTGAGTCTTGGACTCAGCAGCTTAAAAGTCGCACTGGGCGCATGTGTGTGCCCCAGATCCCGGGAGGAAAACAGAGAAGGGACTGCAGTGTTGCCATCCCCCCCAAGGGGATGTGATTCCTCACTTTCTTCCCGTTTCTCTCTCTCCCCAGGTTGGCGAGCACTTATACCCTGAGGCAAAATCTAAAAAAATCCACCAACCAACCAAACCCACCAAACTATAAGATAGGGCACAAAGTGCAATTCCCTCCCTTCCTTCAATCCTCAGATACAACTTCCCAGAGGCAACCACCACCTTCTTCTAAATCCTGTCATATTCTAGCATATGGCCATGAATTACTGCTGACTTTTTTTTTTTTTGGAGAGGTTTTCGCTATAGGGCGCGTGCGCTCGCCAGACAGAGAGAGACATAGAGACAGAAAGCGAGAAACCAACCCCCCAGGAGGGATGGTCACACCGCAATCCCTTCTCCTCCATTCTCCTCTCGGGATCTTGGGCACGCACACACACGCGCCCGGCGTGAGTTTTAAGCCACCGGGTCCGGGACGCGAACCGTGGTCAACTACGTGGGAGTCCAGCGACACAGCCATTACGCTAACTGCTGGTTCCCACTTCTGCCTTTCTTTAAAAAAGAAAGGTAAATAGGCATCTTCAGCCTTCACCCTTTCTTTCTGGTCAAATTAGAAAGTATTAATAAATAATTTTCTAAGAAAATAGTGTGTGAATTTAAAAGTGAAAATGGCAAAATGACGTTTTATAAAAGAGACCTGGTTCCATACTCCATGCTCTTAACTACTATGCAATGTTATTAAAAGCTATCAAGAAAATGTTCACTGTATTACATTCCTAACTTCGAAAGTCTTTAGATATTTTTTTGGGGGGGAGAGTTTTCTTTTTTTTTGAAAGTCTTTAAATTTTTTTTTGGGGGGGGAGGTTTTTTTTTTTTTTTTTTTGCTATAGGGTGTGTGCGCTTGCCAGAGAGATAGAAAGCGAGAAATCACCCCCCCCCCGGGGGGGATGGCCACGCCACAATCCCTTCTCTTCCATTCTCCTCTTGGGATCTTGGGCAGGCACGCACATATGCCTGGCGTGAGTTTAAGCCACTAGGTCCAGGACTTGAACGGTGGTCGACTACATGGGATTTCAGCGACATAGCCATTATACTAACTGCTGGTCCCAAAAGTCTTTAGATTTTTTAATGACCATATTCCTTCTCCAGATATCTACGTGAAATCTTTCTTTTCTTTAGACTTCTACTTAATTTAAATTCTCAAATGAAATTAAATGGTGTTCACCTTTAGTTCAGAACTGCTGAATGTTTTAAAAATTTTCACCATACCCTAGGTATCTTTGTATTTTTAGTAAAAAAAAGAAAAAAAGATTAACTCCTGGGCCAGTCCCATAGCACTGTGACTTACGCCCTGTGCATGGGGACCCGGACCTATATGGCCATCCATGGTTCAAGTTCCAAACTGGCTGCTTGAAAAACATGCTGGGTGCATGTGCATGAATACCCAGAATCAGGATGGAAAATGGAAGAAAAAGGACTGCTGCATGACCTTGTTGCACCGAGAGGTGATTCTCTCTTTCTGGAGGGTGTATGCACCTTTGGGCCATTAAAAACAAAAATAAAATCTTAAAAAATTAGAGGTCTATTCTAAGGTAGCATTGTGTTGAAACTATCATAGGAACCATACGATGTGAGAACAGACTGTGACAAATGGGAGAAAATCTTAAATTAATAGCATCCTCTAAAGAGATTCTTGTGCAGCTGGATGGAGGTAAAGACCTTATAAAAACGGTCTAAATGTATCTGAACACGAGCTGTAAATCTTACACAGCGAAAACACACTATTCCAGATCATGGGATTGCTGCTCTTCAGGAAAGCGATAGGGCACACACTCCAGGACCACAGCAGGCCACAATGCAAGGTTCTCATTACGTGGGTCCTACCTCCACGTCACTCCAGACTGATGCCCGGTCTCCTTCGGTTTCTCGCTATTTTCCTCTGTGGCCTCTTCCTGGAATGAGTGGTCATCAAGAGAAATAATGCAGATAACTAGAGTGCATTTTCCCAGTGTAACTCCTCAAAATCAAGAGCGCAAAAGAACTCAGAAACACCTCAGAGGTTGGCGCAGGTGCTGTAGCCTGCCTTCAGAGCTGGGGCTAGAAGGGCAAAGGGCCAGCCAGGCCAGGGCTTTAGGAGATGCTCTGGAAAGTAGAGTGTGACTAACGACCACGACCTGCCACCTATACACTTTATGACTGAAAAACTACATATAATTTCATATTTCATGGAGGAAAAATTTGAAAGACACATAAACACACTCCTAATTTTCATCACTAGGAAACACTAGGATTTTCCTGAAAGGGGACTTCTGAAAGTTGAAGAAATGGGACTAAAGTACAAGGTTATTTTGAGGTTAAAAAAATTTTGAATTCTATGTATAGTTTTTTGAAAATGTTATTTTCCATGAACTTGTTGAGGCTCCCCATCAAAAAACATTTTTACAAAACCGCAATGCATCTATTGTTGCATAGCCTGTTTCCTTCTTGTATGATGCACTCCTTCCACGGCCAGATCTATAATACACTAGTGCCCTACATGGCTACACACAGCCACTACTTAACTGGAATTTGATTGTCTACTTTTGGACATCTACATCAGAGGGTCTCCCAACTTCTTTGGCATCAGGAGAGGGTTTCATGGAAGACAATTTATCCACGGACTGGGCAGGGGAGATGGGAGGGTGGTTTATGAGTGGGCAACCCACATCTCTCACACAGGCAGGTGACCATAGTGTTCAGGCTCCTGTGAGAATCTAATGCTGCTGATCTCACAGGTTAGGAAGATATGAAAACACTCTTAATCCCAAACACAGGAGGCAGAGTTCAGGCAGTAACGGGAGCGATGAGAGCAGCTGTTAATACAGACAAAGCCTCATTCACTCACCTGTGCTCACCCCTTTCTATGCAGGCTGATTCCAAACAGGCCTTGGACTGGTACCAGCCCTTGGCCTGGGGGCTGGGGACTCCTGATGTAGATTGCTTTCAACATTTTCGCAGTTTTAAGTGCCACATTACGAGAAGTATATCTCTGAGTTAAGAGATTAAGATTTGCCCTACAGGCAGCCCTTGGCACAACCCTGCTCTGTACTCCAGCCTGGTGTGTTCCCTCCTCTCTGCTTAGGCATGGATGAATCACTGAAGGGCCCAAGCTCACAGTGTCTTCCCCTGGCCATAACACATCATGTGGTCAGTGTAAGTGATGGGCCAGCTCAAACATTTCTGGTTGAAGTTCGGGCTGAATACGTGGTAGGTAAAAACAAGTATTTCTAAGGAGGGATCCAGGGTCGATAGGATTGGTTAAGTCTTGTTCTTCTTCCAACAGCACTTATTCATCTAGGTTATTGCACTACACCACATCTCAGTACTCCTGAACCTCCTACCACTCTGACATGTGGCGTAAGAAATTCTCTTATTACTTCGAAAAAAATTCATATATATATAAAATGCCAAAAGCTGTTACCAAGTCTTCTGATTGCTCAGTTTGTTGAAAAGGAGAATCAGCTGAGGGCTCCTGGTCACCATAGTAACACAGTAAGTCCAAGAGACTATTGGTTGTCTCAAGAGACACAGTGGTTCCTGTGTGAAGGAGAAAAAAAAGGAAGATACCTTAAACCACCAGAACTAAAGCAAAAGTGCATTATGACCTTCCTGATGACCCAGTATTGTATATACTCCTATACTGGCTTAACTACCACCTCCAAACCACTCTGCAATCCTTTCTCATTTAGTTACTAGCCTAAGTCCACTTGAACAAACTCAAGTAGAATTATTTCACTTGGAGCCAGGATCTCAATAAAAATCTGTGCAGAAATACTTACATGACAGCCTAATTATAACAGTCTTTTAAGAACTCTATCTAGTTCAGGGCCAGATCTGGGGCCTGGTTTGGTTAAGACAGCTGAGTCCCACATGGCTAGCTGGCTGTGCAGTTTGAGTCCGGGACTTAGTGGTTTGAAAAGTATGCTAGGCTTGTGTGTGTGTGTGTGTGTGTGTGTGTGTGTCCCTAAAAAATCCCAACAGGAGACAGATATGGAGAAGGGTTTGTGGTGTGGTATTCCCCACAGGGGTTGTTTTCTCATTCCTTCTCTTCTGCCTTTCCTGGGCAAGTGCACATGCCCTGAAGCAAAAAAACCACACTGTTCCAGCTTCTCACTCAACTAAAAGGTAGAATAGCGTACAGGAATGACTGAAGTAGGAGAAATAATTTAGTATTTTAAAAGAAAATGAACCACATCTTTCCAAACAAAATAAAATGTTTATCAAGAAATTCAAAGCCCAGAAAGTAAACACGGCAACTAGGTCTACCACTGAAGACGTGAAGGACCCTGGAAAAATTATAAAATTACTGTAAAATGCCCAACTTATAAAGTATGATAAAATTGATGACATGAAATGCCTAGCAGAGGGTTTGGCACTTGCTAGGGGCTTGATAAGTAAGTGTTCTATGATTCCTTCCCTGTGCACTGGCTTACTCCGTTACTGAGCTGTGACACTCTTTTAAAAACATTTACTGCTGCTTATACTACACCACAGTGGGCAAAACCAGAACAAGACTCAGCATTAAGACACTCATGCAGACTCATACAAGTGCTAACCACATTCAACAAGCACAGGAAAGAGCCCTGCTCAATTATGCTCTGCTGCCATCATTCTGTTATACATCTGATACTGTAATAAGCTATCTACCAAAATTCTCAAAACACAACCACGCCCCTACCCGCAAATGTGTCCTGTTCTGCTCAAGTCTGTGTCGAGAAATGTAGTCCTATGTCTATTCCATGTCTACCTTTTATCCTGACCAAACAGTACTCTGGATTCCAAAAAAATAATGCCAACCTCCCCTGGAGGTTTATCCAGATCTAATTCCAAGTCAAAGGACCTCTGAATTAGAGCTGGATAGACCTTTCTATCTGGATAGAGCTTCTAGACCTTTCAAGAAGCTCTGAGAAATTAAGTGACTCTCTTATGGCAACAAGACAATTAATATCAACAGCAATGTCTCTCATCCCAACTTACTCCTCTTTCCTTTCTACGTATTTCTTTCATTTTTCTGTTGGCCTGTCTTCCAGACATAAAGAGCACAAGAAATCTCAACACCGTATGCACATATGCAATATTAAAAACAAAAACAAGGGAAAATGGTTGCATAATTTCTCTAGTAGTTGTGCAACACAAGAGCAAAAAGACTAACATTGCAATTCCCTCACCTTCATTAAAACATGAAGTTAATGCAGAACATAAAATATTATTATTAAACTATTAATAACACGTATAATATAGCCTCTAAGCAGAGTTACTTCTAACTTTTACTCAAAACTATCAAGATCATGAAACTGTGGTCCCCTTCAAAGCTCGTGTCCCTAGAGGGGCTTTAATTGAACTCAGTCACCTGCTTGCAAGAGCTGATCAAACATGTTCACTGAGGCTTTGACTTTTCTGAGCCTGATTCGTTCCTTTAGGCCAGCCTCACTTATGTCTTCAATCTGAGGTTCAAGGTACTCAGGCATTAGACACTAGGAAAACAAGATGGCTGATGTTACTACAAACAGGTAAAAGTGAAAGGATAACTGAACAAGATATATGAATAATTCCCATCACCAACACACTGAAATAAAACATCGCTGCTTCAATTCATTTTTCTGTATCAGATACTAATCATTTTATCAAGAATATCTTTCTAGGGAATCTTAGTTAAAAAACATTTAAAAACAAAACAACCTCCAGTCTCTGAAATAAGATCAGTTATTATCTCCTTGTTTAAGAATTTAAAAGCAGGGGCCAGCAGGTGATATGGTGGTTAAGGGTGCTGGACTCCCAGATGGTGGAAAATGGTTAGAGTCCTGGACCTGGCGGCTTGCTTTATCATTCCCCCCAACCACTCTGTCCCTCTCTGGTAAAACTAAAATAAAGTTAAATAATTCTTTTTTTTGGGGGGGAGAGGTTTTTGCTATAGGGCGCGTGCACTCGTCAGACAGAGAGAGACAGAGAGACAGAAAGCGAGTAATCACCCCCTGGGGGGATGGTCACGCCGCAATCCCTTCTCCTCCATTCTCCTCTTAGGATCTTGGGCACACACGCACACGCGCCCGGCGTGAGTTCTAAGCCACCGGGTCCGGGACGCGAACCACGGTCGACTACGTGGTAGTCCAGCGACATAGCCATTACGCTAACTGCTGGTTCCCAATAATTCTTAAAAAAGAAAAGAATTTAACAGCATGTAAACACAAAATCTGAGGTTCCCTAGTTCTAACTAAACTTCCTGACTTCATGCTCAGCTATTTTTTCCTCTGCTGAAACCATTCTCCTTAACTCTCAATTCTGGTTAAAGGTGCAGTTCAGAGTACAGTTCTCCAGAGGCAGAAATCTTCCATCCCTAATGCTCCTTTCAGCCCGAACACTTAATACCACCAAGTGGCACTGATTTTACCCCATTCACGAATTTATTCAAAGACTGCCTTATCCCAGGCACTAAGATAGGCACATGAAGAACTAGAAGGTGCTCTCCCCTCAAGGTGCTCAGCACCTGATGGAAAACGTAGAAAACCATAACAATAGAGTATGAACGGATTGCACACCATAATGGTGGGGAGCCCCTGGAGGGATTCAAGTAAGAGTGACCCTGGAGCTAAGAACAGCAGAGTAATGGGTATTCAGAAACACAAATTAGAGGGCTGCCCCTGAGTGCAGTGGTTAAGGGAGCAGGATCCCATATGGTCAACCTTGGAATCTGGTTCCAGCAGCTTAAAAAATGCTGCATTTGGGCACGTAAGAGCCTAAAATCTGCCCAGGATGGAGAAATGGATAAGGAATTGTGGCATGGCCATACCACAAGTTCAGAAAGGTAGGGGCACACCTGTCTTGCTCATCTCTATACTTCAGCACTAAAGCATGATGCTTAACAGGAGACGCTGCATAACTGCAGAACAAAGAGGCAGCTGGAAATGCAGTTTGGAGTTCAAGGTAGAGGCATCAAGGCTAAATATACAAGAACGCCAACTGGAGTATAACAGTTGTTGAAGTTGGAGGAGTGTAGACAACAAAAAGACAGTAACTGAGCACAGAAACCTATGAAAGACACCAATGCCCAGGGAGTGGAGGAATAGTCACTGAGGTCAAGATCCAAGAGTGTGGTGTACAACACAAGTCAAATGGGGAAAATACAAAGAGAAAAAGCTAATACACTCAAATGGGATTTTTAAAGGTTTGTACGGTAAACAAAAACAACTCCACATGTAAAATGTCTTGAAATATAAGGAACATCTGAATGGCTATTTAAGTACTAGCCTTGGAAGCTTGATGTATACATATAAAACATGAAAAACAAAACTAGTTCTCCTTACCGGTATATGAGGTTCGGCAATGTCCTTCTGAAAATACTTGGGATATGAATTAATAATAAACTTTGCTGCATTCTCCCCAGACTTCTTTGCCAATAAAAACATACGCTATGTAAAGAAAATGATTAAAATCAAAGTTATATCCTCAGCAAGAATTACCAATCTCCCCCAACACAAAAGAATGCAATAATATATGGAATCCCAACTAGAAATTAAATGACAAAGTATCACGTGTCCATCTATTTTGGATGTGACATAATTTCATGTCATGTGTTACATGAAGTTTGAAGTATATAAAAAGATGTTTAAAACTAAGTGTTTTCACTCCAGTGTAAAAGAGTCCTAAGAGTTAAAAAAGAAAACTAGGGCTAGCAGATTGAATGGAGGCTGGATCCCACATGGCTAGCTGCATAATTCAAGTTCCAGATCCAGCAGCTTGAAAAACATGCAGGGCGCCTGTGTGTCCATGCCCAAAACCCCATTAGGAAAATGGAGCAGAAGCAATTGCAGTGTGGCCATCCCTGCTGGGGGAAGTGGGATGGGGGATTTCTCTCTCTCTGTCTGTCTCTGTCTCCAGTGAGTACACAGGCCCTATAACAAACAAATAAAAAAAGAAACAAGAAACAACAACAAAAATACTCCACAAACCAAAACTCCTCTACATGCACAAATATCTAAATCTCTTTAATAAAAGCAGTAAAAGGATTCAAGCCCAGCCTCTGTAGTGTAGTCAGACTGCAGAGCAGGAAGCCATCTGTTGACCAGCGGTTGAATCCTTAAGCCTGGCTGGCTTGAAGAATGCATTAGGTGTGCACACCTATGCTCAGGATCCTGGACTGGAGAAAGGGGATTGTGGTGTGACCAAGCTCTATAGAGGGTGCCTCTCTGTCTCTTTTTCCCTCCCTGTCTTATACACATGCTCTATCATGAATTTAAAACAAACAAAAACTGAAAAATAAGTAGTAAAGGAGTCACAAAGTTTAATTTATCAGCATCCACAACTTTTCAAAAGTTTTTGTTAATTATAATATATACATGTACACAAGTCTGCAAGATACCAGATAAGTAATGTAAAAATACTCACAGATTCCATAGAGGATGTCGGTATGAGGTAAGGATCATCCTGAAATGCATAAGGGGCAGCCGTAGTGTCCTGTGGAAAAGACAGTCTTTTCAGCTAGATTTTTATAAAGAGGACCTCATGATTTTTGTTGATAGCCAAATTTTCTGTAAAACTCTATGTATCTAATACATGTGCAAAGATACTATGTATGCATGCATATCCATACTTACACATACGGATGAACAGAAACAGGAAACATACACTAATGCCTGTAATACTGTATTCTCAAGTCTGAAAGACCTGTCTACAGTCACATGCCACTTAGTACAAACAATGACTCAAACCTCAGAGCTACTCCTTAAGGTTTTAGTTTCTCTTGCTAAGGTCTACTATTCTTTCAGACTCTAGAGGTACGGATGGATCCTCTGAATTAACTAGTCCTGGCACCAGTTTCCTGAAACAGAATTTCCATTAAAGCATGGTCACCAACCAACCATGCTCAATTTAATCCAAGAGTCCTTCCTCAGAGTGAAGGATACTCCTGGGCCTCAGGAGGTATAAACAACAGTAGCTTCTTCTGTGACCTGCTGCCCAAGGTCTAAACTTCATATAAATGTTCCAAAATTGCTCCGTTGCCCTGAGTAAAATCAACTCTCCAGCCCCTCTAGGAGATCCATATAGAAGTACCTCCATCTACTCCATCTTCTCTTAGCTCAACTGCTACGGCCTCAATCTGTTTTTACTATTAATTCATTCACTATTTCCCGAGCATCTCACATGTGCTGGACATATTCTAGCTACCAGAAAGACAGTAAAACCCCCGCCCACTAATATGGTTTACAATCTAGTGAGAAATTTCTAGAAAATAAGCAAAATACCTAAGAAATGGGAGCAGACAAGGACAGATGCCATTAATCCAGGCTAGTAAAAGATGACAACTGAGGTGATGATACTGGTGAAAACAAGAGTTTGGAATCTGCATATTGTGCAGAATGTAGTTAAGAGGCCTGAAACCATTGTCCTTCAAGGCAGGCCCTTGACTGGCATCTGGGACTTTGGGGAAGGTTGCCACCATTCCCAGGAGAGGCAAGAATGCCCCATGGCTTAGCCTATTTGTACCACAGGGTCTATGCTGAACACCTCTTTCCTTCTGCTAGTGTGGAACTTAGTACACACCGACTAGACGGTGCCCACATATCAGCCTCTCTAAGACGCTGGGCACTGAGTATCTAACGAGCTCCTCTGGTAGACATTTCATAAGTGCTGCCACAACTCATCAGAGGATTCAGGCATGTCCTGTGCGATTAACTAGGAAAGGATTCAAAAAAGGTTACGCCTTGTTTTCCCTGGATGTTACCCATGTGCCCTTTCCCTTGGCTGCTTTTTCTTGGATCTTCTTGCTGTAATAACCTCAACTTTGGGAAAAACAGGTTTTACTAACACAGAGTATAAGAGAAAGGGGAGCCACAGATGACTCCCACGATTTTGGCCTCAGTAACTAGATGGATGGAGATGCTATTAATGATACCAAAAAATGTGAGAGGAGTGGGTTTAGAGGAGAAAGAGCTTGGTTTGGACTGAAGATCTTTACCATACTTGCATGTGTAAAGGTTTCACATTCTCCACATTGCTGTCTTTCCTAAAATATAGGTAGTTATGCCAGCCCCGATTAAAATTCCTCAAGAAAATCTGTACTTCCTAGCACTATATTCACAACCTTGCTTCACCTTTCCACTCCCACCTTGACTCCCCCCACACAAGCTACGTGACCCTCACCTCTGCACCTCTGCTTATGGTGCTGTCTCTGCAAGGAACACTGGTCCCCACTAACATAGCCTTACTTCTAATCTAACACTGTCAACTCTCTGGGAGTCCTTTCCCAGGCCCTTCCCAGTGCTCTTTCAGTCTTCCTTTCTAGGAACTCTGAATCTGAATCCCGCACCCAGCACAGTGCTTGGTAAGGATCTTTACAATACACGGTTGATGGATGACTGAACAGATACAACTACCATTTGATTTTAAGGGCCAAAACCCAGCTAGGTCAAATAATTCTACAACTTCTTTGATTTACATGAAAATACTGAGAATAATTCAGAGGCCTAGTTACAATTCTGGTATCAATTTATAGATAAATGAGCTTCTGGGGAAAAAAAAATCTGTTGTAATATTTAAATCCTCTCTCAGAAGCTAGTAGTATATTAGCACACATTTGGTCCAGAACTCTCGAAGTTCAACACTTAAAAAAGAGCAACTCCAGATATTTGTGGTAACAGACCAATGGTAGTATTCACATAGATAGAATGGTAGGAGAACAGATTTCATTTTTTTAGACTCCCTACCTCCCAACAGGTTGATAGTAAAAGTAGTTTCTAGCTAGTGAAATGCAATGCTCTCAATAACATGTCAGTCACATGAACATGCCCATGATCCAGGGCTGGCTGGGCAGGGCCCACAGTGTGACCACCCTGTAAGAACTGCTTGCCTCTCTCTCTCTCTCTCACTCATGGAAAAAACAACTCTTAGACAAAGAAAACAGAAAAAAGAAAAAAAGCTGACTTATCCTGAATGCTGGACACCAAAAATACGCTGGTTTTCAGATTAAACCACCGCAAAATAAGGAGAAAGTTCCATTTTTGACATATTTACCAACATTTCAGCATCATCTACTATAAGCTATTTTTGAGTTTCCAACTGACAAATGAAACCAAGATAGGAGTAACATTAATAAAACGATGATCAGGTACAAAGCATTTCCCTCCTGCCAGACACTGTCCTAAACCGTTTTCCATATACTTAATTTACTTAATTTTCGACATAACCTAAAAGTTTGGTGCTATAATCAATCTCCATTTTATAGATCTGGAAACAGAAGCAACAAGAGATAAAGCTGATCACAGGCTAGTTGCTCAGCTATTGAACAAAACAATGAAAAAAGAATGGAACTAAGTCTGAGGGTATCTTAACAGCCTGAAACAGGTCACTTTAAAAGCCCTAACTTCCTCATTTATCAGATGAAGGGGTTAAATTAGATAATTAAAAAGAATGTTTTTTAGATCTATAGAAGTTTAATTCAGAGAAATGAAGAGGTATGAACACCGAATGTGTCATCAGCCAAGTTAAAACGCTAAACATCTCACTTACCCTGCTCACTGTGGTTGCAAGTGCCTGAAGAACGGCCACTTTATCCCTAGGAACAAGAACCACAGGTTAATCCTCATCAGGGTCCCTCATACTCACAGACAAATGACACTACCATCAGAATGCACTAACTAGCCAGTAACGGAGTTCAGGTCTCACCCAGAGCCAGTTCTCGTCTCCCAAGATTAGCAGAACAAGACAGAAGGGGAACCGTCTCGTTCTTTCGCCTGCAGCTCAGTACGCGTTCCTTCCCTTGCCCTCTCTGGCCTGGCCCCTGACACCATCAGCCAGGCTGTAACTCCCACCTTCCCCTCATACAACGATCTTGCTTACTTCCTCCTGGCCTCTTTCCTACGCATTCTTACTGCAGTTTTTTTTTTTTTTTTTGACTATTCTTGCCTTCTCCTAAATTGGTAGCTCTTAATTCAACTATACATGAGAATAAATCACAGGTTCCACTGTGCACCCATGGAATCGGAGTCCAAGATCCACAAAGGACTGTCCTATGTATCCTTACTGAATTCCTGGATGATTCTGATACAGAACCTCTCAGGCACGTACAACCTTATGAGAAGACCAGCTAGCTTCCACTGCACCTTTGAGAAGAAAGCTTCACTAAACTATTAGAAAATCTCTCACTAGAATAAATGAAAACGAGATAAATTTACTTTCAATGTGCTTTAATTCCAAAAAGAAGTTGTAATAAATAATAAAAAATACTTTTATAATAAAATTCAATCTAACAGCCATAAACGTATAAATCATCTGGGGAAGAAAAAAATGCAGGAAACTTTCTATCAACACAGAATAATTCCTTGGGGACACCAGATGGCATAGCAATTACATCACTGGACTCCCACATGGACTACCACAATGAGTCCTGGACCCGGAGGCTTAAAACTCATGTCGGGCACATGTGTGCACATGTCCATGATCCCTAGAGAAGAATGGAGAAAGGGACTGAGGTATGGCCATCCCACCTAGGTGGGAGATTTCTCATTTACCCTCTCACAGTCTGTCTCTGTCAGGTGAGCACATGCACCCTAAGGCAAAATCTCTTAAAAAAAAATTTAACAGAATAACTCTCTGTTGTACATAATATCCAGTGACTTTTATATTCATTTTTTAAAGTCATATTTACATAAGTTCAACAAGAGTAACAAAGACATACACTCTCATCTCTCTGCATTCTCTAACTAAACTGAACATTAGCATATTTAAGTCTTACCAAACTAGGCAGGCCCCATGGCCTAGTAGTTAAAGGAAAGCAATCCCACATGGCCGGCTGCAGTTCAAATGCCAGGTGCATGTGCGCGCTTGCCCAAAATCTAGACAAGAGAAATGGAAGAGAAGGGACTGCTAGAAGATCATGACCCACCATGGGGAGGGGTGGGTGATCCCGCCTTCTGCCTAGCAAGGGTACAAGCCCTCTGGCAATGTAAAAAAATAACAAATCTTACCAAGTCAGCACATCTTACTAACAAACTGACAGATGCCAGTGAAAAACTGTAACATTCAGATTACTTACTAATTCTCTTTTTCTTAAAAAGAGAATTGTTTTATTTAACCTTATTTATTTATTTTAATATGACTAGAGAAAGAGGGAGGGTGGGAGAAAGAGAAAAGGCAAGTCACCAGGTCCAGGACTCAAACTGTGGTCAGCTAAGTGGGAGTCCAGTGCCCTTAACCACCACACCACATGCCAGCCCACTCAGTAGCTCTTTTCTTAAAGCATTGTTTTAAAAAGTAACCACAGGGGGCCAGCAGGTGGTAGTTAAGGCACTGGGCCCCCACATGATGTACTGTGGTTCAAGTTCCCAGACTCTGTGGCTTGAAAAACACACCAGGGCATAGGCAAGCATGTCTCAAATTCTGAGTGGAGAATGGAGAAGGGACTGCGTTATGGCCACCTCCCCACTGCGGTTGTGTGTGGTGGGTGATTTCTCAATTGCTCTCTGGCAAGCACATGCACAGAGCAAGAAAAATAAAAGCAATCACAGGTAGGTCCAGGCTGCTAGCATAGCAGGAAGGTGCCAGGCACAAGTGTATACGTGCCCAAAATGCTGACAGGAAGGAGAAATGGAGGAAAAAGGAGTGTTGCATGACCATGCCCTATTTGGGGTGCTCTCTCTCTGACAAACAAAAAAGTAGTCACAATGAATATATTATCTTTAACACTCACACTAGATTACAGGTTAACTCAAGGTGTCCAGTGCCTCTCATGATGAGTATTCATTTACAGCCCAGAACGTTTTAAGGTTCTTTTATACGTTTCTCTACAGAAAATATATAGTCATGCTGTTACGGGTTTAAGTTTGACTCTCCTATTCGTGTTATCACACACAGATCTAACTCCTTTGAATGTTACACCGTATGGGGACTAGGCAGTGGCACAGTGGTAACACAAACGGACCTACATGGGAAAGGTGAAAGGTCCTGGGGCATACCTTAGCATGCTGCGATTCCTGGTCCAGGCTGGCTGAGGCTGGAGGTGAATCACAGGGTAAACACCCTGTTGTTGGTGGTGGTGGTGGGGGGTGCCTGTCTCTATTTCCCTGACTCTTACAGAAGAAATAGGAAGTTTTAAGAAATGTTACATTGGAGACCAGCAGGTTGCATAATGGCTAGCTATGTCGCTGGACTCCCATGTAGTCGACCGTGGTCCGAGTTCCGGACCCAGTGGCTTAAACTCATGCTGGGCGCATGTGTGTGCGCGTGCCCAAGATCCTGAGAATGGAGAAGGGATTGTGGTGTGGCATCCCTCCTGGGGGGTGGTACCTCGCTTTCTGTCTCTTGTCTTTCTGGCATATGTACGTGTCCTATAGCAAAAACCTCTCCAAAAAAAAAAAAAAAAAAAAAATGTTCATTTTTCAAAAACCTTTTTTTTTTTTTTTTTTTGCTATAGGGTACATGCGCTTGCCAGACAGAGAGAGACAGAGAGACAGAGAGAGAGAAATCACCCCCCACGGGGGATGGCCATGCCACAATCCCTTCTCCTCCATTCTCCTCTCAGGATCTTGGGCACGCACGCACACATTCCCAGCATTGAGTTTTAAGCCACCGGGTCCGGGACGTGAACTGTGGTCGACTACATGGGAGTCCAGCGACATAGCCATCACGCTACCTGCTGATCCCAAAAATAACCATTTTTCATGATTCATTCATTTATCAATTAGCATTATGACTGTTTCAACTTGCTGCTTATTCCAGAGTTATAAATAATACACTCATGCAAGGACACACGGCAATCCCTTCTCTCTTCCTCCATCCTGTTCAGATGTGGTGCACACACATACACACACATATGATATGTTTTTCAAACTACCAGGGCGAGGATTCAAACTGCACAGCTGGCCATGTGAAATCCAGCTCTCTTAACCACTAGGCCACAAGGCCAGACTGCATATTTTAAATCCTGATTCTACCAAACTTCCCTCCGAACAACTGTTCCACTTTGTGCCATCAACAAACATATTTGAGCACACATTTTACCACATGCTTTCCTTGCCAATCTGTTAAATTTTAATTTGCATTTCTCTTATGAGCTCAGTTACCTATGTGTTTATTATAAATGAGCTCCCTGCTCTCCCTAAAACAACTACGCAATTCAGATGAACCTGTTCACAATACTGGCTTTATTGTGCCATGTTCACATAAGAAAATTTACGACTCCTTGCATTTAAAGTCTTCTATGGCACAAGTGCAATCTGGGAAATCACATTTAAAAATGCTTCACCTGTAAAACAAGGCAACAGGATCTTGTCCTTAGAGTTTCTTCCAGGACCACAAGCATAGAATCCTGAGCCTGGAAATCAGTGGCTCTTTACCAAGGGTCAATCATTTCTGTCTGTAAAGGAACAGACAGTAAATGTTTTAGGCTTTATGGGCCGGCACTTATTTCCACAAATTTAAATTTCCTATCATTTTCGTGTCATGACACCTTGTGAGTTTTTTAACTACATAAAAATGTACAAATAGCGAGCTCAAGTAGTCTAACAAAACACATAAATAGGCCGTAGTTTACTGACCCTCTATTCTAACAGTACATTTTCCACAGGCCTGCCTGAACTCCTACCACTGGAAATATTATGATCGTACCCCACTCTGCCTTACTGTTCACTGTTCAAGGGGTCCCACACTTTAGGGTTCATAAAATCTACCTGCAGAGTCTTTAACAAATTCCTAAGTTGATTCTGATCCAAGGAAGATAAATAATCTTATTCATCATAAGGTATAACTAAATTTGTTTTCAACAAAAACCACCTTGATTAGTACAATATAAACCATTCTGGATTACACCACGTCTTATGTTCCTGGGAATCAAGTGTATGTTATTACACGTGATAGGAGTATACAGTATAAAACGTGCATGCGACTAGATTACACCACACCCTCCAAACACTCCTCTTTTTTTTTTTTTTGCAATGGGGTGCATGTCCTTGATGGAGAAAGAGACAGAAAGAAAATGAGAATCACCCCCAAGGTGGACAGCCAAACTGCAATTCCCTCTTCCATATTCTTCTTTTGGGATTTGGGACACACATGCACAAGTCCCCAGTGTGATTTTCATGTAACTGAGTATGTGACTCAGACTGCAGTCGGCCACATGGGAGTACAGAGCCTTAAACACTATGCCATTGGTTACTCCCCAAACATTCACTCTTAAATTTCCTGTAGTACCTTCTTCAGGAGGAGAAGAACAATGGGTTGATAAAGTACTTTGGATTTGAATACCATGAGGGATATGCCTCATTTATGAATACCTGTATTTCTACTTTTTTTTTCCTTTTTGGTAGGTTTTTGCTATTGGGCGCATGCACTCACTGGAGAGACAGAGAAAAAGAGGGACAGAAAGCGAGAAAGCACCACCCAGAAGGGATTACCATGCTGCAATCCCTTCTCTTCTTGGGATTTTGGGCATGCATGCAAACACATCCAACATGAGTTTTAAGCTGCCGGGTCCAGGACTCGAACCATGATCAACGACGTGGGAGTCCAACAACATTACCATTATGCCATCTGCTGGTCCCTGTACTTCTACTCTTAATCTTAGTTCTAATTCTCAGTTTGCCCAGGGAAGACAGAAATAAACTTAAATGTACCTATATGATGAAATACTATGTAACCTTGAAAAATCAAAAGCAGAGTATAAAAAATACATCCAACAATTCCATTCTATACTATATTTAGTTTAAAAAATAAGGCTATAGCCTGAAATTTAAAAACAGTAACTATCACGTCACAATCTGAGTATGATCAGCACTCTTTCGCTTATTTCTTTCTTTGAGGTAAGTACAATCATTATCCACATTTGTTATTTTTTAATTTATTTTATTTTGGAGAGGTTTTTGCTATAGGGCGCGTGCGCTCGCCAGACAGATAGACAGAAATCGAGAAATCACCCCCCCGGGGGCATGGCCACACCGCAATCCCTTCTCCTCCATTCTCCTCTCAGGATCTTGGGCATGCATGCACATGTGCCAGGCGTGAGTTTTAAGCCACCGGGTCCGGGACGCGAACCACGGTTGACTACTTGAGAGTCCAGTAACATAGCCATTACGCTAACTGCTGGTCCCCACATATTTGTTATTTTTTAATTTGCCAAAGTGCTTGTGTGCACAGTGGAGAGAGAGGCAAAGAGAGAGAGGAAGATGGAAAGAAATCCCCCATAATGTGAATGGTCACATTGCAATCCCTTCTCCTCCATCTTTCCCTCCTTTCAGGATTTTGGGAATGCACACATATGTCCAGTGTTTTTTTCTTCAAGTCTTCTGGTCTGGGACTTGAACCACACAGTCGGCTATATAAGATCCAGTTCACTTAATCACCAGGCTGGTCCTCATTACCCCAAATTTTACCATGGCTAATGTAGATGAAGAAATCTGCCTCAGAATACAAAGTAATTTTGTTGTCACTTCCGCATTTATCCTAACCCCTTTTTGAAAATAATCAGTAACTATTCAGTAATTACTTATCTAATTTAAGAGAGCCTTTCTTTTTAAAATAAACCTTAGTCTTCAGGTCATACTAAGATTTGAAGACTTGGCTTTCCCGGGAGTTTAAAATATACTCAGTAATATATTACAAGCAATTCTGTTAAGTTTTACTTCTTACACACTCAAGTGTTATATAAATAAGGAAATTTGTTCAGGGACCTATCTGGTGAATAAAATGTTTTGCATCTACATCACTTATTTTACTTCATTTGAGATCATAAAGGTAATAGTTTTGTCTGGTGTCCCAATCACATGTGAGAAAACTTCCTTTAAGAAAGGAGTAGCAGGGACCAGCACATGGAGTAATGGCTACATCGCTGGACTCTAACATAGTCAACAAAAGTTCAAGTCCCAGACCCGGTAGCTTAAACTCACAATGGATGCATGTGCATGTGTGCCCAAGATCCTGAGAGGAAAATGGAAAAGGGATTGCAGCATGGCCATCCCCCCAGGAGGTGATTTCTCGCTTTCTGCCTGTCTGTCTCTTTCTGGCGAGCACACGCACCCTATAGCAAAATCCTCCCCCCACCCCCCAAAAAAAGGAATAGAAGCCAACAGCTGGTGAGGTGGTGGTTTAAAGTACTTGGACTACCACATGGCCAACCAGTTTGAATCCTAGACCTGGTGGCTTGCTTCTACCTTAAGTAAATCTCATTGCTCAAATAATGAGTACTACTCCCCGCCTTCTTCCTGTCTTTTAAACTCCCTAGGTTACCCTCCTCAGCTGTTCCCTCTTCAAGGATGCTCTCCCGCTGTTCTTCATGTCAGACTCCCCACCCATCCCTCATGTCTTATTCCTGATGAGCACACAACCCTGTGCTGAAGGAGCACAGATGGACACTTACCATGTCTTCTTTTTTGGAAGAACTACTTCTCCAATCCCTTAAATTGAAAATAAAACAAATCAGTTTCCTAATATCACAATGACAAGGAATAAAATGTGTAGATATAAAAATGGGATTATCTCAAAAGATGTTTTACATACCTGGTACATCAGTTTGTTCTATTTTCTGAACAGCTGCACTTCCAGAATAAAACCTATATATATAAAAAAAAAAAAAAGCCCCAGAGCTAATACTCACTAATGAAGGTCCCAGTTCACCTCCAACTGTGTGCATTTAGGGCCCAAATGTTCCAAATAACATGGATCAAACTGACTGGATAACACATTTAGACTTGGAACTGCTATTTTCCATTTTTACAGGCTAAAGAACAACATTATTATTATCTTTTTTTTTTTTAACCAAAAATACAATATCGTTGGCCGGTGACTGCCTTTTTAAATGTTCTGGTCACTCTACAATCAGCACCACACACTGTAACGCGCGTGATGAATGAGATCTGTGCACTCCTTTCCTAGATGACATCGCTAACACTCAGAAGTGTCAAGATGTGGCTACACAGAAAACACTTCCCCTACTGGTGTCTGGTCTCACACGTCGGTTCTCTCCTCCTGGCTCTCTGGCATCACTTCAAAACAACAGTATCTTTCTCTGCTAAGGACATTTCAGAAAGGGATCAACTGTTTTAAATCACGCTTTTTCTTCCAAAAGAGCTGAGGGAGAGGTGCTGCTGGGAGGCAAAGAATACGGGAGGGAAATGCAAACACTGGGCAGAAGTATGAAAAGGACTGGAATTAAAAGGCAGCACGAGGAGTCTACCATACCAGGGGAAGTGTTTTCCTTTTCTGAAGGGAAAGCATGTACAAAATATATATATATATTGTAAGTTACATATCTCACTTATTCCTCACAATTTTTCTGGATGGTTATTACCAGCTCCCAATCCACAGATGAGAACATTTACCTATCACTCAACTAAGAAAATGGCAAACAGTGATAAAATTAGGCTTTTTAAAAGTTTTCACTAGATGTTACTGCCTCTCATAGGAAGAGAATTCAAAAAGTTCATAAAGAAAAAAAAAAAAAAAAGGAGTCAAAGTATGAGTTTAGGACTAGAAGGTGACGTAGTGGTTAAAGAGCTAGACCCCACAGAGCTGACTCTGGTTTGAGGCTGGAACCTGGCAGCCTGAAAAGTACACAGGAAGCCAGTGCACAAACCCCAAAACCGATGAAGGGATGATGGTGCAGCAATCCCGCTTGGGGGTGATTTCTTAACTTTCCTCTGTCTCTCCAGAGATTGCAGGCACAGTACAGGGGGAAAAAAAAAAGAGAGAGAGAGAGAGAAATAAAGAAAGTAAGTTATGAGTTTATTTTCATGCAGAAAAATTCTGAAATCCATGCAATAGTTTTTTTCACGATCCAATGTCTTTTTTAGATTTTTACTATAGGGCGCATAGTGCATGTGCTCGCCAGAGACACAGACAGAAAGGGAGAAATTACCCCCCAGGAAGATGGGCAACGCTGCAATCCATTCTCCTCCATTCCCCTCTAGGGGCTTCGCACACGCATACACATGGCACCTGGCCTGAGTTTCAAGCTACCGGGACCAGACTCTAACCACGGTTGACTATGTGGGAGTCCAGTGACATACACATTACAACATCTGCTGGTCCTAATCCAATGTCTTTTTGAAGAGTTTCCACTTATTTCTGCAATCTGAAAGTTTGCAGGAAAAGGGGAGGAAAAAAATCATATAAATGATACAACCTGTTTACCATTAGAAACCCAGGGTATTATCCAGCTTTCTTTCTTTTAAGAAATTATTTATTTATTTAACTATTGCCAGAGGGCACGTGCAATCACCCAGTGGAGCGAAAGGAAGAAAGCAGAAGACACTCCCCACTCCACAATGGGCCTGGGTCACACAACAATCCAGCCACGATTTTAGGCCTGTATGCCTGCAGTGAGTTTCACACGGCCAGGGCCAGGAGTCCAACTGCACTGTGGGCTATGAGGGATCTGGCTTCCTTAAACACCAGGCCATGATGACCCCAAACTCTCATCTTTTCCTTGGCCAAAAGTTCCCACAACATCAAACACACAGAGATGATCATAAACTGCCTCTCATTTAAAAAATCTTGCACATTCTTTCCTTGCTCCCGACTGGGTTACGATCAACAATTTTGTATTATTTTTTCCGTAAATTTGGAAGGGGTTGGTAACGGCCACACTCAGTGGAATGTAAGTTTCACGAGAGCATGGTCCGGGTTTTGCAGTCCTAAACCGAGAGGACTGCAACCAACCAAAACATATCCTAATGAATAAATGTGTTTACCAGCCACACTGGAAAGGCTCTGAGCGGCTCCGCATGGCCGGGCTTCAGAGCCCGCCGCAGCCGAGGGGGCGCATGCGCAAACCACTCCATTGACCTTGACTCCACGGTTCGCGGGAAAACACAGGAAGTGGGTAATACCTGAGTTTTCCTCGTGGGTCCCCCGAGATATTCTTACCTGCAACTCGGGGCCGATTCACATGAACCTGCTCGCCGACCTGTCAACGGCAAGCAAAGCCTGCTGCTGACCCTCAGCCAGGGAACAGATGCAGCCGCTGCCGCCGCCATCTTTGGCTTCTCGCACAGCTTGCCGGGAAAGCAACCCTTGCCCTTCCTTTAGGAAGTGGGCGGGGAAACGTGAGTGGGGGAACAGCTCAGCTATTGGCCGAGGAGGAAGAACACCGAACCAATCTTGAAATGGGGGGGGTGCAAGCCCACGTTAGAACTATTTTCTCACAGAAATAAAAAGCATAAGTAAGCCTCATTTGCCTCGAAGAAACTTTCTCAAGTGATTATCTTGATGTCTTAAATTTCTCCGATTGTTTCCAAGATAAAAAGGCAAGTGAGTGTCGCAGGAAACTACTGCCCTCCTCCCCGACGGTGGAAGTGATCTCGTCCACACACAGAGCTTCCAGCCTGCGTTTTCCCCGCGCAAGCGCAGTTTGAATCACATGGTGGCTCGGGTCTTGAGGCTGAGTTGAGAACACAGGGGTGGACTCTGTCTTTGGGTGTCAGAACTGAGAACCAACCTGGAAGATGTTGGGCTCCAAGAACGTGCCCTGGCGGCGGCTGCAGGGCATTTCCTTCGGGATGTATTCGGCTGAAGAGCTCAAGTAAGGAGTTGGGGGAAAGCATGCAGAGCCTTGCTGTTGAGGTCGGCGCCACAAACTACGAGTCCCAGCAGATTTGGCGCCCCGTCTGCCCTCCGAGGCCCTGGTTGTGTGGCGCGTGGCCTGCTGGGATATGTAGTTTCGGGGACGTTCCTGGGCCGGCGCGCACTGCCTAGCACACATGGGGTGGGAGTCTGAGTTTCCCTGGAGAAAAGAGAGTTTGGGATGGCAGCGGTATCACCGACCCGCCTTCTCGTTCATTGACAAGCATTTGTGGTGTTAGTACAACGTAATGTCTCGGATGCGGTTAAGTATGTAGTCTCTTCTGTAAAACGATTATCTTTCAAGTCTCAGTTCAGGCAGGAACTTCTCTTTGCCAGGACGCCGCTGGATTCTCCGCGTGTTTACTAAATACATCGAGGGAACGCTCTTTAGTCCTCATTTTGATCACGGGGGCATTTGACAGTCTCTACCACATCAAACTTGAAACTTCCCTCTCTTCTAGTACCTCATTGTTTTCAGGTTCTCCTATTTCTGTGACAAGTACTCATTCCCTGGATCATTCCATCAATCCACAAATATGTACTGAACATCTTGTTTCTGACAGGCATTAAGCTAGGCATGGATGACAGTGGTGAACAACATCCGTTCCTTTTTTTTTTTTTTTTTGAGATGTTTTTGCTATAGGGTCCTTGTGCTTGCTGGAGGCAGACAGAAAGCGGGAACCCCCTAGGGGATGGCCATGCTGCAGTCCTATCTCCTCCAGCAGTTTTGGCACACATGCATACACACCTGACGTGAGTTTTGAGCCATCGGGACTCCAGCCTTAAACCGCAGTAGATTACTTGGGAATTCCGTGACATAACCATTATGCCATCTGCTGTTTAGGATGAGGTTCTCTCTTTTTTTTTTTTTTTGGAGGGGTTTTCGCTATAGGGCGCATGCCCTGGCCAGAAAGACAGAAGAGAGACAGAGAGCCAAAGCAAGAAATCACCCCCCAGGGGGGATGGCCACGCCGCAATCCCTTCTCCTCCATTCTCCTCTAGGGATCTTGGGCACGTATGTATACGTGCCCGACATGCCTTCCTCTTTTTACTCCATAATTGTTGGTGTTCTTCGAGGTTCTTTTCTGGTCATGCTGCTTTTCTTGTCCTTAATGTTGTCCCTAGACAATCCCACCATTTTTGTAACTGGTACTCTGAAACTTAAATCTCTAGCTGTGATTTCTTTCTCTCATTTTCAGACCCATATATGTTCATCTTTTTCTGGACATCTTAAATTTCACACACAGATCTTAAACTCATACCAAAAGAAACCTCAAAATGTACCTCTTCCTCACCAAAAGGAGAGGTTAGGAACTTGCTTCTCCAAATTAGTGTATGTGGTCTAGTGCAAAATGGTCCCTGGAAACTGGGAACTAATTCTAGACTGCTCTACCCTGACGTTTGTTTATTGGGCTCACGTCGTGTGTTACCATATCTGTTCTGTACCCTGCTTTTCTTCCCTATTGCCACTGCCTTATACCAGGTTCTTATCTCATGTTTGAAGTGCCTTTTCCTTCTACCTCTCCCTTACACCTGTCCAGCCCATCTTCCACAAAATTACTCTTCTAAAATGCAAATGTGATCATGTTACTGACATCCTTAAAAGCCCCAAAAGTTTGTCCGTATCCTTCAGATAAAAAGATTTTATTTGCATGGCTCATAATGTCCCTTTATCAGGCCAGTGCTGGTTTTAGCTGTAATGTCATCCCTTCTCTAGCCCTACTAAACCACCTGCACTTTACTGAAAGTGTCATTGTGTTATTTTGTTTGTTTGTTTAAGGTTTTTGCTCTATGGCATATGCGTTCCCCAGAGAAGAAAGAGACAGTGAGAGGGAAAGTGAGAAATCCGCCCCTTGGGGCCCCACTGCAATCCCTTCTCCATTCCTCTCTAGGAGTTTGGGCATGCACACACATGTACCCAGGGTGATTTCAAGCCAGTTAGGCGGCTCGAACCACTATTGACGGTGTGGTAGTGTAGCACCTTAACCACTACACCACCTGCTGTCCCTGTGGCATCATCTGGCCTGTTGCCAGGCTCTTTGCTGTATATCCAATGTCCCTTGTGCCAAAGGTTCCTACTTCGCTCTGGCCCTCATCCTACACCCACACCTGAAGGCTCAGGTCAGCATTCCTCATTTTCTGAGGTCTTTCTGCAGAAAAATCCAGCAAGGCCCTGCCCTCAGGTTTCCTCTAGGGTGCAATATGAGGATGGTTTCTTTGTCCTTCATTTTCTAAATCAAAAGAAAAAAATGTAAAAAGCAAAGTTGGCTTAATAAAAGTAGTTATTTAAGTGTCCTATGTGAGTCCCTTTACCAAACATAAAATGTGATGACACATCTTGTAAAGCAAGTTATATCTCATAAAGATGTGGATATTCATTTAATTTCATTTAGTTTACTCTTCCTGCATACAGGGGTTATTGCATCACATCGCCATCATTGAATAGTGTGGGCTTTGGATTTAGGTCTAGTGCGTATGCTGCCTCTCCCACATTCTGGCTGTGTCACATGAATTAACTCAGCTAACTGCTCTGAGCCTCAGTTTCTTTTTCTTTTTTTGGAGAGGTTTTATAGGATGCGTACGCTCACCAGAAAGACAGAGAGAGACAGAGAGACAGAAAGTGAGAACTCACCCCCCAGGGGGGGATGGCCATGCTGCAATCCCTTCTCCTCCATTCTCCTCGAGGAATCTTGGGCATGGGCGCACACGTGCCTGGCATGAGTTTAAGCCACCGGGTCCAGGACTTGAACTTTGCCCAAGATCCCTAGAGGAGAAAGGATTGTGGTGTGGCCACAATCGAACTGTGTCGACTACGTGGGAGTCCAGCGACATAGCCATTACGCTATCTGCTGGTTCCAGTTTCTTTTGTTTTTTGAGAGTTGTTTTCTTTTTTTTTTTTGCTATAGGGCGAATGGCCACACCACAATCCTTTCTCCTCTAGGGATCTTGGGCACGCACACACACGCGCCCAGTGTGAGTTTAAGCCACCAGGTCTGGGACTCGAACCATGGTCGGCTACATGGGAGTTCAGCGACATAGCCATTATGCTAACTGCTGGTCCTGGTTCCAGTTTCTTTTGAAAAATACATGTAGTGATGCCCATCTCAGGGTTAAGACCGAAACTAAATATTGCGTGTACAGCTCTCATTGTGTCACATGTGCTTAACTCCTTTTAATGAACAGTCTACTGATGTACTCAGTGCAAATTTTGCACTAAATCTCTTTTTTAAAGATATACCGCTCTTCAGCACACATTTACTGACTAGCCGTAGTGTGCCAGTCTTGCACTAAGGTGTTGGGGAGCAGAGATGAACAAAGCAGACAGAGAATCTGCCCCCCTCACCGCGGTTTTGTAAGTGCAGTAAAGGAAATATCAGAAAAGCTGGTAACCTTAGTTTTCCCTTGGTCTTTTTTATCTCCTTAGGAAATTAAGTGTTAAATCCATTACGAACCCGCGGTACCTGGACAGCCTGGGGAACCCATCAGCAAACGGCCTGTATGATTTAGCTTTGGGTCCTGCGGATTCCAAAGAGGTGTGCTCCACCTGCGTGCAGGACTTCAACCACTGCTCTGGGCACCTGGGCCACATCGAGCTCCCACTCACCGTGTACAACCCTCTCCTCTTCGATGTAAGTGCTGCCCATGCGCGTAGGTCTCGGGGCTGCTGATGCTGTGTGTGAGTGTGGCCTCTCCCCCCAGAAGAGATGGAGCTCTAGATAAAATGAAATAAAATGTTTCTTACAATGAAATTTAAAACATTGAGGAGCTAAATACAATAACTTCAATGTCTACAGCTATTACTAAAGAAATTTTGGTTTGATTCCAGCTGGGAAGAGCCAGGCTTGTTTCTTTTCATGTGGGGAGAAGGTGTGGTCAGAGTCTTCTCCATGCCTTTTCTTTCAGTCTCCTTGGTATAGGAAACTAGTGTTCTCAAGGCTTCCCTGGCCCTTCCGGTGGAGCCCTAGAGGGGCTTAGAGGGAGGGGACACAAAGCCCCAGAAAGCCCAGCATTTAGTTCGGAATGAATCCGTTGGCTAGAGACTGACTGGTACATGTTTAGCTCTTATATCCGCTGCCCTCGGCTCCAAGATATTTTCTAAGCTGCACTGATTATGGTACACAGTATTTCTTCCATAAGTGAAGGAGAGGCACCCCCAACAGGGTCCCCAGGCTACAATCCACCCCAAGTCAGCCTGAGATAATGAGCATCTGTGTACCCAGTGTGTTCAGGGAAATTGCCAGAGCGTCCCCACAGGGGTGAACCTTGCAGAGTGCTACATGACTGCCACACCACTGTCTGGATTTTTTCTTTTTTTGTCAATCATATTAAAGACAGTTGTCTCAATTACATACTTGAAATAAAATAAAGATAGTTCCTTACCTTGGGTCATATAGCCAAAGATGTTTTCAAATCTGAATGGGTTTAAATGAAACCATAAAAGAAAACTTAGGAGACTGTTTGCTTATTTCTTGGGGTCAAACAGGGTGTTCTGAGTATATAGGCTGAAGTGAAATTCTTAGCAGAGCAGACTGACTCCAAGATAAAACTCGGGAGTTCATTGGAAGTTTCTACGACCACTGTGTCTCTTTATAATCGTTTTATCCTCTCGCTTCAGAAACTCTACCTGCTGCTCCGAGGCTCTTGCTTGAACTGCCACATGCTGACCTGTCCCCGGGCTGTGATTCACCTCTTAGTGTGCCAGCTGAGGGTTCTGGCAGTTGGGGCCCTACAAGCAGTCTACGAGTTGGAGCGAATTCTGAACAGGGTAAGTGAATAGTGGCAGTCGTGGGAATCACAGAAGCCAAAGTGGTGGGACAAGACATGCATGTGTGTAGGCCCTCACTGAGATTTTTGAAATATTTTGTCCTATCTTAGTGTTTTGTAGTCCTAGGTGTTTCTGAATTATCTAGTCCACTCTAATCGAAGCATAACATTCTCTCTTTATTTTTAAAACAGAAATGTAGCTTCATTACTGTTTTGTTGTTGTTGTTGTTGTTTGGGAAATGCAATACAGCAGCCATGGTTTCTTTTTCTCCCCTCGAACTAATCTGTTCCACCCCTGGAGAGGCTGACATAGTGGTTGTGCACGTGAGACATAGACTTAATGGTCCTGCGGCCAGATGGTTTTCCTCTTTGTTTTTCAGTTTCTGGAAGAAAATGCTGATCCTTCTGCTTTCGAAATCCAGGAAGAGTTAGAACAATACACAGCCAAAATTGTGCAGAACAACCTGCTGGGGTCTCAGGGTGCACACGTGAGTTACTGCTGCCTCTTTTTCTGCGGCACTGTTTTTAGTATAACCGTCACACTTTCCTTAACTGCTGCTACGTCATCGTCCCCTTCACCGCACGTGTCTAAGTATTCATTCATTCCATGAATGAGTGGATGGGATAGAGAATCAGCTGCAGCATGAATCTTGCAGTCTGACTCACCTCATTCCCAGGTTTCACAGCAGAGATTCTGATGTAATTGCTGTGGGGTAGGGCCCAGGTGGGGGTTTTGAGTCCCTGCTGTATTCCAACCTACCTCTGCATTCAGAATCTTTTCATCTTAGTGGCAGCTAGCTGAGGTGGTTACTCTCCCTGTATTATGAATGGGGACATGCAAGGCTTAAAAGAGGTCAGCCACTCAGCAGTTGGCAGAGCTTGGCAGGGTTAGAGTTCTGTGCCAAATAGCGTTTATCAAGCAAGGGTGGTTTCCTGTGGTTAGTAGATAGAAGGTGGAGGGTTGGTACACAGTGCCAAGGTGCTGTGCATTGCAGGCTGGGACCACATGGGAGGACTGGGTTTGATTCCTCGTCCAACCTAAATGCTGGATACAGTGGAGTGCAACTGTCATCTCAGCAGTTAGGGAGGCTGAAGCAGCAGGATCATGAGCTTGAGACTGGCTTGAGCAACATAGCAAAATCCTCTCTAAAAAAGAACCAGGCATGGGGACCAGCAGTTAGCGTAATGGCTGTGTCGCTGAACTCCCATGTAGTCGACTGTGGTTCGAGTCTCGGACCCGGTGGCTTAAACTCACGCTGGGCGCGTGTGTATGCATGCCCAAGATCCTGAGAGGAGGATGGAGGAGAAGGGATTGAGGTGTGACCATCCCCCCTGGGGGGTGATTTCTCGCTTTCTATCTCTCTGTCTCTCTTTCTGGTAAGCGCACACACCCTATAGCAAAAAAGGAACCTCCAAAAAAGAAAAATAGAACCAGGCATGGTGGCATGTGCCTGGGTCCCATCTGAGAGGTTGAGGCAGGAGGATCATGACATGGCAAACCCGTCTTAAAAAACAGTTTAATTTTTTTAAGAGAGGTTTTTTTTGTTTGTTTGTTTGTTTGTTTGCTTTACAGCACATGTGTTTTCTGGAGAGATAGAAACAGAAAGACAAAGTGAAAAATCACCCCTTAGGGGTATGACCACGCTGGAATCCCTGCTTCATCCTCATGCCATAATTCCTTTTCCTCTGGAGATTTTAGACATGCATGCACTCGCATCCAGCAAGAGTTTCAAGCCACTAGGTTTGGGACTGGAATTGTAGTTGCCTATGTGGAAGTCCAGTGCCTCAACCACTACATCATCTGCTGATCCCAAAAAAACTTTTTTTTTTTTTCATAGTGGTTTTTTCTATAGAGCACATGTGCTCGCCAGAAAGACAGAGACAGAGAGGCAGAAAGCAAGAAATCACCCCTCGGGAGGGATGGCCACGCCGCAATCCCTTCTCCTCTCAGGAGCTGGGGCACACACGCACACATGCCTGGCGTGAGTTTAAGCCACTGGGTCCGAGACTCAAACCGTGGTCGACTACATGGGAGTCCAGCGACATAGCCATTAAGCCAAATGCTGGTCCCACCAAAAAACTTTTGTTAAAGGTAAACAGTGCCTAGGACAGGCAAGTGTTGTGGTGGTTAAGGTGCTGGACTCCCACATGGCCAACTATGGTTCAAGTCCCAGACCTGGCAGCTTGCTTTCTCGCTTTCCCTTCCTCTCTCTCCCTGTCTCTTTCTATTTAAATTAAAAAATAATAATAACAAATGGAATTAAATAAATAAATAAATAAATATTTTTTTTAAATCAGTTAAAAGTGTAAAATAAATACATATTGGGTTCTCTTACAAGTGACTTTCTAAGGTTCTCTGGCTTTTTTCACCAGGTGAAGAATGTGTGTGAGAGCAGGAGCAACCTCATTGCTCACTTCTGGAAGACACACATGGCTGCCAAGCGATGTCCCCATTGCAAGTGAGTATCGGACGCTTGCCTTTCTTTCTTCCCAGGGGAGAGGTCTGGCCATTGAGCCACATGTCTGTCTCACTGGGTTTTTTTCTGCCCTTAATTATAACTCCTCATGCAGGACTGGGCGGTCAGTTGTCCGAAAGGAGCACAACAGCAAACTGACGATCACGTATCCAGCCATGGTGCACAGGAAAGCTGTCCAGAAAGAGACAGAGCCTGCAGGTAAGCATACTGGATCCCGGGAGGTGCCACTCTGCCAGGTTTCTCATGTGGGGCCAGCAGATGTGTCTTAAAACTTGGAAGAACCTGGTCTTCCTTGCAACATGACTCTAACTGCATATTTGGTATGGGACAGTGGAGGGTCAGTGCTGAGGCCAATTTTTCCAATAATGTTCCTTTTATGTTCTAGGATCCAATCCAGAATTCTCACTGCACTTACATATCCTGTTTAATCTTTTTAAGAATTATTTAATTTTGTTTATTATTATTAATTTGTTATAGGGCAATTGGGCTCACCAGAGAGAGAGAAGGAAAGTGAGAAAGCAAGCTTCCAGGTCTAGGAGTCGAACCATGGTCAGCCATGTGGGAGTCCAGCACCTCAACCACCATGCCACCCGCTGGCCCCTAGCCTGTTTAATTTTGATGAATGATTAACAGTTAGCACCATAAGAGTAGATTGTCCTACACTTACCTATAAATAATCCTTAAAACAATTATTACACCAATTGGGAATTGCTGCTCCTGCCCTTAGGATGCCTTCAAAAATGGTTACAAGTTCAGAACAAAGATGGTCGCGATTCTAGAAAGTAACCGATTCTTTGAGGCAGATGTCCAGCAGTTAAGTAATATTTCAATGTATTTCCCAAACCGTTCTCAAGTAATCCTTCACTACCACCATTTGTATATGGTAGTGCAACCAAAGGTCTGTGCATTAGAAACAAGCAGACGATAGTCTTCAACAGTTTCAGGATTGAGCTTTTTAATATTGCATGTAACAAACATTTGCTTCTTCTTATTTTTCTTTAAAGAATTATTTATTTATTTACTTCCAATTTTTACTATCATTGTCCAAAAGGAGCACAATTTGACCTGAGAAAAAGAGAAAGGGAAAGGGAGAAAGCAAGGCATCAGGTCCAGGACTTGAGTTGCCGTTGGCCATGTGGAAATCCAGCGCCTTTAACCACCACGCCACCTGCCCCCACCTCTTGCCAAGGACCATGATAGGGGACAAGCACAGTGCCAAGGTGGAGGTCAGACCATGTGGCTCCTGCTCTCTAGAGGCTGCAGGCCACACAGATCAGTAACTCCAGAGAGCAGATAGAGAATTCTGAGTCTGGGTCTGGCCATGTTCCTCACACGAGAGTGGGCCTGTGCCCGAGTGACCCCACATAAGCTGGTAAATTGCCGCATGTGCCCCAGTGTGCTCCCTGGGCCCCATGAGGCACATTAGCAATTTAAATGGAGGATTTTTTTTGGGGGGGGTATAGGGTGTGTACTTGCTAGAGAAACAGAGAGAGACAGAGACGGGAGACAGAAAGCGAGAAATCATCCCCCCAGGGGGAATGGCCACACTGCAATTTCCTGTCCTCCATTTTCTCCTCTGGATTTTGGGCCTGTGCACACATGTGTCCAACGTGAGTTTTAAGTTGCCAGGTCCAGGGCTCAAACCATAGTCGACTATGTGGGAGTCCAGCGATGTAACCATAATGCCGTCTGCTGACCCCTAAAGTGAGAATTCCTGCAGCCCACACTCTCCTGTCTGTCATGATCCAGTCTTCACCAGGCTATATGAACCCTTTTCATAGGCCAGCTATTAAAGCTGAAAGAAATACACCTTCCGTTCAGGGTGCTCTGAGATCCCAGCGAGGCAGTTCATTATCGCCAGCTGCAAGAGTGTCTTTTAGTGCTGCAGCCCATTGGAAAAGGTGGCCTCCTGTAGGTTCTTCTGAGTCTAAAATTCTGTGATTAGAAACGTGTGTCTGCCTCCGTGGGGGGTAATAGGGCGGAAATTCCTGTGCCCTTCAAGCCCGTTCAGTAGGCTGGAAAGTTCAGATACTCATTTCCAGAAATGCCCAGAAAATTGTTTCCATAGGGTAACAGCATCTGTTTTTTTCCCACTGAATGTACACAACTTTTGCCATACTGTGGTCAGAGCCACTCTTCATTGCATACTCACACTTCTGTCAGACTGCATTAACTTAATTGAAATGTTTTACTTTTGTAAGTGTCAGAAGTTTAAATGTGCAGACTCGACCGAGCAGCTTTACTTCCATGATCGTATTCTAAGAAATTAGAATACCCACTGTAGCCTAAATAGTTTAAAGTTGGACTTGATTGAAATGCCTCTCAGTGTAGAGTAATTAAGGGGCCAGTGACACCGTGGTCACAGTGCTCCGTGATGTTAGACCCACATGGGGAGGTCCCAGGTTTGCATCCTGAGGCTTCCCTGTGGACACCAGCGGGGCACATGTGGGCCCATGATCCAGGCTGGCTAAGGCTAGGAGTGGATCACGGGCCCGTGAAGACCCGTCAGTGTGTCCCCCACTTTTCTCACATGGAAGAAATAAATAAGTAAATTTTAGTGTAAAAATATTAGGTAAATTATGATGCTTCTCTTAATGGTTATGCAAGTAAAAAAATTCTCTAGAACCTTGTGATGACATCCTCGGCAGATTGGAAAACTTGACTGAATAATTGCAGATGGGATGAAGCTAAATTTTAAAGTGCAGAAAAAGGACCCAGCAGGTGGTATGGTGGTTAAGGTGCTGGACTCCCACATGGCCAGCCACTGTTCGAGTCCCATGCCTGGCAGCTTGCTCTTTCACTTTCCCTTTCTCTCTCGTCTTTCTCTAGTGACTGTACATGCCATGTAGCAAATTAAAAAATAAATAAATAAAATAACTCTTTTTAAAAGAAGTCAAAAAAGGCAAAGTGGGATTTTTAAGTATACATTATTTTAGGATATTTTGAACATGTGTATTTGAATCAGTGACTTTTGGCATCTGCTGAGCTCTAGACACTGTGACAGGTATTAGGAACACAGACAAGCATAGTTCCCATTCTGATGAATACATAAGAAGAAAAAGTTGAGCCGAACTTGACTTCAATGAATACACCCCAGAAAAGGTTGATAGTTTCAAACTTACAGGATCTACTGCTTCATTCTATCTGCTAATCACCTAAGTGCCTGGAGCCCAGTCTTCGGAATGGCAGCTGCTAGTCTGATATTCTCACTTAATCCAGGTATAGCTGGCCAGACGGATGCCCAGGTTGATCTTGAATAGTCTGATAAACCAACTCAATCTGCTCCTCATGTACTGGTGCGATAGTTGCAGAAAGAAATCAGTGTGCATTTACTTATAAAAACGTTCACACTCGTTTATCCATTATTTTACTTTCCGTTAAAAACCGTGTTCATAAAGACATCATAATGTTACTTCTAATGGCAAAAAAATTGAAGTTCGTCCAAATGTCCAGCTAGGAGAGTATGGTGTGGTAAATTAGGAACTGTTCCCAATGGATTACCATGTAGTCTTTAAACGTGGTGGTCATGGCCTGGCTGCAGTGGCTCCACTGCTTAGAAAGCTGGAAATTTCATGAGAGGCCTGAGTTTAGTTCCTGGGCCAGCCTGAATATGTGGGGTGCAGGTGCAGTCACTTGTTACCCCACCCCCCAACTAGCCAATTGGGGGTGGGGTAAGAAGACCGCAACACAGTGAGATCCTATCAAGAATGTCTTTCTTTCCTTCTCTCTTCCCTCTCTATCTCTCAAAATGGAAAAAAATACAGTGACAGTCAAGCAAAGCCAATATAGCAAATATGGAAACACTCACCATATGAGACTGAGCAAAGCAGGATACAAACTAAGGCCACACTTAACATTAGTTATGTGAGGACCAGCAGATGGTGAAATGGCTATGTCGCTGGACTCCCATGTAATCAACCACAGTTCAGGTCCTGGCCCCAGTGGCTTAAACCCAAGCCAGGCATGTGTGCGTGTGTGCCCAAGACCCTGAGAGGAGAATGGAGAAGGGATTGTGGCGTGGCCATCACCCCTGGGGGGTGATTTCTCACTTTCTGTCTTTGTCTTTCTGGTGAGCGCACGTGCCTTATAGGAGAAACCTCTCCAAAAAAAAAAAAAAATTAGTTACGTGACACACTTGTATAAACCAAAGGACTGGAAAACGTATACAAAATAGAAGTGATGATAATTATGTTAATGTTATCAGATGATAGGTAATGGTTTTCTTGCTCTATTTTATAGATTTTACACAATAGCTAATTTCTTCACTATTTTACAAATTAGATTAGGTGGGGAAAATCCAGGGCTGAGAATATGCTGTCCTAGAGATTAATTTTTATGGTTAGATTGTGGGCTTTGCAGAGTGGGGGACAAAGAATTGATTAATCCCGTTACAGAAGGAATACCAATTACTGATTATGTTCAATTCCTCTCCTCAGCTCCGGGAATTGAGGAAGCACAGTTGGGAAAACGAGGGTACTTGACACCCACCAGTGCCCGAGAACATTTGCTTGCCATCTGGAAGAATGAAGGTGCTGTTCTAAAGAAAGAACTGTGTCATCATCTTTTTAAATTTTTAAAAAATTTTCCAGAGAGTGCATGCACTCACCAGAGAGAAACTGGAGCAAGATGAGAAAGCATCCCCCATGGGGAATGGTCATGCCACAGTGCCTTCTCCATTTCTGCCTCCTTTTGGGATTTCGGACTGCATGTGCACACACCAGGGCGTTTTTCAAGCTGCTGGGGTGAGCTGTGCAATTGACCACGTGCAGTCCGACCTCCCTAACCACCACGCCATGGCTGGCCTGATGTGTATCTTCTTGAGGCTTCAGTTGTCTGGGCTCACTAACCTGCCTTACAGTTGTTTTTTGTTTGTTTGTTTTGTTTTGTTTTAAGGTTACGATTACTGTAACTCTTTCCTGAAATTGACCTATAGATTTGGGCCAGGCTTCAGGCTACTTTGTCATTGAAGCATCATAGACCATAGAAGGTCACACCGAGACCAAGACGTTAATGATGCATTGTAACTGTAGGAGACCTCCCTTCATGCAGTTTGACGTAATTCTAGATGTTCAGTATAACTCACCTTGTTCATAAATAAGAAGCTTTTTAAAAGTTTCTATGGGAATTCCTTTTGTGAATCAAAGAATTGACCCTTTTTTTGTTTTAATTAGGATTTTTAGACATTTCAGTTTCCTACAGAAAGGGAAATCCTCTATTTGCTTCCGAGTATATAACACAACCCACGCAGTCTACTCAAGACCTGTGTGTGTCCTCTGAGAGTGTGCTCTGGGACACTCCCTCTGGCCTCTGGGATGAGGACTACTTATAGGTGAACTCAGGGTTTTGGCATGTACATACATGCGCCTGGCATGTTTCTCAAGCCACAGGGCCAGAATTGGAACTGTGGTCAGCCGTGTAGGATCCAGCTCCTATTGTACTAGGCTACAAGGCTGGCCTTCAGTCTGTTTTTTATGAATATCAAGGTAATAGATACTTGAGTGCATAGGTAAGTCTAATATTCAGGAGGTAATCTTTAACTTAATATTTATTTTTTTCTGTCTCTGCCTATCTCATCAAGCACAAGTATTTCTGTCCTGTCCCTAGGTGTCATCCCTGTTGTCCTACATGCAGAGACTAAGTTTTGTTCATTTTTCTAAAGGAACATGTGACCTTTATATATACTGCCCCCATCTTCTAGGGCTTTTTTCCCAGTGATGCTTCCTTTTTTTAGGAATTCTTTATCTAATTTTATGTTTTGTTTATTATTATTTTAATTGACCAGAGTGAGACAGAGAGAAGGGGGAGAGTGAGAAAGCAAGCCACCAGGTCCACAACTCAAACTGTAGTTGGCCATGTGGGGAGTCCAGCACCTCAACCACCATGCCACCTGCCAGCCCCGTGGTTAGTAATACTGTTGTGGTCCTCTTGTGCCCTAATATATAGGTTTCAGTGGTCTCTCTCTCTCTCTCTCTCTCTCTCTCTCTTTTTAATCTCAAATGCAGGATTCTTCCTGAATCACCTTTTTTTGGGACTGGATGATGTTGGCATGGAGTCCAGATTCAATCCCAGCATGTTCTTTCTAGACTTCTTGGTGGTGCCACCCTCAAGGTAATGCCCATTAATTAACAAACTTCATTGGAAAAAGGCTTATGGAGGAATAACAACCTCTTGGAGGGGTGCCAGGGCCATGGCGCTGAGTGCAGAGTGGGGTGAGGACTTTCTTCTTTTGTTAAGTACGACAGTTATGCTGGTGGTGGCTTTGGGAGTGGTGGGGTGTGTTGCCCACGGTGGGTGACAGGCTGAACACAAGCCTTCTTTCATGCTGTTGTTTGTTGATTCCATGTGTCCCCCTGCAGATATCGCCCTGTCAATCGCCTGGGGGACCAGATGTTTACTAATGGCCAGACGGTGAATTTGCAGGCTGTCATGAAGGACATAGTTCTGATCCGAAAGCTTCTGGCACTGATGGCCCAGGAACAGAAGCTGCCGCGTGAGGTTGCAGCGCTCACCACAGATGAGGTCAGGACTGCCTTGGTCTGAACCAGACAGAGCTGGGTTCGAACTCTGTGCAGTGTGGTTGCAGAGGCTGTGGGTGCCAGGCAGCGCTGACAGGCTGTTCTGTGCAGCTGGTGGCACCCTTAGTAGGAGCTGCAGATTGGCAGTGGGGGGGGAATAGTTAACATCGGGAGGACTAGCACGGGCCTGAGCATGGAGAGGTTCCGGTCTAGGTTCTGCCCTTCGTGAGCATGCCGGTGACCTAGGTTGAGTTGCTTTAATTTCGTGGGCTGGTCTCCACGGTAATATGTGTGGTTGATGGTGAGATTTCACACCTAGGCTGCTCTGGGCCATCTGCTGTTGCAGCTGAAAGAACTAGTTCCCTCCCCTCTGTCTCTAGGATCATGTGTCCTAGTCACAGCACTGGAGCTTGTGCTACTCAGCTCTGTATGGGGCTTATTAAAGTCTCCAGCACTGGGAGCGCATGTCAGAGAGTGGGATTTTCCCAGAATGGGACTCTCAGCTAACACTTCCTCAGCCTTCAGTGTGCTAAGTCCTGTGCTGGGTCTTTAATGGGTATAAAGATGAAGTGGGGCCCAGATGCCATAGCACTGCAGTAATGCCAGTGCCCTGTAAAACGAAGCTATGTGAACCGCAGGTTCAGATCCCTGGATTGAAAATACTGGTCATGTGCTCAGGCACCCAGCCAGGAGCCGGAGTGCTGGAGAAAGGGGATCGTGAGCCGACAGTACCTTGTCTAGGTTGCTCCTCTCTGTTTCTCTCATGCTGTCATTTAAAAACAAACCAAGAAGCTGACTCCGTCAGAAAGCTTGCTGAGGTCACGAGGGGCAGGCAAGCAGGAAAGGCCACCTCCAACCCTGGGTACAGTCAGGGCTCTCAGACTCCCTTCCGGTCTCTGGAACAATCCTGCTATGAGCCAGGCCCATCACTGGGTGGTGCCACCATCTCCTGGACAGTTGCGCTGTGTCACCTCGTCCTTCTCCTTGGTGCCTTCTGGGGTTTTGCTTATGTTTTCTGATCAGCCAGCACAGGTGGGCTTTTAAAACATCCGCAGTGCAAGGTGGAAGTTGCCATCTGTGTGTCTCAGTCCAGTTTGAGAGGGAAGACCAAATACAGTGACCAGGGCTGACCATTTTGTTTCTGTTTCGTTGTCCCTTTTAGAAAGGGCAACCTCTTTGTCAGAATGAAGGAAAAGTCGGTTTCTGCAGAAACCAGCAGCACCCTCTCCGATTCCTAGGTCACCACGCCCTCTTTCCCCCCACTGACTGGAGGTGTTCTTTCTTCCCCCTTTGCTTCCTGTGGCTCCCCTTGGCAGGCGCTCTTCTAGATACCATGGACATGCCAGTGAGCCAGGGAGACCAAGTCTCACGCATTCGCAAGTGGTCATGTGGCCCTGAGCTAGGCAGTGCCACAAGCCCTGCGTTAGGCTAACAGGCCCCTGTCGTCATGCAGGTGACATCACTCCTCTTGAGACTCCTTCAGCAAGAGCTTTACCGTGAGGGGTGTCTGCAGAAATTTGTCTGACTTCCTGTAACTAAAGAAGGCCCTCGAGGGTCAGTCCCATGGCCTAGTGGTTAGGGGAGCCAGATTTGACATGGCCACCACAGTTCTAATCCCAGCCTTAGTGGCTTGAAAAAACATGTGAGGTGTATGTGTGTGCATGCCCCAAATCCCAAAAGGATGGAGAGGTGGAGAAAGGATTGCAGCATGATCACCCCGTCGAGGGGTGCTTTCCCCCCTCCCTCTCCCTTTCCCTTTCTGGTGAGCATGCACACCTGCTGGTGATTAAAAACAGGAGAAGAAAAAGAAGAGGGCAGTTGCACTCCTCCGGGTTGAGAAGAAGCCCACATCATCCCTGATGATTTTCAAGACAGTCTTATTTACTGTACCTTCCCTGACCCTCACCCCTCCCACTCTGACACTGGCAGCTTTCTCTTGTCATCTGGCCACCCTAGCGGACACGGAACCATCTTACTGTCTCCTTGTCATATCCAGCCAGATGGGACCAGTCAGTGGCCAGACAGTGCCAGTAGGTGGTGCTCTAAGGCAGCTTAAGGCCTCTGTGTATTTCTGTCCCCGGGCAGTTAGTGGGAGAAGGGCAGGGACAGAAATATTTAAAAGGATTGCGTAAATACTCCAGTGAGGTTTGGCAATCACCCAGTAATCTGACACAGCCCAGTTGGGGACACACATCTTAACTGATGACATAGAAAACTGTATAGCAAACTTTTTTCTTTTCTGAAGTTGTTCCTCCTGGTTTTTATAAGTGCTTTGGATCAAGTGTTTTCAAAACCATAAATAAATTTGAAATTGCCTGTGAGACTTGGTTATCTGGCAGGGTAACCGAACTTTGTAAGAGAAGTATTAATAACGTGGGAAAGACTTCAAAAGTTGCCTCAGGAACTAGATGTTAAGGAACTTCAGCAGTTGCCTCACGAAAGGAGACTGCTTGTAAGTTTTGAGTTAAATTTTATTAACAGAGACAAGCTGGTAAATATGCAATAATTTATTGATACATAGGAGACTTGGAAAAAATGGATTGGAAAAATCATTGGAAAAACAAAGTATAAGTTTATTTTGGTGTAAAAAGAATTTTGAAATTGGGCCAGCAGGTGGCATAGAGGTTAAGGTGACTGGCCCCCCCTCCCGTCCCGCCCCCGTGGCCAACTGTGCAGTTTGAGTCCCAGACCTGTGGCCTGAAAATCCTGTGTGTGCATGTGCTCAGAATCCTGAGCGGAGAATGGAGTGGAGATTGTGTGTGGCCATCCACCCTGGGTGGTGATTTCTCACTTCCCCTTTCTCTCCTCCTCTCTCCGGCCAGCACATGCAATTCTATAACAACAATAACAACAACAAAAACCTCGTGTTCAAATCTGTGCAGTTTTTTCCTAATACCTATTCTCCATGAACTTGGTGTAGACCCCCTCGTATTTATGAGTGACTCATTAGCCCTTTTGCTGTCTTCTGTGAGGTTCAGAAAACATAAAGGCAGACCCCAGAGCTCATCGTCTGTTAGAGCTAGGATAAGAAAGAAGAATAAAACCAAACCGGGCCTTCTGGAAGTCTTTTCCATCCTGCCTGCTTTCTGATTGTATCTTCCCAGGAAAAAGATTCCTCGATTGTCATGGACCGATCCTTTCTAAGTGCCCTTCCAGGCCAGTCCCTCACAGACAAGCTTTACAACATTTGGATTCGTCTCCAGAGCCATGTCAATATCGTGTTCGACAGTGAAATGGACAAACTGATGATGGAAAAGTACCCTGGCATTAGGCAGGTGAGCAAGGGTTGGGTAATACACATGTTTGTGGTGAAACAAGGAAATACTAAGCATATTTGGATTTTTAAAAATGATTTCCATGGCCTTTTTTCTCCGTAAAGATCCTGGAGAAGAAGGAAGGTCTGTTCCGAAAGCACATGATGGGAAAGCGCGTGGACTACGCGGCCCGCTCGGTCATCTGCCCAGACATGTACATCAACACCAACGAGATTGGGATTCCCATGGTGCGTGTGCGGGGCTGTCTGCCACCGCTGGGTGGGCGTGCCGCAGGGCTAGGGGCAGGGTGTGCAGCAGTGTGGTAGCTTGGGCGAGAAAGGGTTTGCTCTTACACCACGTGTGGGGGGCTCTAGGCTATGTGGTGGCTTGCCAGATCTCTAGGGACTGTCTGCCCAGGAGGGACTGGGGCGCTAGGAGCTGACTGCAGCTGTCCACAGCCTTGCCTGCATGTCTTCCTCCCAGATACCTTAGCCTGGTCTCCGAACCTTCCTTATCCGAGTGACTGCATGACAGGAAGAGGGCAGGGGGATTTCAGTCTCGGGTACTTGCCAGGCATCAGGAGTCAGGAAGTAACCATTGGTTACAGGGTAGGAGAAGAGCAGAACGCCCCCGGAGAGAAGTCATGTGCATGTCATCCATCCCTGCAGTTCCTCCTCTGTAGGCAGCCGGCCCCAGCCGCCCATTAGTTTCCCTCCGGGAGCCAGCCACAGCTCTTACTTCCCCACCAACTGAAGCCGTGGTGCTCATTAGCAGCAGCCCTTTAACCGGCTTCCTCCTTAATGGGTCCTGAAGTGAGTAATGTGAAGATGGTTTAATCCCTTCTGATGAGAGTCATTTCCTCCTGCATCACCTTCCGCCTCCCTCAGGGGCACTGGTCATGAGCAGAGCTGAAGTGTCCTGATCATCCTGTGCACCTGCTGTTCATGCCTCTCGGGCACTTGTGGGCTTCCCGAGCAAGGGCGTGGCGAGTCAGAGGACAGGAGTCAGAGAAGGCTCCGTCCTGTGCCTTCTGCCTCCTGGGATCATAGGTCTTTGCTTCTAAAAGTTGAGTCAGATGGCAAGGAAAGGCTTTGCAAAGCCCAGTGGTGATGTTCCCAAGGCGGGGACCCTGAGAGGAGAGGCCAAGGGCCTGTGTGCTGTCCCCTCTGGTCCGAGGACAGGGGCTGCCCATGTTTGCTTTGACCTCTGTGCCTGGAGTGCCCCCAGCTTCAAGAAAGACCTTTAGTGCTGCCCCTTCTGCCTCCATAGGGTGCTAAGTGTCTCTTTCTTGAGTCTCGTACATTCACAGTAGCTCGGCTCCTGGGAAGGGACTCTTGATATTAAAGTTACCCCTCTGCCCATCTCCAACCTGCCCCGTGTCTCAGAGCCATGCTGGCCTAGGCATGTTACTCCAGGATGGCTCTTCACAGGAAGAGCAGAGCAGGTGAAGCTGCCTCTTGACCCCTCGGGGCACTCCTCACCCACGCAGCACTGTAGATGGGTGTTGCAGGAGCAAGGAGGTGAGAGAAGGGTGCACAGTAGCTGGAGACCCTGCAGGGAAGCAGGTAGACTGGACTGCTCTCTCATAAGGCTGCTCCCCAAAGACCAGGTGTATAAATGTGCCAGACAGTGGTAAGTTCCTCGACAAGAAGGGCAGGCTGAGGGTGTGGGTAGCGCAGAGGTGGGGTGGTCAGGGGAGGCCTCATTAAGTGCCATGGTGCAGAGACCTGGATAAAGTGCAAAGACCTAGTCCCTTTCTGGAGGACTTTGCAGAATCTTGGATGTATTTGAGTGAATTTTGAAACATCAAAGGGATTTATAATATTCAGTAGCTCAGTAATTTAATAAGAGAACTCATTTTTCTTGGAGGGTTTTGTAGGGCTAGTGTTAAGTAGCATGCTGCATTTGCTCATGTGTCAGAAACAGGTTCAGCTTGAGTGCCATCTTGACTGTGGTGTCTGTCAAAACTGCTGAGGTCAGAGATCTGATGCCATGTCTGGGCTCCGGGAAAGTGCCATGATCAATTAGTGATGTCTGCTGGGGTGGAGGAGGGCTGTGATGGTATCTGGGAGCAGGTGCCTTGTTTCTTTCTTTGATGACTTTGAATGTATTGACAGATGAGGAAATAATGAAGTTCTAGAATGAGCTGAAAATATTCTAGTGTCTAAACTACAACACTTGAATTACTCTCCCCAGACTGACCTTGCTAGGAAGGGAGGCCCAGTCTCTGGCAAGATAGCCCTGTGGAGAGGACAGGCGGGATATGGCTGTACTTAGCAGGGCCGTGGCTAATTGAGATAGCCCTTCCGTATCTCAGGGGGAAATCACACGGCGTGTTGACTCAGATGTTGGGTCTGGGTGACCTATCTCTGCCCACTCTGCATTTCTGTGTCCACTCTTTATTTCCAGGTGTTTGCTACAAAGCTGACCTACCCTCAGCCAGTTACCCCCTGGAACGTTCAGGAACTGAGGCAGGCAGTCATCAATGGCCCCGGTGTGCACCCAGGAGCAGCCATGGTCATCAACGAGGACGGCAGCCGCACAGCCCTGAGTGCTGTGGACGTGACCCAGCGGGAAGCCGTGGCCAAGCAGCTCCTGACTCCAGCCACAGGGGCACCAAAGCCCCAGGGGACAAAGATTGTGAGTAGTGGGCAGGTTTGGTTGGGCCCAGTCAGCCCTGCGGGCGGATCCCCTGTGCCTGCTGTCCGTCAGCTCCAGCTCCAGTGAGTGCCGGCAGACTCACTGGAGTCGTCTGTGTCCCGAGAGGAGGCTCCCCACATGTGGCGTGCTGTACATGCTTGTGCTGCTCACTGCTATTGATTTAGACTCTAGTAACGGGGCTCAGGAGTCTTTCACAGGCTTTCAAGAGGGTTCTCCTGCATGCTGAGGTTTGAGACTCGCTCTGTAGGGAGTGCTCTGTGCCAGGGAGACAGTAACTGACCAATTTTTAACTAATGCTTCAGTTCAGGCCAGTTGCTAATACCCACCCATAGTGCTAGGCCGAGACTCGATCTGCATTCCACCGGGAAGAAGAGCTCAGTGTTGATTGCAGTGTTGCCAAGGGTGTGAGCTTGGTGCGTGATGCGTTTGTGTCTCTGTCATATATAGCCTGGGTAACAGGTTACAGTGGCAGAAGTTGTTGGAGCAAAACCAGTAATACCCAGGATCAGGGGTGACTGGCTGGGGTTTCGTGCCCGCCGGTTCAGCTGCGAGACCTCTCCTTGCCCTCTGACCCATCGGTCCCTGATGGCTAATACGCTGGTCTGTAGTGATGGCTCAGGTAATGGGCTCAAGCTCTGGAGTTTGCATCAGCCTTGAAGGATCGTCGGGGTAACAGAGGCGAAAGGAAGCATTGTTGGCCTTGTCGCGGTGGCCATTGGTTCCCGTCATTCTTCATCAGGACAGCAGCGCACGGGTCTGGCCTCTTGCCTTCGTCTTGTCCTCAAAGCTCTCCTGAGGTGGCAGTCACACACCACCTGTTTTCTGCTTTGCAGATGGGAGGCACACGCAGACCCAGATTGGGTCACCTGTTTTGTTCTTTCCTAGTCTTCACGGGATTCTTCTGCTTTCCTGAGTGCCTGGGATTTTGCTAGGAACCATGTGAGGGGTATAAGAGAAACCAAGGCATGTTTTACCCACTGCTGGTGAAGCCAGATAGATACGAAATAAGCTTAAGTCACACGTGTGAAACAGTCTCACGGAGATGAGAATACGGACAGGGAGAGCAGCGGGAGTCAGGCGGCCTGGAGGGCCTGCTCCGTGCTCTGCTGTGCTTTGCCAGTCTCCGTGGACATGATCCCTGCACTCCTGGAGGTTCGGCAGGATGTGGGGGGTGCCAGTTAATATGTTTACAGACGCATCCCTCCCTGCTGGAGGCTTGGTGGACACTGTAGTGAACCGTGATGGGGGACAGTGGCTTTATGCACAGGACTCTTAAGTTTGAGGAGAACATGCTGGGGGAGGGGGGCAAATGGAGTTCAGAGTCCCCAGGAGGCAGTGAGCCTCAAGGGAGGTGGGACCAGGGTCAGTGCACGGGACATTTCAGAGGGGATGCCAGGGGTGCTCGGCTGCGGATTGGCCGTCAGGGCTATAAGAGGGGAGGTGAAACCGAGTCGTGGCTTCCAGCTCAAGGGAACAGGAGTGCCGAGAGATGGGAGCTTTGGGCCATTCCTAGTGTGAGCTGACCCTGGAAAATCTCTTTAAAAAGTAGACACATGGGCTCGGTTACAGCCCTCCCCACAGATGGAGGACTGCGGAGTTCAGAAGTGAGCCTGTGGGAGTGATGAACTCTGATCACAATTTACAATGCGGAGACAGTGGAGGGCCATAGGGGACTGAAATGCAGAGTGTGTGGGACACAGGTTGAGGTGCAGGAGGCTCCAAGGTGTGAGGGCACGTCGGAACTGACAGTGGCCGAGGCACAAAGGCAGGAAAGGACTCCAGGCAGAGCCTGGGAACTAAGGATGATTGCTTTTATTTCCCCAAATCTCAGCGGTGCTGTGATGCTTGGACAACGAATACAACACACGCGTGCCTACGACTTAGACTTTGGCTAATGTGCCGTGTATAGACCAGGACGGGGCCGAAGGGCTGGGTGAGATGTTAGGGAAGGAGAGACTGGATCGAGGTAACGATGAACCAAAGGTTAGATGAGAAGGGGGAAGGGTCTGTTCCCCTGTGAGGTGTGAACCCGTTGCCTCTTCCCCTGGGCCTTGTAAACAGGAGGAAGTGGCCCGGACGGCTGAGTCTCATTTCCCTGCCCAGCGGTCTGCCAGCAGCAGGCCTTTGGCTCTAGGCCTGCCTCTGAAAACTCTGACCCGGGCACTGGGGCAGGCCAATTTTCACTGCAGTATTTATTTAGAGACAAGAGAAAGGAAGGGCCTCGGGTTTGGGTTGGCACGGGGAGTGCCTGGTGCCCCAGGGCTTGTTTGGATTGGCCGGTGCCTGCCAGGCTGGCCCGCGTACCTTCCCAGCTGTGGCAAGCTTGCTTACACTTGGAGGATGTCTCGAATTTGCAAGGCTCAGTTTCTGCGCCCAGCCTGGGTTTTTGGGCTTAGGCCATAGGTCTGGGCAGTTTCTCCCTTGAGAGGCTGAAGAAAGACCTCGGGCTGTATGACGGAGGCAGACAGCAGCCAGTGCCCTGGGCAGATGCTCATGGGACTCCTCAGCGGTCAGGGCTCCTGGGAAACATTGGGTGGGGGTGGTGGGAGGAAGATTTTGATTCCTTGGGGAACAAAGACAGCCTCCATTCTAGGTACTTTCAGGGCTACCTTTCAGAATTTGAGGATTTTGCTCCTTGCTTTTCCTGGACAGGAAGGAGGAAGGTGAGAACCTTCTCTTAATAACCTCTGGCCTCCTTCTTTAGCAGTTTTTCCATGGAGCTCCGGAAATGTGGGCAACAGAGGAGGAAACTATTGGATGGGGTCATTTGTTGTTTGCACCAGCCTGCCAGCTACTATGGTTTCGAGGAGATTCGGGGTACAAGGAGGTTTCACTGAGTTGCCATCATAATTCCTCTGGGCAGCTGAGGTTTGGAGGGGTTTTCGGAACACTTGGAGTGGCTATTAGGTTGTACATGACACAGTGTCATGCATTTGTGTTTTGTTTTTAAGGTTGATTTCTTCCATGAGAGAGAGAAACAGGCACCCTCCGCAGGGCGTCATGCTCCGGTCCTCCCCACAGCCGCCCCAGCTAGGGTCACAAGGCCTCGCATGCCAGAAAGGGTACAAGTTGACCTGGGAACTAACCCCATATGGCTTCAGCACCATGGAGTGGGGCATTACTGTGGCTGGGCCTGTTTGTTTGGTTTTTTTTGGAGAGATTTTCACTGTAGGGTGCGTGCGCTTGCCAGACAGACAGAGAGAGACATAGAGACAGAAAGCGAGAAATCACCCCCCAGGGGGGATGGTCACGCCGTAATCCCTTCTCCTCCATTCTCCCCTCGGGATCTTGGGCACGCACGCACACGTGCCCGGCATGAGTTTTAAGCCACCGGGTCCGGGACACGAACTGCGGTCGACTACGTGGGAGTCCAGTGACATAGCCATTACGCTAACTGCTGGTTCCCAAGGCCTGTTTGTTTTTTAAAGTGTCATTTATGTTTGTTAATAGGAAGCTCAGTAGTTAATACAAGACAAGTAAAGGGCTTACTGAGCTTTGTAAGTCACCTCGGCGAGAAAGGTGTCCTGTCAGAAGGACACAATCAACCTTATATTTGTAAGAGGAAAAAATGTGCACAGTGGTTTTCTTTGAAGGGTAAAATTACTTGTGAATTTTTTATTTAACTTTATGTACTTATATATATATTTTTTTTAATTTGACCAGAGAGGGACAGAGAAAGAGAGAGAGGGAAAGTGAGAAAGCAAGCCGCCAGATCTGGGACTTAAACCATGGTTGGCCATGTGAGAGTCCAATGCCCTTAACCACCACGCCATCTGCTGGCCCGACTTGTGAATTTTTATTTTCTTTTTTAAGTTTGTCTAATTTTATTTTGTCTTTCCCCCTGTAATGAACATATCGCTTGTACATTGTGAACACGTAATGAACATATCGTTTATATTTGTACATATCACTTGCTTTCTATAATAATGACTGAGAAGACCTTCCTCTGACCCCTTACGAGACGGGGGGATGGGGGGAAGGGGAGCAACAGACAGCTTTGACTGGGTCTCTCTGTGTTTTGATCTCCTGCCTCAGCCTCCCAGTTAGCTAGGACTGCAGGCATGCATAACCAGGCCCAGCATGCTCTGGTTGACCTGGGAACTGAACCCTGGCTTCCTGGGCAGCTTCCAGCCTCCCAAGCAGTGGTGGTATTTATGTGCCTCTGCAGCTGGGCCTGAGGATCTTTTTCATAAATTTTACAGAAGCAATGTGTGTTCCTTGAAAGATGAATGGTACCCTGGGGACAACAGGTGTGTGGTGGCTAAGGTGGCTGGACTCCCACATGGCTGACCATGGTTTGAGTCCTAGACCTGGAGGTTTGCTTTCTCACTTTCTCTCTCGTCTCGCCCTTTCTCTCTGTCCCTCTCTGGTCGAATGAAATGAATAAATAAATGAAGTTAAAAAAAAATTAAAAAAAAAGAAAGATGAATGGTACTGAGGTGTATACATGTATACAGTATTCATTGCTGTCACTCTTTATAGTCATAAGCCCCTGAGGTGGCCATAAAAACAGCTTAGTGGAATCCAAGCACCTCTTTCACACATGCACATACACACACACATCCATGCATGTGTTCAGGGTTGGGTTGGGCTTTATTTTAAAATTTTTAATTTTTTTTATTTCTGGAGAAGTTTTTGCTATAGGATGTGTGCACTCGCCAGAAACAGAGAGAGACAGACAGAAAACGAGAAATCACCCCCCAAGGGCGATGGCCACCCCGCAATCCCTTCTCCTCCAGTCTCCTCTCAGGATCTTGGGCACACATGCACATGCACCTCATGTGAGTTTAAGCCACCAACTCTGGGACTCGAACCACAGTCAACTACATGGGAGTCCAGCAACATGGCCATTATGCTAACTGCTCGTCCCTGGGTTGGGTTTTAAATTGCCTCATCCTATTACCTTACCTGCTACCAGGGTTTATTTTCTCTTTCTTATTGTCATACATTATTGCCGTACATTCAGGGCTTGTAAATATTTAAGTAAGCCTTTTTGTCCTTGCGTGATATTCTACGCTGTGATAGATTGCCCCTCTCTGGGACAGTCAGGTTACTTCTGGTTATTGCCTCTGTAAACCTGCCTGCATAAACACTTATACAGCCTTGCAGTTAGTGCTTTTTCCTTGTGAAAGGCTAAGAAGAAATGTGTTTTAAATATCCTCAATTTAACTTGTCAAAAATAAATTAAAAAAAAAAAATTCTAATAGCTACCTTTAAACTTTTCCTGAAAGGCTGTGGCAGTTTACACTTTGGATTAATTTTTAAGTAAGTACAGTATTTTCAGAGGGCATTGAACTGGGAATCAAGAACCCTGTCTTCCCATCCTGGCTCTGCTGTATGAGGTTGGGCAAATTATTTCTAAAATGTGAAATTCACATTTCGATAACGTCCTCATGTGTGACCATGGGGGCTTCACGGGGTCTGCCAAACCCGGGGTTTCACGGTTACATGTAGGTGTGCAGTCTTTAGGAGCTAATTCATGTCTTCAGATTAATTCCCAGGAGAGTCTGTCTCTGGGAAGACTCTCATCAAGACAGAGAGACCTGTAGCCTTATCTGTTCCTTGGGCTTCTGAGCCCGGAGCCAGGACTGGGGCTGTGCAAGGCCAGGATGAGAGAGGCCAAGGAGCGATGTCTCAGAGATTTCTAGGGTTTTGCTCCTGCATGTCACTGACTAGACCATGAGACAAGCCACACTCAGGCAAGGTGAGGGAAACCCTTGGAAGAAGCACTGATGATGCTCAAGTTCCCGTCCATCACCGACCCATTTGTCACTCTGTCCCCAGGTATGCCGGCACGTGAAGAATGGGGACATTCTCCTACTGAACCGACAGCCCACCCTGCACAGACCCTCCATCCAGGCCCATCGTGCCCGTATCCTGCCTGAAGAGAAAGTCCTGCGGCTCCACTATGCCAACTGCAAGGCCTATAACGCTGACTTCGATGGAGACGAGATGAACGCCCACTTCCCCCAGAGTGAACTGGGCCGGGCCGAGGCCTATGTCCTGGCCTGCACCGATCAGCAGTACCTTGTTCCCAAAGTAGGTTAAGTCTAACCTTGAGGCTGTTCCACTGTTTCCACGGGTATGGTTTGGCACTTTAAACTGGGGTTTTTGCCAGCTCTTGGGGTGAATGGGCAGCTGCAGGTCAGGGGCATGTGGAATGAAGGGTCCTGGTTTCTTCCACATGGAGTTCGCAGTTATTTGTTTAGAGGCAGAAAAAGTTTCCACCTTGCTGTGTCTTAAAAATGTAAATTAGGAGAGAACGTGACCGTCTTCCCAGGTTAGATTTGGCAACTCGTTAGCCCCTGGCAAGCCTTAGCATTTCAAGGGGAGGATCCTCCTCATCTGCAAGATGACTTTGATCCTTTGGATTCCAACAAGCGTGAGTTTTCAGAGACAGCTTAACTCCAGGGGCCCAGATGAGATCCTCCCTCAGGGCAGGAAGGCATCTCCTCCTTGAATTGCTTCCTTCTGTCTCTGAGGTCAGTCCTCAGGGCAGTCCCGTGTGATCATGGTTGTCCAGAGGGACACACAGGAACGATAATACATTCTCCCACCTTGCCTGGCCAGCTGCCTCTTTCCCATTAAGAGCAGGAACCCGAGTCAGCATGTGCTAATGAGAGAGAGAGAGTGCGAAAAGAGCCAGGCAGCAGGGAAAGGATGGAGTGTGTTCCAGCCGCCTGCCCAGGAGTCTGCGGCCTTTTAAATTATGAGCCATTTGCTTCACGCTGATTCGCAGTTACAGGTCATTGCTTCGGATCGTGGTGGGGTATGAAAGAACGAGGTAGTACGTGACTGTGTAACACACAGCTACCGTTTACCAAGCCTTTTTTCATTCAGTACCAGACACTGCGTAAAGCACTTTGGATGCCTTTCATTTCACCCTCCCCACAGTTCTTAGAGGTAGGTGCTAGGGATTATCTGTATTTTACACACACAGAGTTGATGTAACCTGCCCAGGGACACTCAGCAGAGAAGTAGGAGGAAGGAAAAGGAGCTCCCAATCTTCTTGGGCTTTGTTCTACAGGGATGGGGAGGCCTGTACCCAGGTGCCACAGAGGCGACTCACAGGTGTCCTGAGTCAGCACCCTCTGCTCCTCGGCGCTTCTCTTCCCCGTCAGCCACCTGCCACCCCAGGAATGAGGTTGTTGCCCAGGACCCCAGTGGTCCCGCTTCTTTTCCCACCAGATGTACTGCTGCAGCTTTGTGTGGGACCCAGATGTTAAACTGTCCCTTCTCGGCTCACCTTGGTGGGCTGTCATTAGCAAAGGAACCAAAAATAGGAAGAGGGGATCAAGGGCCCACTCAGATTACTGGGAAATTAGAAAAATAACTTTGTGAATTGAAAATGGCTTTTTTGTCTTTTCATGGATATAGTAGCAGTGACTAGTCATGGTGGCATTGACTCTGAGGGGCTTGGCCTCAGGTACTTCTCTGAGCAATTTGCAGCATCCTCTTACTTAGTTCCCGCGGCAGCTCAGTGAGGTAGGTGTGATTTTTAGATGAGAAACATTAGGTGAGTAACTTGCTGGCCAGTGCTAAGGCCAAGACTCAGACCCCACACCTTTGGGATCCCAGGCCTGTGTGCTCAGCCCAACTAGACAGGCAGGGATAGAGCTAGGCTGGGCAGGGAATATGGCAGGAGGCAGCTCCCAGGACAACCTCTAGAGGCAGAGTCACATTTCACAGGGTTGGGAACATACCAGGTAGCAACAGGTGGGGTTCTTGCTGGCAGGGACCTGTGAGCATTAGCTACATGGAGCTCAGACCGATGAACTTGAGGGTTCTTTCCTTGCTTTAGGTTGAACAAGGTGCAGAGCAATATGCGGCATCATGCTTATACCGTCCTGCAAAGGCCCGGTCTGGGTAACTCCAAATGGCCTCATCACGTGCTCATATGCCCGAGTTTTAAGTTGGACTTAAAGTTAAGAGACGGGCAGGACACTGATAGGTCAGCTTCCATTAATGAGTTCATTCCTTAAGAAGTTAAAAAAATCTGGGGCCATCAGGTGGTGTGGTGGCTAAGGTGTTGGAATTCCCACATGGCCAACCTTGGGTCAAGTCTTGGACCTGGTGATTTGCTTTCTCTCTCTCTCTTTCTCTGGCAAAACTCATGTGAAAAAAAAAAAAAATTCTAGGGATCAGCAGTTAATAAAAGCTTTTAAGAAAAATCTTTAGAAAGCCCAAGGTCTTCTTAAATATATAAATTTCACTGCGTCTCAAAATCTTATTAAGTTGGTATTGTAGTACCACTTCTATTTTTTTTACATGCCAAGACTGCAACTCTTGGAAACTAATTTTCTCAATAAACCAAGAGCCAGCATTCGAATCCAGGTCTATCTGATATAGATACGCTTGTTCCTCCCAAGCGTATCTATACCTGAAAAAAAAAAATTTAAAAAAAGTAAAAAGGAAGTTAAACTTGTGAGGGATGACCTGAGGATTCACTTTCAGTTTATTTTGTCAGCGGTAAAGAACCTTTGATTCTCCATCCATTTTATTTAGTCCTAAGGTAAATGCCAACAGGTAGAATCCTTATTTTTCCTATTGGTTATAAAAATGCAGCATGTCTGTGGTGGCAGAGTCATAAGAGGACAAGTTGGTTTGGTTAAACTAGGAAAGCCAATTTGGGGGGTCATTTTTATTAGTGTCTTTTGGTTTCCCTTTGTTCATTATTCCATGTTGCTTCTTTTCCCAGGTTCTCTTCCTTAACTAAAGTGCATTTTATTGTTTGTTTTATGCATTTAGTAGAGTTTTGTGATGTCTTCTTTTTTTTTTTTTTTGGAGAGGTTTTTGCTATAGGGTGCGTGTGCTCACCAGAAAGAAAGAGCACGAGAGAACGGGAGAACTCACCCCCAGG
>NW_006205599.1:1649333-1676255 GCF_000334495.1 Tupaia belangeri chinensis
GAGAGTTTTTTTTTTTTTTTTTGCTATAGGGTATGTGTGCTCACCAGAAAGAGAGAGAAAGAGAAAGTGAGAAATCACCCCCCAAGGGGGATGGCCACACCACAATCCCTTCTACTTCATTCTCCTCTCGGGATCTTGCCCGCCGTGAATTTAAACCACCACTTGAATCATGGTCGACTACATGGGAGTCCAGCCACATAGCCATTATGCCAATTGCTGGTCCCTTGTGATGTCTTCTTACTTTAAATAGAAGACAAATGGAACTCAGCTATTTTCTTCCCAAGGAAAAAAAGTCAAACTTCTCATTTATATATTTCTTTGTGGATTAATTCCTCCCCCCTTGTTTGTTGTATTTATTGAGGGTTGATGCTTTGTTAAAATTTTTTTAATAAAATTTGAAATAGTTTCTTGATTTCTACTTTGTCAGCTAGAAAATTCAAGTCACAGAATATTTTATTCTCTACACACCCTGAGCAAAGACATGAGTTGTAATGTCATTTTGCTGTTATATTAAGTGTAATAGAATAGCTGACAATTTTCTGGGGTTTTGATTCAAAGATATTTTTCCTGATCGTAAGCAGGATTTAGGAAATTTGGTTTGTAAGTAGCTGCTTAGTAATTGCTTTAATCAGCATTCCCCCCTAGAATTCGTGATTATTGCATTGAAAGCAGTTTAGCCATTAAAGTAATTTTCTAGTCATAGAAAAATCTGGATGGAAAGAGAAGGCATTGAATATATCACATAACTTGTAATTATGTTCTTCAAAGGAAGAAAACAAAAGGGGAAAAAAAAAAACCTTTATCTGTCCCCAAAGGCTGTGGGATGAGTCAAATACGTAATATTGGTTTGGGTTTCCCCCCAAGCAAGGTAAGACCATCTTTGGAACAAGGTGAGGGTATACTCTTGTGTTTATGTTCACCAGTCGGTCTTTAGGGGAAGGGCTGTGTGATCAGGCTGTACCTGGTCTTGTCTTGTAATGTGGCACCATTTCAGCCCGTCCGAACTAGCCATCTTCCAGTTAGTAGAGTATTTACCACAGTATTTAGACTGTTGGACAAGAGTCTTTTTCAGCCTTTGAATTAGTACATGTGGTTGCATTCCTGGCTTCTCCATGGCCACATTTGTGCATTCCTTTAGCCTTCGTTATGAAACATGGCCATAGTATTAGCTAGTATTTAACAAATACTCAAATGATAACAATCTTTAGTTCCAAGGCCCAGGGTTTTCTCAAATTCCTGTAAACATTGAAAAGTTCACCAAAGCTGCCTCTCAAACGTCAGTGAGCATAGCTATTTTTACTTCTGTGTGCCTTAGGTTGCTATGAACACAGAGCTGAGAGAAAGGGTTCAGAAGACGAGATCAGAAAGGCCGTGAAAGTGTCCAGTGAAATGAGAGTAGCCACCAATCTGGTGTGTGTATAAAAGCCCTCCCTTGCTTCGGCGTCTGGCAGGCAGTAGCCGTTATTAAGGGCTCATAATGAACCGCGTGCTACGCTGCGCAGAGTACTAAGAGCAGGGGTTCTTTTCCTCTGCAGTCCTGTACGTCAAGGCCCTCTTCAGAGCACTTTCAGGGAGCCTGTGTCTGAACCCCTTCCTCTCTAACTGGCCGGCTACAAGTGACGCCTCAGGCCCCAGCTGTAATATCACCAATCAGAGAGACCATTCCTGACTACTGTCCCCACCTCTGATCTGTATTGTGACACCGCCCCCCCAGCCCCCGCTGCCCTGTTTTCCTCTGTGGCATTTAAAACTTTTAGATGAGGTATTTGTCCAGTCATTTGTTTACTGACTGGCTCTTTCTCATCATAAAGGACTGTCCATTTGGTCCCTTGAAGTAGGCTGAAGGTCTGCCCAGTGCCTAGGCATGCAGTAAGCTCTCAATAAATATTTGTTGAATGGATGGCTGAGTTATAGGAGAACCAGGCCAGAAATGTGTGAAAAATACTGAAGCATAAAACCAGAGAATAAAAACAAGAGCACAGCTAACAGCAGCCAGACCAAATTTATGCATAAATGCTGAAGTAACTAGTACCAGATGTGATTAAGCAGAGAAGGCTTGGGGAACTAGATAGGTTTGAAGTAGTTTTGATATAGGATAGGGGAGTGGGCAAATGGCAAAACTAGAAGCTGGTGGTAAACCCTGGTCATGTGATCTGGGAAGCAGCTTGCTCCCAAGAAGGGCCTAGTGGGGAGATGGACAGGCCAATGTGAGGAGAGCCGTTGCTAGAAGGTGGCTTTTAATCAGATAACTAGGAGTTGGAATTTGACTTAAAATTTAGATTGTTTTTTTCTTTTTGTGTCTATCTTGGTTTGTAGGATGGCCAGCCATTGGCAGGATTGATCCAGGACCACATGGTTTCAGGTGCAAGCATGACTATTCGAGGTTGCTTTTTCACCCGGGAACAATATATGGAACTGGTTTACCGAGGACTCACAGACAAAGTGGGGCGCGTGAAACTCTTTCCTCCTGCCATCCTGAAGCCCTTTGCATTGTGGACAGGAAAACAGGTAACTGGGAGAAAATAGCGTGTATATGTTTAAAAAAAAAAAAAAAAAGGAAACAGATCACCCATATAAGAGATTTTATTTCCAGGAGAGCCCAGGCCACAGACAGAAAAGGCTAATCAAGAACTCATCCAACTTTCCCTTGTTTAAAGTTTCTTGGTGGTTTCAAGGAAGTGTCTGTTAAGAGTTAGGTTGCATATTTTCTGTCCTTTGCTTCTAACTTGAACTCGATGTCTTCATAATACAACTATGGTGGTAATAGGCCGTAGTATTGGCAGTAGTATAATAGTAGTATTTGTTGGGAAATACTACTTTGCTGACTGCGTTAGATACATTAATTAAATCCTCACAGCAAACCTGTAATGCAGACGCCATATTCATCTCCCTTTAGAGGATGATGATACTGATATTCAGAGAAGTATAATTACTTGCCTAAGGCTACAGGAGACAGAATTGGGATTCAGACCCAGGACTTTCCAGCTTCCAAATCATACCGTGTTTCCTCTCAGAGTATCCAAATGGTAATATACATGGTGATCAGATAATGAAATGGAGTAAAATATGTTCTGCAGTTAGCTGAGCCTCCAAGTTCAGTCTCAAAGGTCAACTTCAAATTGGCTTTGTGATCTTGGCCCTATGGGTCTTGGCTTCTAATCTACTGTATAAAAAGGATTCTATGGGACCAGCAGTTAGCTCAATGGCTATGTCACTGGACTCCCATGTAGTCGACCGCAGTTTGAGTTCCGGACCGGGCGACTTAAACTCATACCGGGCACATGTGCGTGCGTGCCCAAGATCCTGAGAGGAGAATGGAGGAGAAAGGATTGCGGCATGGCCATCCCCCCTGGGGGGTGATTTCTCGCTTTCTGTCTCTGTCTCTCTCTGTCTTTCTGGCAAGCGCACGCACCCTGTAGCAAAAACTTCTCCAAAAAAAAAAAAAAGGGATTCTAGTTGGTAATCTCTTAAGATCTCTTCTAGCTCTACAGTTCTTTAAGTCTGTGGAACTTGAACTTGTCTGGCTTTTAGTTAATAAAGCAACCTTGTATTCCTGGGATAAATCTTGCTTGGTCATGAGGTATTACCCTTTTTTATGGATTATTGAATTCAGTTTGCTAATATTTTGTTTAGAATGTATCTGTGTTTATGGGGGAGATTGGACTGTAGTTTTTGTTTGTTTGTTTGTTTTTTAAGAATTTAATTTTATTATTTAATTTGCTACAGGGCAAATTAGAGTGAGAAAGCAAGCTGCAAAGTACAGGACCTAAACCACAGTTGGCCATATGGGAGTCCAAAGCCTTAATCACCACGCCACCTGCTAGCCCAGTAGTTTTCTTTTCTTTTGTAACATCTTCGTCTGCTTTGGGTATTAAGGTAATTCTGGCCTCAGAATGAGTTGGGAAATATTCCTTTTTCAGTTTTCAAGAGTTTGTGTAATATCAGTATTATGTCTTCCTTAAATGTTTGGTAGAATTCACCAGACATCTGGACCTAGAGTTTCTTTGTGGGAAATTTTTTGAAATTTCAATTTCTCTTAAAGACTACTGTGGTTTAATGTGTCCTCCAAAGTTCATGTTTTGGAAGGTTGATTGCCAATATTAAAATTTTAGATGGGACCTTTAAGAGGTGATTTGGCCTTGAAGTTTCTGCCTTTATGAATGGATTAATACCATTATTATAGGAGTATATATTTTATAAAAGGACAGATGTGGCCTTCTCTGGCTCTCCCCACTGCCTTCTCTTTGTCCTTCTGCCATGAGATTATGCAGCAAAAAGGTCCTCACCCAGTGTTAGCCCCTTAACCTTGAACTTCCCAACATCCAGAATTGTGAGGAAATAAGTTTACGTTCTTTATAAATTTTACAGTCTGTGCTATTTTGTTATAGCAGCACAGAATGGACTAAGACAAAGATATAGGGCCTTTGAGGTTATCTATTTCTTCTTGAGTAAGCTTTAGTAATTTTTGCTTTTCAAGGAATTTCTCCATTTCATCTAAGCTGTTGAATTTATAGGCAGGAGGTTGTTCATAATGTTCCTTTATGGCCTTTTCTAGCTGTAGTATCTGTAGTGGTGCAACCGCTTTTGATCCTGACATTGATGATTTGTGTCCTGATTAGTTTACCTAGGCATTATCAGTTTTATTGTCAAAGAACCAGTTTTTATTTTCATTGACTCTATCTTCTTTGTTTGTTTGTTTGTTTGTTTTTGAGAGTTTTTTTGCAGTAGGGCAAAATCCCTTCTCCTCCATTCTCTTCTCAGGATCGTGGGCACACACGCTTACGCGCCTGACCACTGGGTCCAGAATGTGAACCGTGGTTGACTAGATGTGAGTCCAGCAACGTAGCCATTATGCTAACTGCTGGTCTCCCATTGACTTCTATCTTCTGTATTGTTTTTCTGCTTTATTGATTTCACTCTGATCTTTATTACTTCCTTACTTCTGTTTACATGGGTTTTATTAGCTTTTCCTTCTCTAATTACTTAAGATTGAAATTAAAGTCACTGATTTGAGATCTTTTTTTGAAAATACAGGCATTTTATATATAAAATTCCTCCACAAATTCAACTCAGATCACAAGCCCACAAATTATATGTTGTGTTTCCATTTTTATCTACTTCTGAATACTTTTTAATTTCTTTTTTTCTTGACACATGAATGATTTGGAAGTATGAGAACTCTTCAAAAAGTTCATGGGGGCGGGGCAGCCAGTGGCACAGTGGTTAAGGTGACTGGATCCCAGATAACCAACCACACAGTTCAAGTCTTGGACCCAGCAGCCTGAAAAACATACTGGGTACATGTGTGTGCATGCCCAAAATCCAGACAGAAGGCAGAAATGGAAGAGAAAGAGTTGCTGTGTGACCATTCCCCGTGCGTTTATATGTATATGGGGGATGGGAGGAGGTTCTTTCTCTTTCTGTCTCTTGTCTCTCTCATGAGGGCACATGCCTTCTGGCAAAAAATTTAATTAAAAAAAGGTCATAGTGGGCCGGCAGGTGGCGTGGTGGTTATGGGCGCTGGACTCCCATATGGCTGACTATGGTTCCAGTCCCGGACTTGGTGGCTTGCTTTCTCACTTTCTCTCTTCCTTTCTCTCTCTCTGTCACTCACTCTGTCCTTCTCTGGTTTAATTAAAATAAATAAATAAAGTTAAATAAAATAATTCTTAAAAAAAATAATAAAAAGGTCATAGAAAATACTGGGTCATCAGGAAAGCCATGACACATTTTTTACATATAGAAACAGAAAAACACATCATGAGTTTCCTAACAACCTAATATATATTGTGAAAACCTTAGGCATGAGTTTCCAAATAAACTTGTACTCTTCTTTTTTTTTTAAGGGAGATTTTTACTATAGGGCTTATGCGGGGGATAGAGAACAGCAAGAAATCACCCCCCCGGGGCTATAGCTACGTAACCATTACGCCATATGCTGGTCCCCCGAACCCATACATTGTTTATCTTTAAGGATTTTCCAGATACTTTGATTACTGATTGCCAGTTTAATTCTACTGTGGCCAGAGATAATATGTCTTGGATGATTTGAATCCTTTTAAATTTATGAAAATTTGTTTTATGGTTTTGCATATGGTCTATCTTGATAAATGATGTATATGCCCTTAAAAATAATATGTATTCTGGGACCTGCAGATGACATAACGGTTACATCACTGGACTCCCACGTAGTTGACCACAGTTTGAGTCCCAGACTAGGTGGCTTAAAACTCATGCCAAGCATGTGTGCATGTGTGCATGTCCAAAATCCCAAGAACAGAATGGAAGAGAAGTGATTATGGCCTGGCATTCCGCCCCGCCCCCCACCCAGGGGGTTGATTTCTCTGTCTCCTTCTCTCCAGCGAGCACACAAGCCCTATGGCAAAAATCGCTCTTAAAAAAAAATAATAATATACATTCTTCCACTGTTGATTTTAGTGCTTTTTAAGTGTCAAGTCAAGTCAATAAACAGGTCAGTCCTTGACACTCGCTGTCCTTGGTTGCCCTGTGTCCAGTGTTTGTAAGACTGCTGTCTCGTGTTCATGCTGCATATTCATGTGTCCTTTTTGTTGTTTCTCCTGGGAAGGTGAATCAGGTCACTATTGTACTAACCTGACAAGAAATGGAAATCAAGGGGGCCAGCAGGTGGTATGGTGGTTAAGGGCTCTGGACTCCCACATGGACGACCATGGTTCAAGTCCCAGACCTGGTGGTTTGCTTTCGCACTTTCCCTCTCTCTCTTTCTCATTCTGTTCCTCCCTGGTCAAATTAAAATAAATAAATAAAAATGAATTAATTATATAAAAAAATGAAAGTCAAGTTAATGAATTAGATGAGGGATTTTTCAGTTTAAAATTATAATCTGTAAGTCTGAGTAATTTAGTTAAGCAAGGTTTTTTTGTAAAGGGCCAGAGGTGGTGAATATTTGAGGATTGCTGGCTGTTCAGTCTCCTTTGTAACTCCTCATCTCTGCCATGATAATATGAAAATAGTCAAAGACAGCATATAAATGAATGGTCATAGCTCTAATCCACTTCTCTATTTACAAAAACTGCGGCAGGTCAGAAGTGTCATTAGATAGTTTGCTCTATTTGTCTACTAGTTATTATTATTCCTCCTTGTTTGTCTTTATTTTATAAGCTATCTCAAGTTATCTTGGAAGTCAGTAGACTATAAATGTTAAGTAATTAAGTGACCAGAATTTAATAGTATTCTGTTTACTTATAAGCAGCGTTTTCAGAATGAACCAACTAGAGGGCAAAGGGTGTAAGTCTAGAGCCATAAACATGCTCACTTGCCTTGGTCCAGCCTAAGGAAATAATCCAAAATGCACAGAAAAAGCAATCCATTACCTCGTGGTCGTTAGTGGTAGGAAATCAGAAAACGCCAGAGTACTCAATATTGAGGCTAAGTAAATTATATTGTAGAGCATCCATCTGCTAAACTACTGCATAGCTTTTAAAAATAGTGTTTTGTTTATTGTCAGAGGGCATGTGTGCTTGCCAGAAAGAGAGAGGTGGGGGGAGGAAGCAGCCCCAATGGGGCATGGTCACACCACAATCCCTTCTCCTCCATTTCTTCATCCTCTCGGGGATTTGGGGTATGCACATAACCCTGGCTTGTTGGGGTGGGCCCAGGATTCAAACCATGGTTGGCCATGTGGGAACCAGCTCCCTCAACTACCTGGTTATTCTCCTGCCCCCCCCCGACCCTCCATAATGGTTTTTGTTTGTTTGTTTTTTTTTTTTTTTTTTTTGGAGAGGTTTTCGCTATAGGGCACGTGTGCTCGCCAGACAGACAGAGACATAGAGACAGAAAGCAAGAAATCACCCCCCAGGGGGGATGGTCACGCCGCAGTCCCTTCTACTCCATTCTCCTCTCGGGAGCCTAGGCACGCATGCACACGTGCCCGGCGTGAATTTTAAACCACCGGGTCCGGGACGCGAACCGCGGTCAACTACGTGGGAGTCCAGCGACATAGCCATTACGCTAACTGCTGGTTCCCTCCATAGTGGTTTTTAAATGCCAGGTAGTCATCTGGGAAATACTCAGACATAATGTCATAAGAGAAGAAATAGCCTATACAGTTCTCTGTGCAAACATAGCCACAATCATGTGAAGACCCAAGGACAAATGATAGAATGATTTTGTTCATGTTAGAAATAATTGTTCCTGGGACCAGCAGTGAGTGTAGTGGCTATGTCACTGAACTCCCATGTAGTCAACTACAGTTCGAATCCCGGCCCCAGTGGCTTAAACTCACGCTGGGTGCGTGTGCATGCATGCCCAAGATCCCGAGAGGAGAATGGAGGAGAAGGGATTGCGGCGTGGCCATCCCCCCCAGGGGGGGTGATTTCTCACTTTCTGTCTCTCTCTCTCTTTCTGGCGAGCACACGCACCCTATAGCAAAAACCTCTCCCCCATCCCCCCACCCCCCAAAAAGAAAGAATTGTTCCTTATTTGTCTGGGCTGTGGTAATTGCTTTGTAACTAAAATCAGGATGTAGTCCAAGGCTTTACTCCTACCACAGCTGAGATTTTCCACTGTTTGAAAGGTTAGTACAGGCTATTTCTTTGCAAATAGGTGGAAAGAGCAAGAGTTGCTATGTGACACAAGTTTGATTCTAGAGAAAAGCCCTGTTTAGGATCAGGAGATAAGGAACTCAGCTTTGGAGTTTATTTCTGCTTTTCCAGAAAGTGAAGTCTCAGGCTTTGTCCTTAGGCCACTCGTACAGTCTCTTGAATGTTTTTCTTTTTCCAAATCAGTTCTCTCATCATTTGTTCCAAGAGCATGCAGGGAGCCAGATGGGAGCACAGTGATAAAATGTAGTGCTCCGTGAGGCTGACCCACATGGGAAGGTTGGCATCCAGGCCTACGTGTGCCAGGGACACACCTGCCCATGATCTGGGGCTGGCTGAGGCTGGGAGTGGATCATGGCACCCCTGTTGGGGTTGCTGTGTCTCTCACTCATGGAAGAAATAAATAAACATAAAAAAAGAGCATACATGTCACATGTCATTGCAAATCTGGAATGTACAGCTTGATAAATGTTAACTAGGTAAATACAGGCATACTTCGGAGATACCACAGATTCTGTTCAGATTACCACCATAAAGCGAATATCACAATAAAATGAGTTACTTGAGTTTTTTTATTTCCCAGCATATATAAAAGTTATGTGTACATCATACTGTCATCTATTAAATGTGCAATAGCATTATGTCTAAAAACACAATGTGTGGCCGACCCTGTGGCCTAGTAGTTAAAAAAGTCAGATCCTACATGGCCAACCATGGGATCTTGGCCCCAGTAGCTTGAAAAACAGGCTGGTCACATGTGTGCATGCCCTGAATCCCAGTAGACTGGAGATAGAAGAGATTGCAGCATGACCATGGCCCGTTGGGGGTGCTTTCTCTCTTTCTCTGTCTTCCCCCGCCCCACCCCTCATAAGTACATGTGCCCTCTGGAAATTAGAAAATAAATAAATAAATAGCAATGTACATACTTTCATTTAAAAATAGTTTATTGTTAAAAAATGTTAACACCTTCTGTAGAGCTGAGGCATCTTTGTCATCTTCTACTGAAAAACAGGGAAATGATCTGCCTTTAAAAACACTGTTGCCAGTTGTCCCCTACTCCTGGTGCTCACCCTGAAAGGCAGCTACCCTTCTTACTGCTCTGCCTCCGTTGGGCACATATAAAGACGCTTGCTTTGTGGGCCTGGTGCATGCACACGAAGAGCTATTGGTGCCACTTAACATCTCCCAGCACCCTTCCCAGCCCTGGTGAATGGGTACATCTGCCCCCAGCCCTGGTCCATCTGTGGGACGGTGTGGAGCCATGTCTGGATACCCACAGTAGTCCCCAGTGCATTCCCTCCCCTTGAGCTCTATGTGGAGCAGCTGCTTGAAAAAGTGCTTCTCCTGGCTCCGGTTAGCAACCACTTGTTGGGTGGAGTGGAAAAGCCTAACATAATAATTCCAGTAAGTTTGTTTCCAGTATTTAGCTCTGTAAGTGCTAATTATGTGGGGCATCGTGTTACCTCGTAGTCTCCCAAATAATATGCGTGAGGTGTGCCCCACTAGAGAAATCCTAGCACACTGTGCTCCCCACTCAGATCATTTTAACAGCCACTTGTTAAGTATCAGTCCAACCCATCAGTGTCACTTAGGAGAACAAAGAAGGCCTTTGTTTAGCTTCAACGTCTAGACCAGGAATGTGTTTAGAACTTATGATCCTGCTAAAAGTTAAATCAAATGAGAGCCTGCTATGGTCTGAATGTTTGTGCCCTCTGCCACCGAGTTCACATGTAGAAATTCTAACCCCTAAGGTGATGTTATTAGGAGATAAGACCCTTGGTAGGTGATCAAGTCATGGGCGTGGAGCCCTCATGAATGGAATTAGTGTCCTTTGAAGAAGACCCCAGAGAGCTTCCTCACCTCTTCCACCATGGAGGATGCAGCAGTAATTCACCCTCTGTGAATCAGAAGGCCCTCGTCAGGCACTGAGTCTGCCTTGATCTTGGAATTCCCAGCTTCTAGAACTATAGAAAACCAAATGTATTGGGGCTGGCAAGTGGTGTGGTGGGTAAGGGCACTGGACTTCCACATGGCCTACCACAGTTCAAGTCCAGGACCTGGCAGCTTGCTTTCTTATTTTCTCTCTCTTTCTCTGTCCCTCTCTGGTCAAATTTAAATAAATAAATAAATAAATAAATAAATAAATAAATAAATAAAATAATTATTTAAACAAAACAAATAGGGGCTAGCAGGTGGCACAGTGGTTAAGGGCACTGAACTCCTACATGGCTGACCGCAGACATGGCAGCTTGCTTTCTCTCTCTCTCACTTGCTCTGTCCCTCTCTGGTCAAATTAAATAAATAAAGTTAAATAAAATAATTCTTTTTAAAAATCAAATAAAAAAATGTGTAGTTTGTAAGCTATGCAGTTTATTCTGTTGTGTTCTAGTAGCCCAGATTGACTAAAACAGAGCACGTTACCTTGGTGAAAAAAAACTGTCAAAATATGGGGCCATCAGGCAGCATGGTGGTTAAGATGCTGGGTCCCACATAGCTGACTCCACAGTTTGAGTCCTGGACCTGGAGCCAGACAAGTGTGTGTGCATGCGAGAAGAGTGGAGGAGAAAGGATTATGACATGGCTCTTCCATCCTGGGGATGATTTCTTGCTTTCCTTCTCTATTTATCTCTCTGGTGAGTGAGTGCACATGCACAGTAGCAAAAACCTTTAAAAAAAAAAGGGGGGGGGAACATAAACCAAAAAAAAAACTTCCCAACAGCTAGCCATTATTCTCACTCAGACTGAACCTCTTTGTCCTTGCTGTCGGTCTGCTTAAAATGCATGATTGGATCTCTCCTGGCCTCCCTATTTAAAATCCCAAATGCCCCATCCTCCTGCACTCTTCCTGGCCCTCCTTCTCTGCTGTATTTTCTTCCAAAGCATGGATGCCCTCAGGAATAGAGGCTCCGTGGGAAGTGGAGACCCATTATTCTCACTCAGACTGAACCTCTTTGTCCTTGCTGTCGGTCTGCTTAAAATGCATGATTGGATCTCTCCTGGCCTCCCTATTTAAAATCCCAAATGCCCCATCCTCCTGCACTCTTCCTGGCCCTCCTTCTCTGCTGTATTTTCTTCCAAAGCATGGATGCCCTCAGGAATAGAGGCTCCGTGGGAAGTGGAGACTGTATTTTGTTCACAGTTCTCCTCCGAGCCCTGACTCAGAGTAAGTACTCACTCCATAATTACCAAGTGCGTGGATGACTGTGTCTGCAGACGCGAGCATCCCGAAGGCCGAGAGGGGATGACAGCGCCCCACAGCACACAGCCAGTCAGTGAGCAAGTACACAGGAGCACCCCATCTCCACTGTGTCCCTCTCAGTTTGCTGGCTCGGGTCTTCCTGTGCAGAGCTCCTCAGTACAAAGCTCTCGGTTCTTGCTTTGGATCCTCTCCTTCTTTGGTGCCCTCCAGAAAGGCAGAGCTATCCTGCAGGGAGGAGGTCACCAAATGTGTGTACTGACTGTCGTCTGTTTTGGGGTGGCCTGAGAGTGAGTGAAGGTGAGCAAGAAGTGTTCCTCCACCTGTTATTGTTAACTCAGTCAGAGACTGGCTTCGCAGTGGGGCTCATCTGGAAGATGGCAGTGTTACGGCCCTACCGTCTCTCTTGATCCTGCTTAATTCTGCTTTTAGTTTTTACCACATATTTAGATCATGTCTTTATTCCGACCTCGCAGCGATCTGCTTTTCCCCTCTCCTTCCTTTGGCCTGTTTAGGAATTTAATTCAGGTCTGGGAGAGTGTTTACTTTCAAAAGAACTATTTTAGGAAGTAAAGATCCCAATGAAGTTCTTGTTGAGGTCGTTTAGTTTCCTCTCCCATGCCATTTTTTCACCTGATGGGCTTTTCGTACTGAGGTGGACCCATGTTCCCTGCTCTCCCTCAGATCATCAGAGGTGACATCATAGGAACAGAGGGGGTCCTAACAAGAAAGTTCTCGACCTTTTTTACTAGTTTGTCCTCTTTTTCTTTCCAGGTGGTGTCAACACTGCTCATAAACATAATCCCAGAGGACCACATCCCACTGAACTTAACTGGAAAGGCGAAAATCAGCGGGAAAGCCTGGGTGAAGGATGCTCCTCGGCCCGTCCCCGGCTTTGACCCCAACTCCATGTGCGAGTCTCAGGTACACCCAGGTTGGAGACTTCTAGTCTTGTGTTCAGGTAGATCCATTTAAAGCAAGGAGAGGCACACCCACAGCAGCAGGTGCCGGGCCTCAGAAGAGGAGGACGGTGCCCAGGTTGGTGTTAGCTTTTGTTTTAGATGCAGCAGGGACCAGTCTCTAGCATTTGACACTCAGTGAACTCACAGCCAGCTTGGGAAAGCTTCTCCAACAAGTGACTGGCATTCATCCTGCAGGGCCTGGACGGGCAGGGCCCTTGTTTCCCTTTAAGACTTCCCAGTAGCTTGAGCTAACTGAACTGCTAGGAAGAGTCTACATCCCCAGCTCCAAGCCACAGGAATCCGGCCCCAGAAAGGCAGGCCCAGAGCCGTCAAGTCCCATGCTGTGCTGCTGCCAGAGAGCCATCCACACTGAGGGTTCCCAAGGCCTCTGTGTGCTCTCAGAGGGGGAGCCTCCCCAAGTCCCCAGCTCACAACATGCTGGTGACGGTCTTACTGGACTTTCTATTGAGAAGCTGCTGCTTTTCTTTCCCTTTATAGAGTATCTGCTTAATGCATGCTGCACTGTGCAGCTTGTAATCTTTTTCTTTTAACTAACTTCTAATGCTTTAGCTTAATGTTGTGAACATACAAAGTTAGCCCTTGGAGAATGTTAGGAAGGTTCCATTGCTCTTACTCCCAGTGCGTGAGCAGGGAGGACTAGGCTGGGAACAGAGATCAGGGCCACAGCGTTGAAGCCCTAGGTGCTCTCGTTTCTGGTCACAAGGTCTTTGTCAAGGGTTCTTAGTCTCGTCAGTATGGGCAACTGGTGGGCAGAGCAGGGAGGTGCGTGAGCACACCAGAGCATGTGCTCGTGTGTATATACACGTTGCCAGTTTCACGATACCCCACTCTGAAATTTCCATGAAGGATTGAGGCAGACCACAGTGCAGGTACAAACAGGATGGGGTTCATGCCCACGACGTAGAACAGGCAGGGTGGCTCCCATAGGACACACCGCTGCAGCCGGGCTTTGGTGCCTTTCTCCGCACAGGTGGTCATCCGGAAAGGGGAGCTGCTCTGCGGGGTGCTGGACAAGGCGCACTACGGGAGCTCCGCCTACGGCCTGGTCCACTGCTGCTATGAGATCTACGGCGGCGAGACCAGCGGCAAGGTTCTCACCTGCCTGGCCCGCCTCTTCACCGCCTACCTGCAGCTCTACAGAGGCTTCACTTTGGGTGAGCGCTGGGTTCACGGCCCCAGGGCTCACCTGGAGCAGTGGCCTGGAGCCCTCTCTTGTGACCAGCATGGCCACCAGGCTGTCATTCTAGCTCTCTTGTCCTCTGAGGGAGCGGTCAGGCTCCCTCGACACGGGCATTCCCTCTATGCTGCTGGTCTCCTCCCCCTCGGTGCTCTCCATCCTCCCCCACCACAGCAGGGGGTGCAGAGTGACCCTCCGCTCCCCATCTCCATCTTCCCCTTTCTCGGCCCGCACGTTCTGGTTTTCTGTCCCTCACGTTGATTTCTTATACTCACGCACAGCCCCCATTGCCTCCAGCACGTGTCCTTCCAACTTCCTGGTCCTTCCCTGCACCCCTAAGGGCTTTCCTGTTAGAACTGCTTTGTGCCCTCCAGTACAGTGGGGGCACCACCATGGGGCAGGCCCATGGGGTGGTCCTAAGACAGAAGGAGGAGCTACGTAGTTTACTGTTTTAGGAGATCGGCTCTGGTAAAGAGCACAGGCTGCTGTTTTCCTGTGCACTAGGTGAGACTGCCATCACCAGACCTGCCCGAGGACTTGGCCTCTGGCTGAGTTCGTTCAGGGCAGCGTGCCTCTGCATGTGGAGCGGAGTCCGAGCCCTTGTGCAGTGTTCCTGTGACTGCAGTGTTCCTGCGAGGGTGACCTGAGATGCTGTAAGCCTGGCATGTGCCACAGCGTGGAGGAGGAATCCCCCCCCCCCGTCAGTGATCCCTTTAATAGTGGAAAAAGGACTCCGTGCTTCAGGGACTTGCTCATGTACACTCAGGGTGGGAGTCCCACTGTGAGGCCTCTGAGCATGCCACAGTTAGAGTGTGCTCCGGGGCCTGCAGTGGGACCTGCATTCTACATTCTGTTTTTTGTTTTGTTTTGTTTTTAATAATATTGGGTCTTTGGAAAAGTTGTAGCACATTTTTGCATAGAAAAACATAGAAAGATAGCTCATGACTTTTCCGACAACCCAATATATTTACATGTAGAAAAGTCAAAACATAAGTATGAAAGAATTTAAAATCACTTAGCAGCAATTGCCGAAGACAACCACTAATACTGGTTTGATGTGCATCTTTCTAGATTTTTCCAACACAAATACCTTCAGAAAAAATGAGATCCTACACTCCATACTGTTTTGTAACCCACTGTCCTTTGGGGTTTAGCCTCTGTCCTCATGTCTAGTGGCTACAGCCTCTTCCAGTTGCTATAGTTAATCATTTAGGCTATTTCCAGGTTTTTACAGTATTGCCAGGGCAAGTATCTTGGCAGTCATGTTCAATTGCTGTGCCCAGATCTGTCTGGGAGCAAGGACCTGCCTTCCCTACCCTGGTTTCCCTGACCCCTTATGGGGGCATCCGTGTCCAGGGTCAGCCTCTTTCGGTGGGAACCAGACTAGAATCCTTTGCACTGTAACTGAAGAAGGTGATGTGTGATGACTAAGAACCTCATACTTGTAAAAAGTGCATCAATTTCAGAACTAGAATAAGTACAGGCTACTGACTAGAAAAAGTCCAGAGAGCTTTAAAAACAGAAAGTAAAGGAAGACCCCACACCCAGCTCTTGATAAGGACCAAGCGTACCAAACAAGCCGTGCTTGCTCTGCCTTTGGTACAGAGACAGGTTAGCCCCTGAACGCAAAGACGATCCAGAGAGGACGCAAGGCCAGGCTGGTGGAGGGATCTGAGGGGAGGTCAGGCTTCACTGTCACCTTTCCCAGGGCTGGCAGGTCAGTGAGGCAATAGCAGTGACTCTGCGGAAGGGCCTGCTTTAGTGCTTGTGTCTTCCTCGCAGAGGGAGTATTTCTTTCCCTTTCTGCTCACGCGTGTTCAGAAGCCCTCAGGTTTCCAGGACATGGATTGCATTGGGAATTCTAGGTGCTTTAGCCCCAGCCTTTAAACAGCACAGTTAGTTCTTTTCCTTCCTGCTCAGATCTGATTGAGGGACTTTCGAGTCCAATAGTACTTACAGATAAAAGCAGTCATGGAGAGATAGACTGATCCCAAGGTGAGGAATTCTGCAATCCCATGAGCCAAGGGGGTGGACTAAGTGGAAGTGACCCAGGCTTTCATCCTCCGGAGGTATGTAAGGGCCTGCAGTGATGGCTCCTCTCACCCAGGTTCAAGGGGGCCTGTGTACCTGCACACCCATGCTCACACGTGTACAGGGTGGCCCTGGTATATGTGGCTCCTGGGAGCCTCCTCTTCTTTCACTAAATTCAACGTAAACTTCCTCACCTCCAGCCCATTCATCCTCACCTCTAGCACGTGTTTACTGAATGGAGGAAGGATAGCTGATGACAGGGCAAAGGTTTGGGGCTCAGGCCTGTTTTCCTTTTCTACCTGCGTAAACTTGGGCAAGTAACTCTTTTTTTTTTTTTTTAACTGCCAAAGGGCTGAGAGAAAGAGAAAGCACCCACCAGGGGGGTGTGGTCACGTTGCATTGCCTTTTTCTCTATTTCACCTTCCCATCAGGATTTTGAGTGGGCACACATACACATGTGTCAGGCATGTTTTTCAAGCCACTGGGTCTGGGACTTGAACTTGGATTGGCTCTGTGGGTTTCCAATCCTTATGCATAGCCCCTAACCATTCTGCTGAGGGGACCGGCTCTTTTATTCTTTTCTTCTTTTTTTTTAATTCGTGATAGAGCATATGTGCACGAGAGAGAGATGCACCTTACACAGGGCTCAGTCGCTCTGTGATCCCCTTTCGTCAGCCTGCCTGGATCCTGGCGCACATGTACACCTGACTTGTATTCACTTCCACCGGGCTGGTGACTTGAACCCTGGTCAACACATGGTTTTCAGATCTGCAGTCTACTACACCACCAACTAGGTCACAGGGCTAGCCAAGGAGCTCGGTTCAAGCCTTACTTTTGTCATTTGTAAGGCAGAGGTTAAGATGGTTAGAGCTCTGGTAAACACTCAGGAGATTGTAGCAATCTTCCCTAGTGATGCTGTCATCCTCCTCGTCGTCGTCGTCCTCGTCGTCCGGCGCCCTCTGTCTCTGAGGAGCCATGCTCTATGCCTTGACATCACCAAGTTCACAGGCCCATGAGAGTCAGGCTCCACCCTGTCTGTTTCACCTCACAGGCGTGGAAGACATTTTGGTTAAGTCAAAGGCAGATGTCAGGAGACACAGGATCATCGAAGAATCCACCCTCTGTGGGCCCCGGGTAAGGAGGGGCTGAGGGAGATGGGCTGCTGCCAGGTGGTCGGGTGGCCTACAGGGTGTGACCTATGCCCTGTTTCGGCTGCAACCTCCGACCTGTTTCTTCTCTCATTCTAGGCCGTCAGGGCTGCCTTAAACCTGCCAGAAGCCGCATCATGTGATGAGGTCCGAGGGAAATGGCAGGATGCCCATCTGGGCAAAGACCAAAGGGATTTTAACATGATTGATCTGAAGTTCAAGGAGGAAGTGAACCATTATAGCAATGAGATTAATAAGGTTAGCTCGGCAGTGCATGCACTTACCGCCACCATTTTGGATGCTGATTTCTTTCTTTTTTCTTTTTTTTTAATTACATTTTGACTCTCGCTCAGGGCCCTTTGGAGCAGTTTGGCTGTTTAACAGCTGACTTGGTGAAATGCGAGGTGGGGTGGGTAGAATCTTGTCTAGAAGAGCCCAGGGCTTGATTCTCTCCCTCGTTTCTGGTCGGGAAAGGCCGTGGATTAGTGCTAAGAGGAAACGCTGTGTGCTGTTTTTTGTGCTGGCTTTTTTTTTTTTTTTGGTTTGGTTTTTAAAAATGTTTTTATTTTGACTGCATTCAAGGGCTGAAGAATGAAATTTTTCAGTCAGGCCACTGCAGGTGGAAGAGCAGGATGAAGGGCCAAAAACACCTCTGCTGCTTATGCGGCAGAGCTGGGCTGAAAGGCCTGGGTTCAGATTGGCTCTGCCTCCTACTTGCTGTGTGACCTTGAGCAGTCTGTGGCTTGGTTTCCTCGCCTGGCAGTAGGGGTGGGAGGAACACCACCTCGCAGTGTGCTGAGGGGTTAAAGCACTGGTATGCGCAATGCCGAGTCTGTTTATGCGGCAATGGAGAAAGGAGAGAAGTCTCTGCAGGAGCCGAGACAGGCATCTCATTCCCCAGCTTCCCTGTCTTGCCACCTCTGCTAGGTTGGGCCGAGTCTCTAGAACCCCAGGCTCAGGCTTACACGGACTCAGAGCTCCCCTCTGCCCAACTCCCAGGCTCCCGTAGGAGGCTTTGCTTGTTCTGCTGGCCCAGGAGCTGCAATGAAGCTCCCTACGAGGTCTTGACTGGCACGCTGGTCACGGCTGGACACAGACATTGGCATTCTGCCTGTGCTCAGTGAACGCTCAGAGGCATCGCCTAAAATCGTGTTCTTACACAGCACCCCTTTAGCATTACAGACTCCGCCTCTCCTCTCCTGCAGCTGTTTGGCCAGTGAATAGAATCACGGGTTCTTGGCAGAGGGTATAGAAAGAGTGCAGCACATAGCGAGGGGTGGGGGCACCAGTTTGACTTCTCTCCAGGAGTCCGAGTGAGAGGTTGGAGGCTGAGCGAGGCTTCCCCTTCCCTAAAGTGGAAACCAGCATCTACCTCTGGATAAACGCTCTGACTTCGTTGCTCCTGCATCTTGGATCTGCCTTCTTAACCTGGCGCTTGGAAAGGGGGTGACATCGCTAACCAGTATGTTGGTCTCATCCGCAGGCATGCATGCCCTTTGGCCTGCACAGACAGTTCCCAGAGAACAACCTGCAGATGATGGTGCAGTCGGGAGCCAAAGGTTCCACCGTGAACACGATGCAGGTGTGAGCACGGGTGGTGGCAGCTTTGCCAGGGGGGTGGAGGGTGGCTGGAGGTGGTTTGCAGGTGTGTTTCTGATTTCCAAAAACTGTGTTCATGCTGAAAAATACAGAAGCATATAGAAATCACCTCGGGAGCTACTCACTGCTGACACGTGGCCATTCGGGATAATGCAGATCTAAATGCACAGATATTACACGTGTAATGCAGCTCTGTGTTGTCAGGTCCTACATCGTCGTGTGGCATGTGTCATACACTGTGCACATGTGTCTGGTCGTCGTTGAGATCCTGCAGTTTTGCACGGGCTGCCTTTTCACTTCCTATTGCACTGTCCGTGTGTCCCAGAGGTTTTGGAACCTTTAGAGACTCGTCATCTCTTCAGATTACCACAGTGCTAGCGTGGCCTTGTCACAGATCTTAGTGCTTTTTCGTTAATGACCTTGAGAGGGTCTTAAGGACCCCTCCCTCGTTGTTCAGAGAGCCTATAGCAGTGGGTTTGAAAGGCAGAAGGCCACGAGGAAGCCCCCTAAGTGAAATCTCACCTAGGTAGCTTTCCATGCACCCTGAGGCCCCTTCCAGGTATGAAGGTGTGACTCTGGCACATGGCTTCTTTTACAAACACCACCTATTGTCACCTGACCCCAAATGCAAAAAACCAGAGTAGTCAGCAAGAGAAAGATGGAGTGTCTTTATTTTGTTTTGTTTTTTTGAAACTGCAAGTTGCCCTGGTTTGTTTAAAGATCTGAATTGGCCTTCAAGTTCTCAATTTCCATGCAGCTTTTCTGGAACAGCAGACTGTCCTGTCCCTGCTGGGACCTGGTGTTCACCTCACGTGTGGCCCTTAAGTTGCCTTTGGGTTTTCTTCCGCCAGATCTCATGCCTGCTTGGCCAGATTGAACTGGAAGGTCGGAGACCCCCGCTCATGGCATCTGGCAAGTCACTGCCCTGCTTCGAACCCTATGAATTCACCCCTAGGGCTGGCGGCTTTGTCACTGGCAGATTCCTCACCGGCATCAACCCTCCTGTATGTATTTTGTTTTCTCCGTGTGGCCTGCCTTCTTCATGCCTTGGCTCAGTCCCTCCCGGTCACCAAATAAACACGGTCAAGGGGTCCATGCCAAGCCACTTGCTGCTTACCCACCAGACCCTAGGACCTGGGAGGGCACCACCATGTTGTGTTCAGTGCAGGCACTTGGTAGGTGCTCAGTAAACGTTTGCTACTAGATGGCAGAATGAATGGGACTGGTCCCAGCTCTGCATTTTCCTGCTGTGTGACCTCTCTAAACTAGTTCTTACCTACACGCAAAAGAAGCTGGAAAAGGGGGTGCAACTCACCAGGGTGGTCTCCACTGCCGGGTTGTGAGGGAGGACCACAGAGATTTATTTCAGAAAATGCCCTTCACCCCAGGTACTTTCTCCTTCACAAGGGAAAAACTGATGAGCTGTAGCAAATGGCTAGTTTTACTTCATCGGCAATCGAATTCTTCCCTAAGAAAATGTGTGTCCTCATATGGTCAGAAGTGGCCTTTCGAACGTTAGTACCTCTTGTTCCTTGGTGAAGTGCAGCTCTGGAAGGATGGCCCTTGGGGTCAGAGAGTGAATGGGACCAGTGCTCTGTTCCAGGGCCACTGACTACTCAAGAGCTCTTCCATGGGCCCCACATGACTCTCCTGGGTCATCCACAGCCCCAGCAAGGAGGGCGGGGGTGGATGTAGACTGGGATTGTTCTCATTTTTCTTGTAGCACCTTAATGGGTCATGATTCATCACAGTGCATAGTGACCAGCATTTCTTTATGTGATGAAACAGAATAAAGTGGTTAAGAAGAAAAAAAGATGAGAATTTAACCCCCATAGGAAAGGGCGGGGTGGGCAGTGTCACGAAGTTTGTTACATATCCTCACGACCATGTGTTTATATACATGTGTCTGTCTGGTGATCACTGTCCTAACCTAACTGTGGGTTACCTCAAAAAGCTTGGGAAACATTACACTGACACTACTGGAAGCAGAATTCAAGAAAGGGGGCTGAAGGGGCAGTGGTGGGACAGAACATGCCGTTTCTGTTCAGAGAAGGGACGTGGGGTGTGATCCTGAGGGTGGCATGAATACAGGGGAAGCACCCAGCTCGCAGGAGCCATAACTTTCTGAACCACTTGTCTCTGCTCACCTGACCCCCAGGCAGGGTAAGACAGAGAACCGCAGGGCGGGTGGAAGTTACAGGGGCGTTTGAAGCTGTCAAAGCAAAGGTCCAAGGAGATCAGGAGAGGAGTGACCAGGGGCTGGCCAGGAAAGGCTGCCGGAAGGTTGCCTTGAGTCTCCCTTTGGGAAGCACGCTATCCTCACTGCCACCGTTGGTCTTCTGTCCCACAGGAGTTCTTCTTTCACTGCATGGCAGGGCGAGAGGGCCTGGTCGACACCGCTGTGAAAACTAGCCGCTCCGGCTACCTCCAAAGGTAAAAAGTACCTGCACTCTCCCCTTTTTGGTGGGGCCAGTGTCCCAGTAATTTCCACATTTCATCAACAATTCACTTAGGATTCCTTGGGTGAGAAACCTTTACAGAAATGTCTGTGTGGGGCCTGAGACAGGAAATCACACGCTCTCCTGCTAAGGATGGTAGAGTTGAGCACAAGGTCATACCAAGGACCCTGCATTCTTAGGGTTGGCTGTTCCCTGGGGGGGTGCTCTGGTTGCAGGGCGGGGTCTCAGTCACTAATGAGTTCCCTGGAGCCCTGCTCCCTGGAGGCTTGGTGGTCAGGATAGTGCAGGGATTCTAGGCCTGGGATCCCTGCCTGTGCACCTGTAATTGGTGTTATTGCCCCTCCACATACAGGCGTCACCTGGGGCTCCCTAGCCCATACTGGCTTATTTTCTCTCCTCTCTGGGAGGAAGGGGAGCAAGCAGTTACTGTAACCCGTCTTGTTGGGCAGATGGGGGATTGGAAGCTTAAACCTAAACAGGGTGACACGCGGGCACCCGGCAGGACAGGGCAGCAGATCCTGGTGATCGTTCCCCACTTAGAGTGCAGAGCTAAGGGCCTGCCTTGGGAATATTTTGGTAATGGTTCCTCCCGTGCCCAGAGAACCCATGCTGGTAGACATGATAGTGAAAAACGGAGGAGATGGTGCAAATAATTCTCTAAGCCTCTCAGGCCAGGCCTTAAGCCGTGTCCTCAGGGAAGTCTGTGAACTGCTGAGCAGGGAGGCACAGCTCCTTAGTTTCCCCCACTTAGCGTTTGGCCCGTCTGCTCCAGCTCCGTCCTCTTTGCTTTCTCAGCTCCAGATTTCAGCGTGACTGGGTGATGCTGTAGCCCAGAGTCCACGGCATTGGAGCAGCCTGAGCTGGGTGGCAACTGCGTGACAGAAATGGCAGTCCCGCTTTCCTTCCCAGCACTGACCCTGTCCCCCATCAGAGCTGCCTGGGATGGGGTGAGCCAGGCGGGCACTGACTAATGCTCTCTTTGCAGGTGCATCATCAAGCACCTGGAGGGGCTGGTCGTCCAGTACGACCTGACCGTCCGCGACAGCGATGGCAGCGTGGTGCAGTTCCTGTACGGGGAAGATGGCTTGGACATCCCCAAGACACAGTTCCTGCAGCCCAAGCAGTTCCCCTTCCTGGCCAGCAACTACGAGGTAGAGTGCCAGACCCCCAGAGCCCGAGGGTGGTGGGTCTGGGAGCTGTGCGGTGCACCCCACCTGCGGTTAGAGAACTTGAGCACCCTGCCCGAGTGGCCATTGGAAGGTAGAGTGGGGAAGGCTTAGACAGCCCTAGTCGATGTGTTGGAACACTGGACACTTCAGAGCCCCGGACTTCTATCCTGTTAGATGGCAGACAAGCACTGGCATCTCTGAAATGCCACCTAGGGATGTTTGCTGTGCCAGACCCTGAGCTAAATACTATCTGGTTTCCTCCTCACTGCAGCCCAGGAGGCAGGAATTACTCTGCCCCCTGCTTTTTTTCTTTTTGAGGAATTACTCTGCCCTATTTTTGGGACAGTGCATGCACTCACCAGAGAGACAGAGACAGAAAGCAAGAAGTCACCCCCCAGGGTGGATGTCCACGCCACATTCTCGTCTCCATTCTCGTCTCAGGCTTTGGGCACTTGCACACATGTGCCCTCAAACCGTGGCCGGCAAAGGGGGAGCCCAGCAGTGTAGCCATTACACTATCTGCTAGTCCCTTACTCTGCCCTTTTTACAATGGAGGCAGCAGAGCATCAGAGCTTCAGTAACCAACTGGTGGGTGCCCAGGCCTGTCTGACACACAAGCTCTTGGTTTTGTTTTCGTTGTTGTTTTTTTTAGAGATTTTTGCTATAGGGTATGTGCACTCACCAGAAAGAGAGAGACAGGGAGACAGAAAGCAAGAAATCACCCCCCTCAGGGGGATGGCAACGCCACAGTCCCTTCTCCTCCATTCTGTTCTTGGACTTTTGGGCATGCATGCACATGTGCCTGGCGTGAGTTTAAGCCACTGGGTCCAGGACTCGAGCTGTGGTCGACTATATGGGAGTCCAGTGACAGCCATTACACCAACTGCTGGTCCCACTCCTGGTTTTCATATTGTTCCTTGCTGCCCAGGAATGGCCATCACTGTTAACTGAGCAGTCCCCCATTTTGCAGATCGGGAAACAAACCAGTACAGCCTGTCCAAGGTCTCTAGGCTGATGCATAATTGAGAGTGCTCCAGTGCTGTGTTTTTTATCCTGGTGCTGGGCCAGAGCTTTGACCATCACTGTTACCCTCTTCCTCTCTCCCCAGAAACTCCCCCAGGTTCCTGGAGGGGCTGTGCGTGCCCACTCTCTCCTGTGATCCCCTTAGCTCCTGAGTCTGGATTGCATAGCAAGGTCCCTGATCAGTGGGTGCCTGCCATTCTGACAGCTGTCAGGAGGGCTCTGGGTCCCCTGAGGTTGTGCGGTGTGGCCCTGTGTCCTTCATCTCGTGTATGGCTGTTTTGTTTATTTAGGTTATAGTAAAATCGAAGCATCTCCATGAAGTCTTATCCAGAGCAGATCCCCAAAAAGCTCTGCACCATTTCAGAGCCATCAAAAAATGGCAGAGCAGGCACCCCAGCACCCTGCTGAGAAGAGGCGCCTTCCTGAGTTACTCCCAGAAAGTCCAGGCAGCTGTGAGAGCCTTGAACCTCGAGGGCGAGAACCGGAATGGCCGCAGCCCCGAGACTCAGCAGGTGACGCAGGGAGGCCATGCATGCCCCAGTGCCTGGCACGTCCAGGCCTGTTAGTGGGTGAGGGATGTGGGGCTGTTTTCCATCAGGATACGGATGGCATCGAATGGGAGCATAAGGGGTGGCCCCTTCCCCAGGTAGGGCGATACTAACGGGACGGTGACTCTGGGGTTTCTCACCACCCTGGGCGTGGAGACACAAGGAGTGGAGTTTCCGGAAGTAGAGAGGATGACTGTGGGCAGAGGCCCCTGGATGGGAGCCCGGGGTGGAGGGGCAAGGCCTGTTCAGAGACCTGCTGGGGTTGGGTTGGACCGGATCACTGCCCAGCTGTGGCCTCTTCTGCCTACCCCTCTGCCGGGGCCTCCCAGTAGCAAAACTCAGTGGGCAGCCCTATGCACAGGGCTCTCTGGGGCAGTCTGTGGGACAGCCTAGGGGCACATGCAGGAGCCTGGCTGCAGGGCAGATGGGGACCCAGCACACCCTGGCTGGTAGTGACTGGCCTGCTTGGCCTAGGACAGTCCTGTCTTTGCTGCTTGTCCACACCTAACCATTACAGGGCCCTGTTTCACTCAGTTTGGACAGCGGTCACCCTCCCTGGGCCTGAGCAGGCCAGGATGGCGAGCCCTGGAGCTGTGGTCCAGCAATGCACCAGGCCACTCACGCTCCTCCCAGTTTTAAACATGGAGGTGGTTTTCCCATTGCAATCAGGTGTCCCCTGCTCTCCTTTCAAACAGATGCCTTGGTCCTTCTTCCGTTCCCGGGTATCCCAGGCAGAGAAGCCCACTGTGGTTCCCCCCACACACAGCTGAGCCCACCCTTCCTTCCTTTCAGATGTTGAGGATGTGGTATGAGTTAGATGGGCAGAGCCAAAGGAAATACCAGAAGAAGGCCGCTCCTTGTCCCGACCCCTGTCTGTCCACCTGCCGCCCAGACATCTACTTAGGGTCGGTGTCAGAAACGTTTGAAAGAAAGGTTGATGACTACAGTCAAGAGTGGGCAGCTCAAGCAGAGCAAAGTTACGAGAAATCCGAGCTTTCTCTGGACAGGTAACGACTTGGGTTTGTTGCACAGCAAGTGCCTGGGGAATGTCTGCCTCCGGGGTTGCCACTGCAGCAGGAGGGAGGGCCGTGAGGCAGCAAGCAGGCCAGAGCAGGGGCAGGAGTGGACGCCTGCCCTTCATCTGGGCCAGGATACGGGGGAGTGCAATGAAGTTTATTCAGGGGGTTCTTCCCTGAGCAAGAAAGAGCATCCCCAACAAGGCCTTCATGTCACAGTCCAGCCCAGGTCTCGGCCGGCCTGGATCGTGGGCATGCACATGCCCAGCGTGCTCCAGGGGCTCTCCTCTGGGGGCCCAGTCCCCTTACCACTGCTCCCACTCACTCTCAAGTTCAGTGTGGGGACGTGGCTCAGTGGGAGTCAGGGTATCTGGCCACTCTTCGGTGCTGTCAACTCTGTGAGCCAGGGCGAATCACCTGCTGCCCCGGGACACCATGTCTCAGCTTTTCCTAAGGACTGGGATCCGATTACTCGGGTGATCCTTTGAGCTTTGGGTTTCTAGGCTTAAGGAGGAAGGATCCTGTGGAGGCTTTCACTTAGACTGGTTCATCCACACACACATACACAAGAATACAGGAGAAACATTTCCCATAGGGGTGAGGAGAAGCCAGGCGTGCGCCAGCCCAAGGTGAGGGATTAAAGCATCAGTGCGCCACCCAGGAAGGCCTGCTGGGGCACGGGTCTTGAACCCTTCCCACTCAGCTCACTGAGCCTGCAGTGCTGTGAGATTATGGATCACCCACCCAAGCCTGGCCACGTGTCTTGCCCCCAGTGAAAAGGTGAGGGCTGCTGGGGTTGGGTTGGCGCATCAGTGCGCCACCCAGGAAGGCCTGCTGGGGCACGGGTCTTGGACCCTTCCCACTCAGCTCACTGAGCATGCAGTGCTGTGAGATTATGGATCACCCACCCGAGCCTGGCCACGTGTCTTGCCCCCAGTGAAACCCTGTGAGGCGCAGTGAGGCAGCTAGGAGCCGGGGAGCAGAGACAAATGAGCCGAGACACACACTGGAGGGGAGCAGCGGGAGGGGAGGGACGGCGTTCTCTCTGCTTCATAAATTGGTTTCGCCAGCTCAGCCTCAGAGTGCTGGGCAGAAGACACACTGGGTCGTCTCGGTTGTAGGCAGAGCTTTCCCGAGAACAGCGGAGTCTGGGCCCTTCCCCTCCCTCCACCTTATCTACACCCCTGCAGTGAGTCAACTCTCCTTCAGTCATGCCACATCCCGGGGTGGGGAGCGGTTCCTCTGGCCAGCACGGGTGGTTATGGAGGGCCTGGGCAGAGGCTCGCAGTGCCCTTCAGCACGCAGCAAGCTCAGGATGGAACGCTGAGGTTCTGGAAGTCTTCGAAGGTGCTTCTTGTTAGCGGTACTGGTAGGCACTCAAAATTCATGGGTTTGAAGTAGCAGAAGGACAAGGTAGAGGGGGCTGAAGAAGAGTCTGACTTTGACAAAGAACGTGCACGGAAATGTCTCCTTGTTTTCCTCTTCTGGGGCGCTGGCCTTCACCCCATCGCTCATCCACATTTGCATCTTGGAGCCCCTTCCCTGTGCCACGTGCTACAGTGTTACCGTGTTCCAGGTGGCTGCTCTTGAAGGGCCAGCTTTCAGAGGAAAAATGATTAACAATTACAGAATCTTGCGGTGTGGACACTTCTGGTGTGGCCTGCAGCCATTTACACTAATTAAGGGGGAAAAAAAAACCACACTCTCTCTCTGCCCTCCTTTCCCTGTAATTGCTTAGTGAACTTTTTTCTAATTTGTGCAGTGGGAGGTTTAAGGTCCCTCTAAACTGTTAGAAAAAAGAATGAACAAAGAGAATTGTAAGTAATGAGCCCAGAAGTCCTCTGTGCTTAGGTGGCTTGTAACCAGCCCCGAGTGGACATGTGATGTTTTGAGGCTAGTGTCGAAATGGTTTGAGTGTGACCATCTGAAGTAACAGCCACCCAGCTGGGACCTGTGCTGTGTCATTGCAGGTCATTGCAGGGTCATTAGCAGGA
>NW_006205599.1:1676402-1692865 GCF_000334495.1 Tupaia belangeri chinensis
CAGGAATGTGAAGAGCAGAAGGTTTGCTTGCCTGGGAAAAATGCCCAGAAAGAGGGAGGGGCTTCAGATTTCTGGTCTGGGGCGTCGTCAGTGCCTGTGCTGTCTACTCCTGACCCTGCCCCCTCTGCCTCGTCTCCAGGTTGAAGACCCTGCTGCAGCTGAAGTGGCAGCGCTCACTTTGTGACCCGGGCGAGGCCGTGGGCCTGCTGGCCGCCCAGAGCATTGGGGAGCCCTCCACACAGATGACCCTGAACACCTTCCACTTCGCAGGCCGAGGCGAGATGAATGTCACCCTGGGCATTCCGAGGTGCGGGCTGTAGGATGCACAGGGCGGGGTCTATCTGGAGTGCTCCTGGAGAAGGAGTCATTTAATGCAAGGGCGAGAGTGAGCGCGGGAGTGTGTGTGACAGAGGGAGGGACAGGGTCTCATCCAAGCTGGAATTCCCAGAGCCTAGCAGGTTTGTGCTCAGGCTTTTAAAGCCTCTGTCCCCGTGAGCTGCTGCCTCAGTTGCCAGGGGTGCTTGTGAGACTGCTCAGTCCTCGGGGAGAACTGGGGAACAGCCCTTGTTGCTGAGTCCCACACGGGGCCGCCTGGCCGCCCATCCCCAGGCTGGTGTTCACGTGGAAGATGATCCACATGGCCCTGGCCCCCCGGGTACTGGTGCACCTTCAGGATGGCAACTGCTAGGCACAGGGCGCACCTGCGTCCCGTCCCTAACCCAGCGCCTTCTGGCAGGTGGACTCTGGTCAGCTCCTCAGCTTTCTGGGCTGCAGTGTCCTCCTGTGGGAGTGGACCACCAGGCCCCACCATAGTCTGGTTGAGGGGGCCGACCGAGCCAAGGGCCAGCCTCAGGAGGAGTGCCGGGGGAGCCCGTTGCCTTCCCTGAATTGTTCATTCAGTAAGTGCCTGCTGTATGCAAGGCATAGGTGACAGGAAACGAGTCGGACACAACCTTGCCCTTGGGGAGCTCCACCTTAGGGAGGAAGCTGACGGGAGTCCCTAGCTGTCACTCATGGGGCCCAGAACCCCAACATCTGTAGAAGTAGCTTCACGCAAACAGGATCTGGCCACCTGTCATGATCAGCCATGCCCTTGTCCCGTGACAGGCTGCGGGAGATTCTCATGGTGGCCAGTGCCAACATCAAGACGCCCATGATGAGTGTGCCCGTGCTCAACACCAGGAAAGCCCTGAGGAGGGTGAAGAGCCTGAGGAAGCAGCTCACCAGGGTGTGCTTAGGGGAGGTAAGCGTCTCTCTTGCACCGGGCTGCAGACTCAATGGGGGCACATGCCTCTGCCCTCCCCATCTGTGAAGACCGGCTGCCGGCTGCCCAGCCATCGAGAGGGAAGCTGTGTCTCTGGGGTGCTGAGCAGGGATGGCTCAGAGGCGTCTAACCTAGCCCTAGTCCCACAGCACCCTCACATGCCTGAGCAGCGAAGCGCAGATGCTCCTTGACTTACGGTGGGGTTGCACCCTGCTAGACCCCACCTGGGCTGGGCATGTCATAAGGGAAAAGTGGGCGTTCAGCGCTGGGAGCACAGTGCTGCAGAAATGCTTCCTGGACTGGCTCACCGGCCCCCTCAGGCCACTCCTTGCAGGCGTGGGCCATTCTGTGTATCCGACCTGACTTGCAGGCTCTGGGCCCCTGGGGATCCACGCTGGCAGCGCTCACTGGGGTTTCTTGGGGACTTAGGGCTGTAGTCCCAGCTGCTGTCCCCCAAACCCTCGTGTTTCCTATAACCTGGTGATGGTGGCAGTCACTTGGGATGTGGGTAAGGCGGGTTCTGTCCATCTGGTTCTAGGTGTTGGAGAAGATTGATGTCCAGGAGTCCTTCTGTATGGGAGAGAAACAGGACAAATTCCGGGTGTACCAGCTGCACTTTCAGTTCCTGCCACACGCGTATTACCAGCAGGAGAAGTGTCTGAGGCCCGAGGACATCCTGCACTTCATGGAAACAAGGTCAGGGCTCTGGCCGTGCTTGTCACTGACGCTGGCCAGAGAGCACTCTCTGGTCTCTGCGCTCTTGGAGATCGGGTGCACCTTAGAGGGAAGTGTGGAGGGAAGCGGTTGTTCCCACAGCCTCACCTGGAAACCTCACCCCCCATTTGGCTCGTGGCAGTCACTTGTGGGCCACATGTCACTTCCTGGACCCATTTCCACTCTTGGGTTGAGTTGGGATTGCTGGCTTCTCAGGTCTGAGGCCTGAAGACAAGGAAGTTTGTGCAGGGCATGGAGCAAGGGTGCTGCTGTGACGTCAGACCGGCACGCGGTGTCGGCATTTGACAGGACGCGGCTCCAGGTGGCAGGGCATGGCTCCCGATACATTCAGGTTCTGCCAGCGATGATCGGTGCACCAGTGGCATGCTGCTCTTAAACCCCGGTGCTCTAAGTGGGGTTACCGCCAGCTTCTTACAGAGAGATGTGGTCCCTGCCTGGCAGGGAGAGCAAGCCTCCATTTCTCTCAAGTTCAGATTACCGTTGGACGTTGGAGAAGCACAGGCCACAGTGCTAAGTGCATGGGAGCGGGAGGTTGGCACTGGGATGAGCCGGGAAGAGCCAGCCAAGCCTCTGACTTATCAGCCTACCCTCAATGGTGGTGTGCAGCCCGCAGGTCACAGGCCAGTGAAGCAGGACGGAGGCCCGAGCAGGTGCAAGAATGCAATCTGTCTCAAGGGGGCATCTGTCATGGTGCAGAGATGGGAACTCGCCTAACTTTTAAACATCAGTAACTAATCTCTGTGTTTCTAAAAGCCTCTTAAGGCCCAGATAGAGTCCATCTGCCAGCAAGATTCAGCCACGGGCCACTGACCAGTGTGTGTAATGGAGAGCAGCTCTCAGGCAGAGCCCTGCCGTACTCAGTCATCCTCAGTCATGGACCGAGTCACAGGGACAGCAGCTGGAGAGCGACTGGCCTGCTTGTGGGCAGGTCCTCTAGGCCGGTGGTGCTGGATGTGAGCTTGGATGTGAACTCAGCCTTTTGGACAGGGGTCCCTGGCTAGGCGGGGCCTGCCCCAGCAGGCCTGAGCCCTGGGTGCAGTTACTGCTGGACCTCGGGAGCTCCTTTATTGGCACCTGTCTGTGTCGGTCCGGTCTGTCCTAGTACAGTTCTCCGTGCTCTCTGGGGCCTTGGGCACAGTGACGGGAGAGTGGCACACACCAGCCTGCCAGTTTATTAACGAACCGCGAGAGAGAAAACTACCAAGCGCGGTGCAGGTTCGTGCTGGCCGGGCAGCGCTGTTCGAAGATGTGGGAATGAGGACGATGCGGCCTCTTGAGAAGGCTAGGTGGTGGTGTGCGGCCCGCAGGTCACAGGTCAGTGAAGCAGGAAGGAGGCCCCAGCAGGTTGAAGAGTGGAATCTGTCTCGAGGGGGCATGTGTCATGGTGCAGAGATGGGGGCCAGGTGGCTAGATATTTTGGAGTTTATTTGGGGGAGTGTGTTTTCTTTTTGAAAGAAAGAAAGTCCCCTCTCTCTTTTTCTATGTTCATTTGGTTACTTGCTTTTGCTTTTATAAAAAGTCACCTAACTTTAAGCAGGGCTGCCCACCCCTCTTCACCTGCAGTTCCGGCCTGCTGAGCTGGCGGGTTGGCACAAGGCGCGCCAGGCTGCGCTCAGAGCTCAGTTTCCTTACGTTACTGTATGGAACTGAGAGGGCCCATCGCTTTTTAAATTTCTTCCTGGTGAGTGGCAGCCTGGCTCGCTGCCAGCAGTGGAGTAGTTTTGAGTTCCAGGCGCGCTGTTGCTTGTGCAGGAAAGGCTGAGATGAAGCCATAAGCGGGAGCTTTCGGTGGGGTGGTCCGGCGGCTCCAGCAGGATGGGCCGAGGGCTCAGCAGAGGCGAAGGAAGGAGCAGTGTGTGATCCAACAGCCCACAGGAGGTGGGAGGAAGTATGAGCGTACTTTGAAAAGCCACCCTCCCCCAAGAGGCTTTTTCTCCCTCCTTTCTCTCCCCACCTGCCACCTCTTTTCTTTTTCTTCTCCCTTCCCTTCCTTCTCTTCTTCCTCCCCAAGCTGTGGCAGGATCACACTCTTTAGACATAAACCAAAGGGGGACAGAGAGAGGCTCCTCTGGTGAGAGACGTGTAGCACTGAAGCTCCCCTGTACCTGGACTGGCCCCTTCACTTCGAATGTTCATGCCAGTGTCTGGAAGGTGGTCCAGGAGGTGAAGTGGTAAGAGCACCAAGCCAGGAGGCGGGGGTTAAGTTCCGGCCTCCGGACCCTGGCCATGGAACAGCTGTGCTGGCGGTCTCTGCAGTCGCAGCCTCTGAGTCCCCCTTTCCAAACAGCAGGTGCTGGAGCTGTTGCCAGGCTCTTTCCGAAACAGCCAAGGGTCATGTTCTCTGTTTGTAATTATTTATGTGGGTGGGAGGTTTCTCTGCCGCCTCCCCTCCTGTTCCCTCTCAGTCCTAACAAACAGCACAGCCTTCAGGGAGCACTCCCTGTGGGCCATCGCTTCCCCGGTTCTGGGCAAAAATCACATAAGGACACATTGTTTGCATCTTCAGGAAAACTCTGGCACACTGGTGACCCATCTGCTACTTAATGAGTTCATTCTACTTTTATACCTGCTCTCATATTCTCCATCAGTCCTGGCCATCGAAAGAGTCAGGCAGCTAGGGGAATCAGGGAGGGCTTCTTGGAGGAGTTGCATCTGCATTTAGCCAGCTTTGGAGGGTGGTTGTGCTCCAGCAGGTAGAAATGGGCTGAAGAAGTTGCCAGCAGAGCTAACTGCTCAAGCAAAGGCCAGAGGACGTGTGGGTCTGGGAGCAGGTAGCAGGGAAGTCAAGGCCGCTGTGAAATGCGTGAGAAAGAGGCTCAGGGCCATGACGTTCCAAGTCAGGCCAGGCCGGGGACCTTTGCCGTGAGCCCACAGAGAAGCCGCATACGTGTGGGCAGCACGGCACCTGCACTCCACGCCCCTGCATCCCATTCGTCTCATTCCATTGCCTCTGCCCTGCGCAGTAGCTTCGTGGGTGGACTGAGAGCAGTCCCACGTTCCAAGAGGCCAAAGCTGTCCTCTCCAGACTGGCCGGAGTGGGGCATGAACCAGAGCCTGTCCTTGCAGAAACCTTTCCCAGGCCCTCTTCCCAGATCGGGTGTATCTCTCAAAAGTCAAGCCCAGTTTCCTGTCACCTGTTCCTCCCGCCCCAGCTCTAGTGCCTGGAGAGTAAGTTTGTCACTGGATTTGTGGATGAGGAGCCTGTTTTCTGCCAAGGCCGGAAACCTCAGTCCTACTGTTTACAAATGAGCAAAATAATGTACATTTGACCTGCCTGCTCTTCATACGAAGGCTCTTAAAATCTCCCCGCGTTCTCCTGGCCTGTCCTCTTCCTCACTTCTCCAGGGCCCACACAGGAGAGGCATAGGGCAGGCTCAGCGTGCAGGGGTCTGCTGGGCATATGAGGGGCCTGATACTTCCTACAGTTCAAAGCGATCCATCTCGGTGTGTGTTATGGTCTGTTTTGGTTATGGCCTGATGAAGAAGAGGCAAAAGGTTATGTAAGAAAAGAAGCACAGAGTGAGGCCCGAAGGGACCCTAAAAATAAATACTCCAGGAGGAAGGGGCAGGAGGCCAGGAAATTTTCCCCAGGCTCTGAGCTTCAGCTCAGTTCCTTTTCATTGGTTTGGTTCTGCCCTGTTGATGAGATTCCTCGCCGCGTTATTGCTGCCCTCTGACTTGGCAAACCCTCCCGAAGCCTTTCTTCTTTCATCACGCAGTCAGGGCTCCTGCACCGGGGAGGTGGGCAGTCTCTGGCCCGAGCTGTGCCACTTTCTGAAATGCTGCAGGTGCGAGCAGGGAAGGTCCGGTCCTGGCTGGGTTCTCCTACGGTAGAGTCTGCTGTCCCCCTTAGACAGTCCCCCATAGCAGCACCAACCGCTGTCGTTGACTGCGAACCCACGCTGCCAGGCCTTGTCAGAGGCCTGCGACTGAGGGTTGTGTCTAGTCCTTGAAACAAGATGCATATTAGTGCCTCCATTTTCCAGAGAAGGGAGTCAAAACTCAGGAAGCTGCTTGTCATGCTCTAAGACACACACACACTGAGAACGGCAGCGTGCATGTTCAGACCAGGCCTGGCAGGCTGTGGAGCTGGGGTTGTTCCTGACCTGCAGATGCCATGCAGAAAGGCAGAAGGGGGAAATGAGGGACTAGGAGAGGCCGAACTCCTAATCTATCTCGTAGCTTAGTCTCTTGTAAGGATCCCTCACCTTATCCCTGAAACCAGGGGAGGACTAGAAATGCCAGTATTGAACAGGACTCCGTGGCTTTATTCTCATTTTAGGTTCTTTAAACTTCTGATGGAGTCCATCAGAAAGAAGAACAGTAAAGCATCAGCCTTCAGAAATGTGAACACCCGAAGAGCTACCCAGCAGGATTTGGACAACGCTGAGGAGTCAGGGAGGATTCGGGTGAGCAAGTGCCCAGGGCCTTTGTGGGTCTGCACACAGAGTCACAGGGCTGGGCGTGCCCAGGGCAGAGGCTTGCTGGGTCTTCTCTCCGGGAAGACTCTGTTCTTGGCACTCCCCAAGCCCCTGCCTGGTGCTGACCCATTTTTTACCCCCTGAACCCCACTGGTCAGCTGCTGTTCTGAGAGCTAAACCGCAGCCTTTACCTGTGGGTGTGTGTGATGGGCGGCAGGGAAGGCTGTCAGACAAACCAGTAGACCCTGGTCGGGCCTGGGGACCTTTTCTGCTCCCCAGGGCTCCTTTGTTAATGGGCTGCCACCTGAGGAGAAGGTCACAGTAGTGGTGTTCACTGGACCTGTGGAAGTTCTTTTTCTGGTTTCGTTAAGCTCAGCCCTTGACTCCCCCAGGCCAGGTGAACTGAGGCCCACCCAGGGCTAGCAGGGCCCGCCAGAGAGGTATTTTGAAACAGGGAAGTTGGACCACGATAATGAAAAGAGAAGGAGCCAGAGAAAACTACTGGAGGCAGAATAGCCCAGGAATAATGACACACGTCTGCCAGGAGACCCAGGAGCAGGCCAGACCTGAGGGTAGCTGGGGGCGGGTCCCCGAGGACCGTCTGAGCCCGCGCAGTGTGTGGGGTTGTGGAGGTAGGCCGTGCGGATGCAGTGAACCCGCCTGCGTTGGGGAGCATGACATGGACAGCGCAGCCTCTGTCCAGCACTGTGGGTCTCAACTGTGTCACCTCTCTCTGGGCTTGTCTCTACCCACGGCTGACCTAGCCACAGAAAATGCCAGGACTCCCCTACCCTGTGGTTTTACCAGTTGGCTGACTCAAGCATCAAAGGGCACGGGCTATCCTTGGTAAGCTGCCAGGCTTAATTCCAGTTCACCCGGGGGAGACTAGAGGAGACTGGGAGCCAAGGTCAGGTTTTACAGTACTCAGAATTCCACCAAGACAGCCCTCCCCTTCCCCCCTCCGTGACTGGCTCTGATCAGAGTGACTCGGGTCGCCAGGTCGCACCGTCTTCTTTGAATGACTTGGAAAGCCCTGGCGTTTTCCTGTTTTCATTTTTAAAAATGAAAGACCTCGGGAAGGGTCCACGTGAAGGTGGAAACGGAGGGAACAGAGACCTGGAACCGAGGGCCAGACAGAGCTGATGCTGGGCGGGTAGTGAACAGTGGCTGGAGGGGTGAAGGGCACTGGGGTGTGGACGGAAGGCTGGTTTGGTGGGTGGGTGGGCGATTCACAAGCACTGGCTATTAGAGCTGATCGTTTTCCTTCTTGTCCCCAAACCTCAGGGCGAGCAGGAAGGCGGTGAGGAAGAAGAGGGGCACATCGTAGACGCCGAAGCTGAGGAGGGGGACGCTGATGCTTCTGATGCCAAACGCAAGGAGAAGCAAGAGGAGGAGGTGAGGACTCTGTGGCTGGGGAGGAAGGGGCTGTGGACACGCCCCTCCTTCTCGGTCACACCTCTGTGTCGTGCTGGGACCCACCAGAAACCGCGAAGCAGGATCTGGCTGCCTGGCACACCTCTCATCTAAGAAGGTGAGGCTCACAGGGCAGGACTTTGGGAGGTTCCAACCAGGGCTGCCCTCTGGGCCTGGCTGTCCCCGGCGTCAAATCAGCCTTGAGGACACAGAGGTCTGGTGAGGAAAAGGCTCAGGTTGCTCCTGCCGTCACGGTGGAAACATGGCGCCCCTTCCCCAGAGCAAGTCCCGCTGTCCTGACCACTGTAAGGACAAAGGGCATGCTGGAAGGGCTGAGGGCTTCACAGGGGGAGAGCTTGGGTGAGCGAGAGAGCCAGGGAGGGCGGCATGGAGGGTGAGCCCCACCTCTGAAGGGGGCCTGGGGCTGAGGGTCACATTTCTGGAGAAAGGCCAAAGGTTAGAAGCTAGGAAGGATCTGAGGCTGCCGAGAGAAGCCAGGGCATGAAGCAGGCAGGGCTGGGGCACCCAGAGCAGGCTCTGCAGGGCGATTGCTCCACGGCGATTCTGTGTGGGCAGTGGGCCCAAGGGACAAACCTGCGCTCCGCTTCCTGCCAGGTCGATTACGAGAGCGCAGAGGAGGAGGAGACGGTGGGCGAGGAGAATGACGATGAGGACGGACAGGAAGAAGGCAGCGTCCGTGGTGAAGGCGCCCACAAGGCCCCAGAGCAAGAGGAGGACATGGGCTCAGGCCCTGAAGAGGACTCACCCCAGAAGCCCTCCCGCATCCGGGGGCCCCAGGGAGCTGAGGCCGTGGAGCGCCGGGTCCAGGCCGTGTGCGAGGCCCACCCGTACATAGCACACTACCAGTACGACACCGAGGAGAGCCTGTGGTGTGAGGTCAGAATGGCTGCATGCGCCCTCCTGGTGGGGGTGATGATCCCCCTCTCTGGCCATGCAGCTGCCATGCTCCAGTCACCTCACTGCTTGGAGCACGCTCAGGCCTCCTGCTCAGGCCTCTGAGAGGCCCATATCCCTTTCAGAATCTGGTTGTCTGGTCATGGTTGTAGACTCCATGCCCCAAAGCAAGCCCCACCTCATCACTCTCAAACCCATAATGACCTTTCAAGAACAGCTTGCATGGGGGTCTGCCTGCCAGGCCTTCTCGGTATTTCACATCTACCGCCGCCTCTAGTTCTCCGTCCGGCACCCGGGGGCGTGTGTCAGGTGTTGGAGAGCTTCCTTCCCGCTGGCTGCTGCTCACGGCCTGGGCCGCCAGCCCCTCAGATTCATGGCTCCCTCAAGCTGGATGGCAGGTGCTAGGGCATCTACACAGGGATTGCTTTGATCCCATCGGTGGTTCCCAAAACTGCATGTGGGTGACAAGATTGGCTGAGGGGACCACATGCACCGAACGACACCCGCTGTGCGTTAGGCCGTTGCAAGGATGTCGATGGTGGCGTTGTGGATGTGCGTCTCAGCGCTCTCACCGACACCCGCAGAAGGCAGCCCTGCCATTCTCACCTTGAATCTGGGTGGCTGGCGATGGCTGCTCTGTGTGGTTGGTGAGGAGGCCTGGTGTTCAGACCCACCTGCCAGCTCGCCCAGCAGGACCATCGTCCCCCAGTTGGGGTGTCACAAGAAGGCTTTGAAAGTCTCCCAGGAAGCAAGCCTGCAGGTCCCTGCCTTCCTTTGGGGGACTGGGTGTAGTCCCCTCCTGACCCCGCTTGCTCTCTCCTTGCAGGTAACAGTGAAGCTCCCTCTAATGAAGATTAACTTTGACATGACCTCCCTGGTCGTGTCCTTGGCCCACAGCACCGTCGTCTACGCGACCAAGGGCATCACTCGGTGCCTCCTGAATGAAACAACCAACAGTAAGAACGAGAAGGAGTTTGTGCTGAACACGGAAGGCATCAACCTCCCGGAGCTGTTCAAGTATGCCGAGGTGCGAGCCCTCGCTCTGTCCGCATTGTCTCAGGGCCTGCCGCAGAGGGGGCCAGGGCTGGCCAGCTGGCCCTTCCTGAGCCGTTTGTGCCTCTAGGCCGTGTTCCCCAGACCAGGTGTACGGGCCCCAGGCCGCCCCCTGTGGATTTGCTGTGTGTGCGTCAGCCACATTGGGGCTGCAGAACAGGATCCCGCTGGACTTCCTCAACCCACAGCTTCCCACATGGCCCTGAGTACAGTGTTCTTTCCCTTGAAAGCCTCCCCAGAGCAGAGCCACAGGGCATCGTTTGCTGCATCACTGGCTGGGCTGTTGCTTGCTTTGTCTGGTAAAGGGAGCCGTGGCATGGTGGTGCCCAGACCCAGCACCCCATTCGGCCCTTGCCCAAGCCCTGAGCTCCTTTCCCTCGTGCTCACTAGCACATCGATCCTTTCCTCCGAGCAGTCTCTCAGTCCTCCCTCTTCTCTGAGATGTTGTCAGCCCGTGGGCGAGGTATTTTCCCCCACAGAATGCTGAGGTGCTGGGGCCGGTGAGCCAGCTCTCCCTGGATCTGCACCAAACCAGCAGAGATCCCCCGCCCGCCCCGCAACTGACACACTCCCCCACTGCTGGCTGCCCCACAAAACCGCTCCCCTGGAGCCTCTGACCAAACGCTTCCCTGGGGGCTGAGCAGGGAGGAGCGCGTCCTGCTGAGTGGCTCCATCTCCACCGTATAGTTCATGCTGTCCTTGTGGGGTTCATTTAAACAAGGCCAGGCCAGGTCTGTCTCTGCCGTCTCCTGTGGACTCTGTCAGCCGCTGGGCAGTGCCTGCACCGGCTATGGCCCAGAGCCACAGGGTCCCCTCCGAGACAGCTCAGTCAGCCTCAGGCCCCTGGCGAGGCCCAGCGCAGAGCCCCGTGGAGCTGACCTGCCTGGGAGAGGTGGGCAAATGTCTCTGCTAGGGCGACTTTCCTCACCTCCCTTGGGAGGCTTTGATCCCAGTAAACAGGTTACTCTGTTAAAAATAAATAAATAAACAGCAAAACCCTTTCCTTCCTCTGGAATCTGAAGTGTGTCCCAAGTCCTCTCTGGGTTATGGTAACGACAGAGGCAGACCTTGGGCCTAGCCCGCCTGCCATCAGCAGCTCTGCCTACAGCACTTTTGCTAACCCTGGGCCACTCCCAACCGCTGTCATCAGCTGTACGCAGCTGCCAGACACGTGAGCGAGCGTCCAGTGGGGCTGTGCTGACAGTAGGGCGGGACCCCGGGCCCTCTAGAGAAGTCTCTTCCCCACTCTCCCCAGGTGCTGGATCTGCGCCGCCTCTATTCCAACGACATCCACGCGATGGCCAACACGTACGGAATCGAAGCCGCACTGCGGGTGATCGAGAAGGAGATCAAGGACGTGTTCGCCGTGTATGGTAAGAGGAGAGTGTGGACGGCAGCTCGAAGGGCCCGGCGCTAGGCAGCGCTCCAGAGGGCCAGGGGAAGAGGGTCGGGCCCCGCGAGTCCGGCACAGAGGTCGGAGCTGAGCTGGTGCAGTGAGCACAGGCCCATGGCAAAACCTGGGGTCTCGGAGAGTCCCCGAGAGGCACCAGGAGGAGACGGCAGCTCCGTGCTTTCTCTCCTGCCGATCTCTTGGAGGAAGCTCTTTGACGACTTGGCCTCATTCGGCCTTCAGGGTTTCGGTTCCCGGGTGAAAACAGTGCACTCAGATTCTTGTGTTCTGCAGGTGGAAGGGGGCAGCGGGATGCGGGGACTGGGAGGGACTCCTTAAACCAGGCATGGGGGTTTCAGGAGTTGAACGAGGAAGTGGTGGAGCCAGAGGGAGCCCCAGGGCTGACTTGGAGGCAGCCTGGCTGTGACAGGGGACACCTCCCTGGCTGCCCCTGACCACTGTCTAATCCTCTTGGTGTTACTGCCCGTGTAACAGGCATTGTGGTCGATCCTCGCCACCTCTCCCTGGTCGCTGACTATATGTGCTTCGAGGGTGTCTACAAGCCTCTGAATCGCTTTGGGATCCGGTCAAACTCGTCCCCTCTGCAGCAGATGACGTTTGAAACCAGCTTCCAGTTTCTGAAGCAGGCCACCATGATGGGTGAGCACACCCCGGCCGGTGCCCCGGTGTTCCTCCCCGAGTGCTCTGGGTCCCTTTCCACTGTGTCTTGCACACCAGGGTGATGGGGGTGGGGCAGGTGGGCGTGGCAGGCAGGACAGCTGCACCTGATTTGAAGGGGCAGGAAAAGGGCCTTCCTTTCTCGAACACAGAAGCAAGGCTGCCTCGTGTACTCTCCTCAGCCTCAGAGACTCAGGCCTGGCCTCGGGGCTCCGAGGTGCCCCACGCGTACCCCCTCACGTCATCCCCTGACATGTGTTCTCCTGTCTCTCCCAGGATCCCATGATGAGCTGAGGTCCCCTTCAGCCTGCCTCGTGGTGGGGAAGGTCGTCAAGGGCGGGACAGGCCTGTTCGAGCTCAAGCAGCCCCTGCGATAGCGACTGGCACAGCCATCTTCCCAGCCCAGAGGACTTGGGTGAGGACGTGGCCTGGGCTGCCCCCTGCATGAGAGGACGGGGAGACCAGAATCCAGAGCAACTCAAAGTGACCGTGACCTTGTCCAGCTTCACCTGGACAGTGGCAGCTTTGCTCCCCACGCCATTCCTGTTTCAGGATTGTTAACAAGTTTCCTGAGTCCTGCACATCCCTCCACGGGAGCCAGGGCTTCACTTGTGCTGCAGGAGGCCTCGGCCGCTGGTAACGGGGAAGACCAAGAGGAGTACTGCTTGGCAGCTGGGGCCCTGGGCATCTCCGGGAGAGAGACGCGACGTGAGGTCCTATTCCTGTGAGAGCCCAGGGACTGCACACAGGATTCCCGGGGCTCCCAGCAAACAGGACCACGGAACATCTACCTCATGGCCCGCTCCTCCCAGCTACTCAGCCTTTGTGAGCAGAGCTCCACAGAGTCCCCACACAGTGCCTCGTCCCTGGGCCCGGCGCAGGGTGTCACAGTCCTACACAAATCCTAGGTCACACTGAGGTGGTGGACAAGTCACTTGACTCTCCTGGCCTGCTCTGAGCTTGTTGCCCAGGCCATGTCCCTCCTATAGGCCCTGCTCTGTCTGGGGGCATGCAGGCTCTCTCTGGCCCTGGCAGCAAGGTCCCCTGATGTGGACAGAAAAGCCAGAGAGGACTTGTACAAAGGCTTTGTAAAATCAGAGGCTGTTTCTATTTTTGTCCAGTGTTATTCCAACTCAGGCTGAGTAATAAACATCACTGGAACTAGCTGTTATGAGAAAAGAAAAGATGGGTCTTATTTTTTCTCTGGTTTGTGGTTTCTGCATTTGGATGAGAACCCAGGACTGGGATATTCTTGGCATAGCCAGATCTCGGCTCCGTCTTCCTGTTCTTTGTCTTAGGGGACTGTGAAGATCTCAGTGCTTCCTGCCTCCCCTCCTCTGGCCCCAGCCTGCCCCCACCACGTCATCATTCCAAAGCCAGATTATGGCCCTGTGGCCAGGAGAAGCCCAGGGCAGAATGTGCTAGCCGTGGTGTGGGCTAGGAAGGTGCTGCTGTCACCTCAAGGGTAGTGTCAGGGGCTAAGGCAGGCCTTGCCAGGGCACAGTGACTGTTCTGCTCTCCCCATCACATGGGATGGAACCCAGCCTGTGTCTCGGGGCCCACCCTGGACAAACCCGGCAGAAACAAGGTCCGCCAGGTGTCCATCAACAGATGAACGGACCAAAAAATATAATGTAATATTCAATCACAAAATTATGACACATGACCCAACATGGATGAACCTTGAGGACATCGTGCTAAGTGAATAAGGACGGGCAAAAGGACAGCTATTGTATGATTCCATTTACGTACGCCATCTAGAGTCAGGTTCATAAAGACAGAAAGGGAATGGCGGTTGCCAGAGGCTGGGGGGAGGGATGAGTAGAGAATGGGGAGTTGGTGTTTACTGGGGACAGAGTTTCAAGATTGCAAGATGAAACAAGTTCTAGAGAGGGACAATGGGGATGATCACACGACAATGTGAATATACATAATGCTACTAAACTGCACACTTGAAAATGGTTAACATGATGGGACCGGCAGTTGACATAATGGTTACATTGCTGGACTCCCATGTAGTCAGTCACAGTTCGAGTCCCAAACCCAGCAGCTTAAACTCATGCCAAGTGCCTGTGCGTGCATGTCCAAAATCCCAAGAGGAGAATGAAGGAGAAGGGAATCAGTGTGGCCATCCCCCCTGAGGGGTGATTTCTCCCTTTCTCTCATCTCTCTCTGGCTCTTTGGTGAGCCCACACGCCCTTAGCTAAAATTTCCTGAAAGAGAGAAAGAAAGAAAATGGTTAAGATGGTAACATGTGATGTGCATTTTATCATAAACAAAAAAGTCTGTGATCTGTCAACAGTTCCCTGTCACCAGACTCTGCTAGTTGCCTATTCAAGATCCATTCTCCAGACCGGCAGATAGCATAATGGTTACATCACTGGACTCTCACGTAGCTGATCACTGTTCAGGTGTCAGACCAGTGGCTTAAAACTCATTCTGAGCACATGTGTGTGCATGCCCAAAATCCCAAGAGAAGAATGGAGGAGAAGGGATTGTGGTGTGGTCATCCCCCCTGGGGGGGTGATTTCTCACTTTTTATCTCTGTTTCTCTCTGTCTCTCCAGGGATCACAGGCACCCTAAAGCAAAAATCTCTCAACAATCCATTCTCCCTTTTTTCCTTGCTCAGAATTCAGATTTTATTGGGGAAGTCAGTGCACACAGGTTAAAATACTGTTCCCAGACTCCCTTGCAGCTAGGGATAATCATGTGACTGACTCATTTCTTTCTCTGCACCAGAGGAAATCACTGAGTGGGACTTCAGCGAGAGCTTGTTCTAGGGTCCAGGTGGCAGGTGCTTCTGGCTTTGTCCTTCCCCTTTCTTCCTGTCTGGGACTTGGAGGTGATGGTATGGTGTTACGAAGTGGTCCCAATGACTCACACCTCCCTGTATTCACACCCTCCGTCTTCCCAACCTGACTGAATCTGGGCTGGCCTGTGACTAGCCCTGACCAATCAAATCTAGCAGAAGCAGCACTTCTGTCCTACTTGGAACCTGAGCCTTGCCCAGACTGAGAACCTGACCTTCTGCAGGAGATCACATCTGTGTCAAGGGGAGGCCCATTTCTCCACACCCATCACCTAGGGTAGAAACGTGTCACCTCCTCTTCGCCTACAGCCAACTGGTCATCAGATCATCCCTTCCCATTCCCTAAATCTACCCTGAGGTTGAACCATGAAGCTGTCTCCATTTAATCGCTCATCTCCTCACGCCCAGCCTGCTGCAGTCAGCTTAATCTTTCTAAATGCAGATGTGATCATCGCTTCCCAATGCCTGTACAGTAAGCCCCAAGGCCCTGGCATGGCCTTCTCGTAACTACCTTGCTCACCCATCCCACCTCTGTCTACTCCCCTCTCTAAGTACCGTGGGCTCTGACACACCACACTACTCCGTTTCTGCTCTAAGCCGTGCCTCTTAGTCCTTCTATGCCTTTCCCCCAGGGACAACAATCTTCATCCTTCACATTGACTTGATGTCCTAACCTGCCTGAGTTGCTATAACAAAATACCACAGACTGGGTGGCTTAAACAACAGAACTATATCGCAGTTCTGGAGGCTGGAAGTCCAAGATCCAGGTGCTCCAAGGTAGGTTTCTTTCCGAGGCTTCTTTCCTTGGTTTGTAGGCAGCTACTGTCTTGCTGTGTGTTTACATGTCCTTCCCTCAGGGCATGCACAGAGCATAGAACGCAAGCTAGCTCTCTGTGTAATTTCTTACAAGGACATTAATCCTACTAGATGAATTCGTTAGATTAATCTCCCTGAGAGGTCCCATCTCCAAATACAGCCACATTGGAGGTTAGAGTTTCAACATTTGAATCGAGGGATGGGGGGAGGGAGGGGGAAGTGGGACACACACATTCAGTTCATGCCCTCAATTTCCTAGAGAACTGTGTTCCAAAGAATTCTGAGGTCCTACCCAGGCTCTATGATAAAGAGAGCTAGGCTCAATTAGTGGTGTCTGCCTTGGGCTTTGAAAGGAGAAGTTCATGCACCATGTATGTTCTTGCCCTGTTTGAAATGTTCACCTTTGCCACTGCTCTCTCCTGGCTCCAACACACTGATTCACAGTGAGGACTCCACACAGTGAGGATGAATGAGTGAACAAGTGAGTAAGGGTTTGAAAGCATGCATCACATCAATGACCTCATTAGGCTTCACAGCAGGCTGTGAGGTAGGGATGAACAGCCAGAGATGGTTAGAAATCTCATGGAAAGGGGTCACCCTGCTAGTTCCTCTCTCTGTGCTGTAGATACTGCATTTGTCTCGGAAACTCTGCGCAGAGGCCTGGCCAGAGTCTGCTCAGATCACGGGCAGCTTTTGCTGCCACTGTCTCCCGGAGCAGCTGTGAAGCCCTTTGCCTTCCCTCGGCCTCCACCATCCCTGCAGCCCACTATCCCCAGCACTGCCGCCCCTGCCCTCTGGGTTTCATCACTTTGAATAGGAAGCAAATAGGTCCATGCCCTCTAGGCTGCTAGAGGAGTGGAGGGATTGATTTGCATCCTGCCTGGAGACAGGGTCACGTGTTAGCCACTGCTATGGCACAGGCAAATTGAGAGCAGGCAAGAGCACATGCGACCAGAGAGGGGTGCTGT
>NW_006205599.1:1692896-1717021 GCF_000334495.1 Tupaia belangeri chinensis
GTGTCGGAGACCAAGCACTTAGAGAAGTCAAAATCAGAGACAGACAGTAGAATGGCACTGGACAGGAGCTGGAGAAGAAATGGGAAGGTAGTGTTTAGTACGCACGAAAGGTTAGTTTGATAAGATGAAAAGAGGACTCGCTGGTGGCATGGTGGTTAAGACAGCTGGATCCACATGGCTGCTTGCTCAGTTAGAGTCCCATAGCCTGTGACCGAAAAACATGTCAGTTGCATGTACATATGCCCAAAATCCCAAAAAGGGGGAGATGGAGGAGGATTGCGGTGTCACCAGCTCCTGTGTGTGGGGGGGTCTCTCTCTCCCTTTCTCTTCGTGAGTGCATGCATCATCTAGCAAGGATTTTTGTTTGGTTGGTTTTTTGGTTTGTTTTCGTGAGTGCACGCACCATCTAGCAATATTTTTTGTTTGGTTGGTTTTTTGGTTTGTTTTTGTTTTTGAAAGAGATTTTTGTTATACAGTGTGTGCACTCACCAGAGAGACAGAGATAGAAACGAGAAATCACCTCCCAGGGGAATGGTTACACCACAATCCATTCTCCTCTCGGGATCTTGGGCATGCACACGCACGCACCTGGCATGAGTATTTTAAAGCCACCAGGCCCAGGACTCGAGCCATGGTTAAGAGAGTAATTTTTAAGTCATACACGGGATCTTCAAAAAGTTCGTGGAAGGAGCCGGATGGTAGCACCATGATAAAAATATGGGTCCCTGCAAGGTTGACTTACCTGGGGAGGTTGCCAGGTCGACTCCAGGGGACCTTCCTGAGAATACTGGGCACAGCTATACCTACATACCTATGTCCATCTGGGCTGACGAGGGCTCAGTGGATCGCAGTGTCAAGACTGCTGGAGCTACTATTTGTCTCTTGCTCATGGACTAAATAAACTTTTAAAAAAGTTCAAAGAAGGCTAGCCCCAAAGTGTAGTGGTTAAGTACTGTGTGGAGAGAGCCAGAGCCCACGAGACTGACCCAGGTTCGAATCCTAGTGGCTCGAAAACCATGCTGGGTGCATGAGGCTGCGTTCCTAGGGTCCTTTCAGAAGGAAGATGGAGGAGATGTGTCGTGACCACTGGAGAGGAACTTCCTCTCTCTTTGATGTGCATGTACTCTTTGGCATTAAAATAAAACATTTTAAAGTTCATGGAAAATGTGTATTATAAAAGAAACTATATGTGGAATAAAAACATTTTGAACCAAAATAAATTTGTTTTAGTAGTATTATTATTATTAGCTTTTTTTTTTTCATAAGGCACATGTGCTCACCAGAAAGAGATAGAGAGAGAGAGAAAGTGAGAAGTAACCCCCCAGGGGTGATGGCCATGCTGCAATCCCTTCTCTTCCAGTCTCCTCTAAGGATTCTGGGCAGCACATACACATGCCCCACCTGATTTTTAAGCCACTTTGTCCGGGGCCCAAACTGTGCAGCTGACCTCATGGGATCCAGTGCCCTAAGCTCTGCGCCACCAGCTGGTCCAATAACTCACACTTTAATTCCATATTCCCATTAACTTTTTGAAGTCCCCTTATATGTGTTTCTCTAAAATAAAAATGATTGGAATAAAAGCCAGACTCTGACGTTAGCTATCGGAGCACCACTCCTGGGGTTGTGTGTGTAGGTGTGGACCTGTCAGGCCCTGCGCCGCGCTCAGCCACAGGCCTCCAATTAGCTATCGGAGCACAACTCCTGAGGTTGTGTGTGTAGGTGTGGATCTGTCTGGCCCTGCGCCGCGCTCAGCCACAGGCCTCCACTAGTAGTCAGATGTGCCCATGGCTGATCCTGGTGGGGCAGCAGCAGATGGACGTCCTGCTCTGGTCCCACCCCATCCCGGACTTGCTGCAGACCCCCCATACTGAGCACCGATTCTCAGCCCGTGCGGTGTCGAGCCCTGCAATGTGCTCCTCGTGGCCGGTGTCAGCAGGCATGTGCTGGGCTGGCTCCATGTGGGGGCCAGAGGCAAGCGACCGTCTGAGTAGGCCTTCCGGGTGAGAGGGCAGGTGAGGAAGTACAGGGATGTCTGGGTGTTCAGGACAGCACATCCTCCTGTTTACTGAAGTGGAGGGTGGAAGCAGAGGTGGGGCTGGGGAGGCCCCTATGGGAGAAGGTTATCCCCACTCTGGGGTTGGCAGCCTTGAGGAAGGAGAAGGGGCCTCCTGCAGCTGCCTCCTGGCCAGTGTCTCTTTGACCACTGGGAGAGCAACGATAGATCCCAGCTCCCCTCAGGGCTAGAGGAGCCCAGGGCCCAGCATTCCCCCTGGCCTGGCCTCCCACGAGTTTCCCAAAGCTGGAAAAAGCCTGTGATAATTTCCCAGGCCCTTCGCTGGCCTTCCCTGGAGACCCAACCAGAGGGCGCTGCCTCCCCATTTTTCCTGCATCTTCCGGGAGGTCCTTCTAGCCCCTCCAAGAAGGGTATCATATGCCTGGAAGAAGAGTCACAGAGGTGAGGGCTTTCCTGGCCCTGCCCAGACACCTGTGCGCTGGAGCAGTGGCCTCCCTCCCAAGCCCTGCCCTGGAAGTGGCCCAGTCTGTTTATACTGGAAGCCTGCCTACTCCTGGACAAGCCCCCGTCCTCGGAGAGGGACCTCCATGGCTCACTCTGCAAGGCTCCTTACTCCCCAACATAGCTCGCGTTACAAAAGCTGAGTTTCTGCACAATCGTCCTCTGTCTTCTCCAGTGGGCTCCTGGAAGGGGACCAGGCCTGTGGAGGCTGTGAGAGTGACAGCAAAGGAAACTGCCTGAAATCCTGCCCCTGCTTGGCAGCCCTTCCCCCCACCCTGCCTCCCTTTCTAACAAATCCAATTTCAACAGGGCTGCAAGAAGCCTGACTGCGGTTGGTTAAAGCTAATCATAGCTACCCCAGCCCATTTAGCGGCTTCTGAGAAAATACATTTGTGTTGTTGTTCACAATAGATTGCAAGTGTATGTGCAAGAGCGGGAAACAGAAGTACCCTCCAAGGGCCTGGTCATGCCACGATCCCCTTCCTGCAGTCCTCCAGACCTCCAGGGTCCTGTGCACAAGCACGCATGCCCTGTGTGTTTCAGTAAGCCCGGCTGGACACGAACTATGGTGGGCACGTGGCTTCCAGCTCTGTATCCCAGTGTGTTACCCGAGGAGGGGCCTAGAAAGATACATTTTTTACATCTAGATGGAGAACTGTCCTTCCCCTTCCTTCCTGCAGCACGCATGTCCTGTGAGGCCGTGGAGCTGGGGCAGCCATCTTGCCAACACTGGAAAGCCTAGAGATCACAGCGTGCCAACCTAGGGCCCTGAGTGACCGAGGCATTATGACTCACGGTGAACCTGCATTGTATTTTTATTTTTATTTTTTTTTTGAGAGATTTATTTGCTATAGGGCGCGTGCGTTCACCAGAAAGATAGCGAGTGACAGAGAGACAGAAAGCGAGAAATCACCCCCCAAGGGGGATGGCCACGCCGCAATCCCTTCTCCTCTGTTCTCCTCTCGGGATCTTGGGCACGCACGCACACGCGCTTGGCGTGCGTTTAAGCCACGGGGTCCGGGACTCGAACTGCGGTCGACTACATGGGAGTCCAGCGACATAGCCATTACGCCGACTGCTGGTCCCAAATCTGCATTGTATTTTAAAGTTAATATGTTGTCAGGACCAGCAGTCTGCGTAATGGCTATGTCGCTGGACATAGGTTGAATAAATGAGAGTGAGATCGATGGAATCAAAGGAGGTTAATTATCACCTCGACTGGTGGCTGAGATCGAATGCCTACATCAAATACAACTTGTAGCTTCCTGTTTAAAAGTGTTCTATAACACACATCCCAGAAACGAATACTGCAACAGGTATTCTGATCTCAAGGCTGTAAGACAACGATTCTTAGAACTAATATTATTAGTTCACTAGTTCAGGAAAATTCTTTGCCTTCCTTAGTGAATAGACTCACAAACTATACTTTAAGATGAAAAATGTCTTTAAAAGTACAGTTTTAACTTACCTGGTGTCTTAATAGGAATGCAAATATTTGCCAACATTTCTTTATCTAACAATGCCTGGTTTAGGTCAATAGACTCTCATTCTGTCAAGGTTCTTTGTTAAATATCGATTCAGCCTTGAACTTAGGTCAATTTTTTCTAGCCAGGGCTGAATTAAAGACTATGTGACTCTTAATTTTCTCTCTTTCTTTTTTTTTTTTTTCAATTGCCAGAGGATGCATGTGCTTGCCAGAGAGAGTCAGAGAGAGAGAGAGGAAGATGGAGAAAGCACCCCGCACTGCTGGAAGGCCATGCTGCAATCCCTTCTCCATCTCTCCAACCTGTCAGAATTTGGGGCTTGCTCACTCATGTACCTGGCGTGTTTCTTAAGCTGCCGAAGCCAGGACTCACACTGGGGTTGGCCATGGGGATCTGGCTTCCCTTAGCCACTAGGGCACAGGGTGGCCCATGGCTCTTCCTTTTCTCCTCCCATAAACTGCTGGACCGACTAGGAACGCCTACCTCCAGGTCTTTCTTCTGTAACACAGCGAAACATGAATTTATCATTAAGCCTAGTTCATTTGCATTTTCTGTTACTTCTAGCCCGGGACTTCACGCGAAGGATGATGGAGAAGCATTTCTTTTCTTTCTTTCTTTCTTTCTTTCTTTCTTCTTTCTTCTTTCTTTCTTTCTCTTTCTTTCTTTCTTTCTTTCTTTCTTTCTCTCTCTCTCTCTCTCTCTTTCTTTCTTTCTTTCTTTCTTTCTTCTTTCTTCTTTCTTTCTTTCTCTTTCTTTCTTTCTTTCTTTCTTTCTTTCTCTCTCTCTCTCTCTCTCTTTCTTTCTTTCTTTCCTTCTTTCTTTCTTTTTTTCTTAAATAGAGATTTCTGCTATAGGGCACATGTGCTCACCAGAGAGACAAAAAATGAGAAGTCTCTCCTTTTCCCCTCTTTCCCCCTGGGATGGCCGTACCATAGTCCCTTCTCCTCCATTCTCCTCTCAGGATTTTGGGCATGCACACACATGCACCTGGTGTAAGTTTCAAGCCACCAGGTCCAGGACTCAAACCACAGTCGGCCATGTGGGAATCCAGGGACATAACCACTACACCATCTGCTGGTCCCTGGAGAAGCATTTCGTATAGACAAGTTTTCTCTTCTAGGGTTCCCATCACAGTTGTTCATTTTTGACCTCTCCTTCACTTCCCTTCACCCTTCCAATCTACTAACTCCCATATATATATTTTGCTCTTTTCTTTCCTTTCTTTTTTTTCCTTTTCTTCATGCGCTCACTAGAGAAACAGAGAGGAAGTGAGAAATTACCCTCGACCCCGCCCTAAGGTGGCAGAGTCAGCCATGTGAGATCCAGCACTTTAATCACCACACCACCTGCTGACCCCTCCTAAATATATTTTGAATCCGTCCAGTCCTATCCATTGGCACCAGGAATGTCCCAGGAACTCTCTCACCTCTTGCCTCTGCTACTGCAGTAGTCTTCCTGCTTCCATGCTCACTGTCCTTGAGGGAGTCAGAGTGATCTTTGTGAAGTGTAAGTATGATTCTGGTACCCCCAGCCTTAAAATAGTCCAAGCTTCTCCTTGGGCACAGGAGATCTTCAATCCATAGCAGGGTGTGTTAGTTTCCTACTGCTGCGTTACTAATGACCACAACCTTGGCAATGTAAAAGAACACACACGTACAATCTCGCAGTTTCTGTGGGTCAGGAGTCTGGGAGTAACTAGACTAAATCTGCTCAGGGTCCCAGAAGGCCAATGTCCATGTGCTAACTGGGGTCATGAACTCATCTGAGACACGCTAGTGTCATCAGGCCCTTGACGGAGGTGACACTGACCCTCAGCCTCTAAAGGCTGCCTGATGTTCCCTACTACATGGCCTTCTCCACAGCACGGCCATCTGTTCCCTCAAGGCCAAGGAGAGGACATCTCTGATGTCACGTCTATGTACAACAATTAGACTATCTTTTTAAAAAATATTTCTCTCATAAAACATAGAGAAAGAAAAAAAGAGGGGGAGACATGCCCCTCCACACCCCACAAGATCTTCATGCCACAATCCATCCTCAGTCTCAGCCAGCATGAATCAAGGACACGTGTGTGCACCCAGCATGCTCGGAGAGGGCTTGGGACTTGAACTGAGGACCTTTCCCATGTGGGTCCAGTTGCATTACTGCTGTACTACCTCCTGGATGCTTAGACCCTCTTTTTGAAAAACTTATGATGAAATATACATAACGTTGTACAACTTACCACCACCATTCATCCCAGGATTCTTCATACTGAAAAACCGAAACTCCATACTCCTCATTCCTTCCCCCTAGCCCCTGGAAACCACAATTCTATTAATGTCTTCTCTATAATTTTGACTATTCTACATACCTCATGTAATAATAATAGATTAATACAGTATCTACTTTTTTAAAAGAATAATTTTATTTAACTTTATTATTTATTTTAATTTGATCAGAGAGAAAGAGAGGGAAAGTGAGAAAGCAAGCCACCAGATTAAGGACTCAAACCATAGTCAGCCATGTGAGAGTCCAGCCCCCTAACCACCATGCCACCCGCCAGCCCCTTGTATTTGTTTTTTTATGTTTTCTTTTTGTTGTTGTAAGTGGCTCATAGACCTCCTTTTAAAGGGCTTGCCTAATCCGAGCCATGCTCTAGGTCATGCTCACCCAGGATAATCCTCTCTTGACCAATGTAATGTCAACTGATTAGGGACCTTAATTACATCTGTAAAACTCCTCCACCTTTGCCATGTAATGTAACCTAACACGGAAGTGCTACCCCATCATATTCAGAGTCCCACACACACTCAAAGGGAGGGGATGAAGCAGAATGTGTACACAGACAGGAATCTTGGAGGTCATCCTAGAATCCTGTCTTACATATGTGGCCACTAAGGCCTGCATGATCTGGGCTCTATGCCGCTCTCCCTGGACTTGATCTAGGCCTTCATCTGCCCTCTTTTAGCCATACTAACCTTCCTGTGCCTGAAGTAACCACCTCTTTCTTACCTTTGGCAAGGTGTAAGCTGATCCTGCTGCAGGAGCACTTCCTCTGGCATTTCTCTGGTTTTCTCTCATTCTTCAGGTCTCAGCATAAACACCTCTCTCCCAGTGAAGGCCCTCCAGAGTTTTCCAAACTAAATGAAGACCTTACTATACCTTTTCATATCTTATACTTTTCATTCAAACCCATAGCCAAGTCTATATTTAGAGATTTATTTGGGGGTTATTTCTATACTAGTTTCCCCACTAGACAAAGCTCCACAAGAGCAGGGACCTCGTCTATATCATTCACCACTGGATCTCCACATAATGCCTGGCCCCTGGGAGGTCCTTAATTAGCATCGATGGACTGATTGATTGAATGAATGGAAAAAAATATGCAGTAGGGTCATAAGCACAAGTTGGTCTTCAGTCCATCTATAGAAGCAGGAAGCTAAACATATTCTTCATAGTAGGATTCATAATCCTTTGTATTAGTAAAGATAAGAGTGAGGTGACAAAGAGGCCTTGAGATACAGTGAATACAATGTCTCACACAAGCTACAAGTCCATGTCTTGCCTGTGAAACAACATGGGGAGGCCACTTGGTTGAATGAGATTGTTAGGGGTTGAGTTCCTCCTGTCTTGTTGCCCCACCACCCCTCAGGGTTTCCTCAGCCACTGCATCGAAACTGTTCACTCCCAGTACCATGTCCCTACTCCAGTCCAATAGACAGAAGAATAGAAGATGACAGGCAGTTTTTCTGAGAGTGCCTTGGTCTAGAAGTTGTACACGTCACTTCTGTTCATATCTCATTGCCTCAGATCTAGTCCAATTGGCATATCATGCTGCAAGAGAGAGGGTGGGAAATAAAGTCTTTAGTTGAGTAGTTATGAGCCTGGCCAAATCTCAAGACCAAATCTATTCCTATAAGGTAGAGCGAGCAGACAGAATTCTCTCTGCCACCGTCATGCCTGTGTAATTCCTCTTTTCCAGTACACTTTCTTATCTATTATCTCACTGTACACTATAGATTAAACGTGGACTGGTCTTAAGAAACTCATTTTTTTATGCAAGAGTTGTGATTCACTTTGTAATCCTGAAGCAAAGTACCTCTCGATGCTATGGTTTGAACGTGTCTCCCCAACGTTTATGTGTTGGAAACTTGATTGCCGTTGCAGTGGTAGTGAGAGGGTGGAAACAAAATCTGACTGTGGTACTAAGAGGTGGGCTCTGGGGAGATCATTAGTATCAGATAAGGCCATCAGGTTGGGGCCCCCGAGATGGAATTATGGTGGCTCCTTCAGAAGAGAGACACCAGAGCTGATATGTGCTCTTGCCCTCTCGCCATATGATGCCCTCCCTGGGCAACCTTAGCACTCTGCAGAGAGCCCCAGTCTTCGAGAAGATTCTCACCAGGTGTGAACCCTTGACCTTGGACCTCTATCTTTATAGATCACCCAGACTCAGGTACTTCTGCAACTGTACCCCAACAGACTACAGCTCTCTGACTTTCCCATTGGTTACTTGAGCACCACTGGCTTATACTAGCAGGAAGCCTGGCGTCATTTCTGAGACTTCGTTTTCACTGTGTCCTCACCACCACCACCGTTGTTCACGTACCACCCCATCCCCCAGGGCTGACTCCATGCAGAGGGCCCAGACTTTCTTCTAGCCACTAGGCCTAAAGAAGATGCTCAGATCGGGACCAGCAGTTAGCGTAATGGCTATGTCACTGCACTCCCATGTAGTCGACCACAGTTTGAGTCCTGGACCTGGTGGCTTAAACTCACGCTGAGTGTGTGTGCATGCATGCCCAAGATCCTGAGAGGAGACTGGAGGAGAAGGGATTGTGGCGTGGCCATCCCTCTTGGGGGGTGATTTCTCGCTTTCTGTCTCTGTGTCTCTCTCTGTCTTTCTGGCAAGCGTACGCGCCCTATAGCAAAAAACTCTCAAAAAAAAAAAAAAAGATGCTCAGATTTGGAATTGTTACAACTCTGTTCCCATCACAGTGCTTTGTTTAAAAACTACTGTCCCATATGATGTAGTCTTGTCCCTATGGTAAGGACACCCTTGTTGGCCTGAAATGGCAGGAAAGCCCCAAGAGTCTCCTATGCTGGCACTCCAAGTTCAACTCCTGTGCAGAGCTGCCTGTGCCTGAGTGTCCAGGGATCGACAAGACTCAGCTGCATACTCTCCAAAAGCAGCCTGTCCTCAGAATCTTCTAGGTCCTGCTGCCCACCTGCCCTTTTAGGACGACGATGTCCTGCGTAGAGCCTCTCCCAAACTGTGAGGAAGATCCTAATAACACTGATATTCAGCTGAGAAGCAGTTAGGGTCTTGATTCTGCCTTCCCAAGACCCACCTCGGCCCCCAGTGAGTCGCCTGGATCTGGAGGGTGGTGGGCGGGACAGGCCTTATCTACCTGCCAGAGAGCCTGCTATATCTTGGCCCTCTGGCAATAGAGGCCACTGTTCTTACTTTTCACAGTGTAGAGCGTCCACTGAGGTTTAAGAGAGGGGACAACCAAGGTGACTTTCGATATCCACAGAGGTAGAAATTTGTTGTCCATTTTTCCCTCGAAATGGCCTTCCACAACCCTCAATAAGCCCCCAGTCACATACGGGAAGGAAGGAGAGGCCTGGATGTGTGAACTGCCCAAGGTCACAGAGTCAGCCATCAGTTATCAGACCCTGGTCCTGTCTCCCAGCTCTATCACCCGGACTGATGTATCTCAGCTTCGTGGGGCCCCGGGTCTCACCCCGAAGTCTTCCCCTTGTCTCTATGAGCACTTCCTTCCATTTAATAGTCCTTTGTTTCCAAAGTGATTGCCATTTATGTATGTATTTATTTACTTCCGAGAGTCCTCCTCTCTTTAGCACCACCTTTGGGGAGGCTGACAACGCGGCCCAGACTTGGCTTCGTTGTCTGTGGGTGTTCAGCCAAGGACTAGCTGGGGCACTGGCTCACTTTCCACGGCGTGTCCTTCCTCTCACATTTCGTTGGTCAAAGCAGTTTTCATGATAGCATCTTACGTCAAAGAGGGAAAGAAAAATGCAAGCCTACTATGTGCGTGAGAGGAGAAGAAACTGAATGTCTGTGCACAGGCTAAGGTCCAGGAAGAGTATTATGGGAGGCTCCCTTGTATGGTTTTCTGGAATCTAAATCTATGGTAAATCTCTAACTTGTCAGCCTGATGACTCCATGAACAAAGAAAATGAGGTTACTTCAGCATGATTTATTCCTAGTACACTGCTACTGGCGTCCAACCATCGCTATTTTTCTTTTCATTTGGAAAGCATGCCAATTTAAATTCTCTTTGTTGCCAATTTATATTCTAAGTATTCACAATCTAATATCTAACTAACTATTCTAGAATTTTCCAGGGGATAGAAAGAAACCTACAAGAGGATGGTTTCCTGAGGCATGCATATCAATGGCCAAAAAAACCCCTAATTGTGCCATATTCATTATCACAATGCTGTGAAGGCCTTCGTCATGTAGGACCTTATTGCTGTGATTAAAACGATTGCGATTTAGAATTGAACGATCAAAATTATACAGACTCAAAGTTGTGTATGTAACCAAATATAACTGAAAACAACTGATACTTAACATCAAAAGCCTCAAAAAATGTGGGCTCTCTCTATGGACCAAAGAAGATACGGGGTTTTCTGGAATCCACAAGCCCAGGTCAGGGCTGCCCAAATGAAGACAGGCAGGTTGTGCTTGAAGACACTTCCTGGGGAGTCCTTCCTAATGCTCGCTTAAGATTCCTTGAGAGGAGTAGCAGTTGGCGTTATGGCTATGTTGCTGGACTCCCATGTAGTTGACGGCAGTTTGAGTCCTGGACCCGGTGGCTTAAACGCACGCCAGGTGCGTGCGCGGAATCCACACAGTTTGACTTACCCTTTGACCCAAGCATTTAGATGACACAACAGAGGCCCCAGGCTTATCTGTGAGGGTGGAGGTAATTGGCACTATCGTGTGATAAAACCAGAGAACAAACAAGAACATGGGGAGGCCTGAGGAGGAGATGGCACTGCCTGGGGTCCCAGGGTCGCCCCTCAGCTCCAGGGGAGCTGAGGGATGGAGCACTTCAGTGCAGGGAGGATGCGGAGGTCCTCTTCCTACGCATGAGTGAAAACCACATGGTGAACACAGACATTTTAATGAGAGTGCAAACTCAGTTCTCTTCCCAAACTCTTCCTCCTTGACGTCCAAGTATGCCCTCTTTAGAATAGTAGGGCTTTGGAGACCCCAGAAAAGCTCAGACGGAAGCCATTTCAATCTGAGGTGTTGTCCTGCTAGCTTCAGGGACCAAGACAACTAAATCTCTTCTCCAGAATGGTAGGGCTTTGGTGTGAGGAGTCACCTCTGGCTGTGAGGGCAGGGAAGGCCTTCCCTGAGCACTGGCGTGGGGTCTGTATATTGAAGAACAGACAGGGAGAGTGAGGAGTAGGACTGGAAGGTCAGAGAGAGACCTGATTTGTCGGAGTGGGAAGTTTCTGGAATCAGGGGTAACTGAGGTGGCTACTAAGTGACCAAGGGTAGCACAGACAGTGTGGACACATTGGACAAAGGGGTGACTCGTGTTCTGCGTGGGATGGAATAAGACAGCATGAGCTTTCATCATGCCGCCTAGAATTGTGTGCAACATAAAACTTATAAATTATTGGGACCAGATGGCGTAATGGCTACGTCATTGGACTCCCATGGAGTTGACTACAGTTCGAGTCTCAGACTCGGTGGCTTAAACTCACACCGGGCACGTGTCCATGTGTGCTCAAGATCCTGAGAGGAGAATGGAGAAGGGATTGCAGCATGGCCATCCCCCCTGGGGATGATTTCTTGCTTTCTGTCTCTCTGTCTCTGTCTTTCTGGCGAGCGCACGCATCCTATAGTAAAAACCTCTCCAAAAGAAAAAGAAAAACTTACGAATTATTTATTTCTAGACTTTTCCATTTAATACTTCTAGACCATACCTGACCATAGATACATGAAAGTGGGGGAAGTGAAACCATGGACCGGGGGACTTACTGGACTTCGTGTGGAATAACAGAACCTCAAGCGCCCTTCATTTCATCTAACGTGTGTAACGATCCTGAAGGGCAGGCCTGGCTTACTCCCACCCAAAGATGAAGGTAGGGTTGGTAAACTTCATCGAGGGAGCCGGGGCTCACACTCAGCTCTGCCTGACTCCAACACTGTGGAATTTTCTAGGATTCCGCAAGCTGGTAAAATTGGCCAAAAGCAACTTCCAAAACCAGAAGGAAACTCCACCCTCAACTAAAGCACCCGGTGGGGAAACTGGTCTCTCAGTTTTCACGTGGAAGCGCTTTGGAGCTCTGCAGAGGAGCTCAAAGTCCTGCCGCTCAGCACCCAAATGCTAGGCAGGGAGCAGGAAAGGGCCTGACCTTGGACTTGTAAAACCGCAGACAAGTATTTTCAGTACTCCGAGGAAAGCCACTTGCTAAGAACACCGAGATTCCTCAGCTCAATACCCAGCACAGGGCTCTCTGCATACTGGTGCACCCCACTCCCTTCCACCCCGCAGCTCCCGTGGAGAGCCCAGCCGTGGGAGCCAAGAGGGCCTGCTCACCTCCCACCCCTCAGGAGCCTGGGGTGCAGGGTGCTTGGGTTCCCTCCCCCCCAACCTACCCCTCAGCCCACACCCTGTTGGCATCCCCACCTCGGAGCAGGAAGGTGAGGTGAGGTAATGTCTCCACTAACCCACAGTGGCAGGGAGATGAAAGGAATCTCAGAAATGCTGTGTTTAATTTAAAGCAGACTCAGCCTGCAATTTCGCTCAGAACACCAGTTTGTTTTTCTTGGACATTCCAGGAACTGACTGGCCACCCCCGTTAGAGCCCGACAGGAATGTTCGCGGGACCCCTCGCTGGGGCCACATGGCTGCAGCTCTCATTTCCCCTCAGGCCGGGGCCGCCTTAACCCCCGTGTGTCTATTCGGTACCCAGAGCTCTGGGGATAAAGATCGTCGTGGATAATCACGGCAGATGTGCGGTCTGTCGCCGTGAGCCATCGACCACGTGCTTGTTCCAGTCAGTATCTTGTCAAATCCCTGCAACCCACCAAGAACGGTTCTAGTACTTTCCCTTAACAGACGGTGAAGCTGAGGCTAACGGAGATTTCAAAACATGTCTGAAATCTCCCAGCCGGTGTTCGCGGTCACCTAGCTCTGGGCCCAAAGCCCGGGCTCTCCTCAGCTTCCTGTCCACGCGGCCCCTCCCTCTCACAGCCTGAAGGGTTTCAGGGTGCATTTGCTTCTCGGCCAGCGCCCTGTAGGCCATGAGGGCACCTGTGAAGGGAGTGGCCGTGGGGTACCTGGGAGTCTGCTGATGGGGAGATGTGTTGTTATCACAAACCCTTCCTTCCAGCTGTTGATGTAGGGGTGAAAGAGCTCCGTCCCCCTCCGAGGTTGGCTGCACATCACTGACGAGAGGCAGACTAACAGGAAAGGTGCACAGATTTATTTATTTATTTATCTATCTATCTATCTATCTATTTATTTATTTATTTATTTATTTATTTTTTGAGAGATTTTCACTATAGTGGCACGATAGGGCGCGTGTGCTCGCCAGATAGACAGAGAGAGACATAGAGACAGAAAGCGAGAAATCACCCCCCAGGGGGGATGGTCACGCCACAATCCCTTCTCCTCCATTCTCCTCTCGGGATCTTGGGCACGCACGCACACACGCCCAGCGTGAGTTTTAAGCCACTGGGTCCGGGACACGAACCGTGGTCGACTACGTGGGAGTCCAGCGACATAGCCATTACGCTAACTGCTGGTTCCCTCGATTTATTTATTTTAAGAGAGATTTTTTCCTATAGGGCATGTGCACTCGCCAGAGAGACAGAGATACATAAAGCGAGAAATCACCCCCCAGGGGGGATGGCCACACTGTTATCCCTTCTCTTCCATTCTTCTCTTGGGGTCTTGGGCACACACGCCCACGTGCTCGGTTGCGAGTTTTAAGTGCCAGGTCCAGGACTCGAACCGCGGTCGACTATGTGGGAGTCCAGTGACGTAACCACTACGCCATCTGCTGGTCCCCACAGATTTATTGTAATGTATGTGTGTATGTACACAGTAGCCACACAAAACCAGGAGCTCAAAGAGGGACCAGATAGTTGTGACTTCAATACCCCTCCTCAGGAGACAGGAAGATAGGTGTCACAGCAGTTTTAGAACAAATCATTTTTAGGGGAGGGGAAGAATGGGTCCTCTATTCAGACAATGATGAGCAAATACATCTCCCTGGGAGTCGGCTGAGCCTCAGTGACGGACAACAGTTCATGATGAAATCTGCCCAGTTGTGTTGACATTCTTCATTCTTCGATCGTCCTTCCTGTGAAAGTTCGAGAAATCTCAGGGAGGAAGCCAAAGGCGATTGTCTTTCTTTTCGGTGAGTCCAGTCTTTAGGCAGGTAATGAAATATCTAGAAAAAGCCCTTCCATGTGCTTTGGAGAGAAAGGATCAAAGATGACCAAGAGAAGGAGCACAGGGGAATGGTCAGCAAAGCGCCATCTTTGGGTGTTGGTTTCTGAGCCCCAACATTGACACCCCTACTTTGGGGAGGGTTGCACCAGGGCCTCCAACCCCTGTGGCTACTTCCTAGGATCTGTTTGGGTTGCTGGTTTGTGACATCAAGTCCAGCTCAGCGCAAGAGAAGCCGGTGAAGCAGTGCCTGCACGAGAGGCAGCCTCTGGGCCTGGCCTGTGATCTTGGGCAAGTCCCTCCCCTTCTTGGGCCTCAGCTTCTCCTCTATAAAGTGGAAAATGGGAGTAAAGTAAGTGAGGGACTCAGGACTCTGATTTCTCTGGCCTTTTCTGGTTCTGACATTCTCTGGTTTTATCTACATTTATTCCGAGTTTGTGCAACTCCGCATTGGCCTGAGAGGATGAGAAAGGGAGAGGGCGGGGACTGGCAAGGGGGCAACTTCTAGGGAAGGTTCCAGGGAAGGAGATGCAAGAAGAATGGGTGGAGCCTGCCGCCAGAAGCAGGGACTGGGTGGCCCAACTGGACTTTCTCCAGAGCCATTTCCCAGAGACAGGCCTCTCTCCTCCAGCGAGGAGGGCATAGCAGATGGCTGGCTCAGGGCATAAGGCTGCTGGACAGGGAACAAATTTCCTTCTTTCAAGCTTCAAAGGAGTGTGCTGTGAGCCAGCACTTCCTGCACTTATCTCTGCCCGAGGCTCCTCCACGCTGAGCTCAGGGCAACTCAGAGACAGTCTCTTGCCTCACTACTGGGGCTGCCTCGGAGGGGGCCCGGGGGTTGTGGATTTTGAGATAGGTGAGACCCTTTTAACTCCCCAGGCTGAACCAGCAAGAGCAGTGCTGGTGTGGTTGGTGGGATTGGAGCCAGGAGCTGTAGGCCAGGGAAGGGGCTGATGGGGGCGGGGGTGGCTCTCATGGAGGGACCGACTCAGGGGACAATGGGCTTAGTGTGAAAGAGCCAGGCTGTTGCTTTCCCTCAGGGCTCCCAAGAGAGGTTTCCATGGCACCCAGAGCTCACTGGGCCACCGAGTCAATGGAGACATTGTGTGGGAGTCCTTGGGTCCCAGCCTTTCTCCTGGGTGGAGAGGGAGCGGGTGGCAGGGAGCCATCCTCTCTGGTGCTACAAATGCCCCTTTGCACTGTGCTGGGGGGGGTACCCATGGGCCTCTGAAACCTGCCCATCGGCCCTGCTCTACTTTGGACGAGGGTGGAGATGTTGGGGGCCTTTGTCGGGTGGGTGCTCTAGGAGGTCCCAGAGCTAGGCATGCATTCTTCAGGGCTTGCTCATAGGGGAGGGAGACAGATAGGTGACACATACCCCCTGTGTACATTGTTCCCAAACCTAAGTCAATAAATGAACTCTCTCCTCTACTGCCTCATCCGTAGGAATTCCAAGTTTGGGTGCCAAGTCTGGAGAAACAGGAGGTATTTTACAAGCCGCCCCACCATGAGGATGCGCTACACACTTCTATTTTGTTTTTAACCCAAGCATTGTAGCTAGCTAGTATCGTTAGCTGACAGCAGCCAATGACACATGCTGTCATAGACGGACCCAGATAAATGCGTGGGCTGTCACCTAGGCAGGCACTTGGGCTCTAGCGAGACTTGGTACAGAGCTGGTGCCTGAACCAGGCCTCCCCAGGCAGGAATTTGCACCACACTAGACCTTCAGGTGGAAATCTGTAGGATATTGCAGTGAATTAAAAAGTCTCCTTGGCTCACGGGTTCTGACCAGGGGCAATGCCGGGGCCCGACGGGCGTGAAAAGCTGATTGTGAACACACCGGCTCGTTCTGCTTTCCCCAGCCAAGTCTATGCAGACCCATTCCAGGCTCTGTAACAGCCCAGCAAGTGCTGCCAGGCGACCTGTGGAGGGTGGAGGGGACCAGGGAAGGGATGATGGATGGGATCATGGGAGAAAACAACAGGATGGTGAGAGGGACATCAGAGGCTAGCATCGAAAGCCCAGAGTGCAGAGATGGAAGGGAGGACTCAATCCTGGGTCCTGAGAATCCCTCAGGGATGTACTGGAAGTGTGGAACCACAAGCTCTCTGAAAACAAAAGCCCTCAAAGCCCCGATTTACGGCATTTGCTGATCTATTGATTGATTTGCTTGTTTCTTTCTTTCACGAGTGAAACAGAGAGAGGCACAGAGACAGCACCCCCAACAGAGTCCTGACCAGCGATCTACCCCCAGCCTCAGCCAGTGCTGGGTCATGGGCACACACACATCCTGTGTACTCAGGGAGGTTTCCAGATGTGAACCCAGAGCCCCCTGGGGAGGTCAACCTCAGAGCTTCTCCCACGGTGCAGCCCCCTTGTGCTGATTTTCACGCTAGAAGTCCCCCCACTACGGTTACCCAGAGACACGCCGGATGCAGTCAGGGGGGCTGCACGTGGCCCGGTGGACTGACTCCAGCCCATCACTGCATCCCCCAGATGTGGAAGATAAAGGAATAACTCAAGAATTCAGAGAAATTCTGGGAAGTAGGGCATGTCTTGCCTTTCCCTGAACTTCCCTAGGAGTTGGGGAGAGCATTGGATCCCTGGTTTCTGCTCCCTGGTCACAGATTAGGAAGCTCTTCCAGGGTGTGGCTGACCCCTCTGTGTGGGAGGCTGCGCACCAGCGAATATAGCTGGATTCTCAGAAAGCAAACAATTACATAATGACAAAGGCCATGATTGGCTTCCCTTCAAAACCTCACCTTCAAAGCCACACTCTGATTGGCCACTAGAATCCCTCAGTTTGCATATCTGGCACTTTATGATTGGTCCACAAAGCAACCAATCATAACCCACCTTTTACAACCAATGGTAACCCCCCTCAGGAAACCTGTAACTGCCCACCAACATGCATATAACCACGATCCCTGGTCCCCAGTCTCCAGATGACCCTGAAGACCCTGAGGAGTTGTAACACCGCATCGTCTCCAGTCGACCCTGAAGACCCTGAAGAGCTGTGACACTGCGTCGTCTCCAGACGACCCTGAAGACCCTGAAGAGTTGTGACATCGCGTCATCTCCGGACAACCCTGAGCTGTGACACCGCGTCGTCTCTGGATGACCCTGAGCTGTGACACCGTGTCGTCTCTGGACGACCCTGAGTTGTAACACCTAGGGACGACCCTGAAGAGTTGTAACACCAGGTAGTCTCCATGTTATAACACTGCGCCGCTCAACTGGGCTCTCACTCCTTCCCTCAGGAAACCTGTTTGACTGCCCCCCGGGTCGGGACACCTCTGCCCACCTCAAATCCCTTTGCAGTAGGACAAACACAAGAACTGTGGCTTTGGGCCCAGCGTGGTGGTTAAGGGCTCTGGACTCCCACATGACTGACCAGAGTTCAGGTCCCAGACCTGGCAGCTTGCTTTCTTACTTTCTCTCTCTCTCACTCTCTGGTCAAATTAAAAGAAATAAGTAAATAAATAAATAATTTTTAAAAAGAAAAAAGGAGAAGTGGCTTTAACCAGTCTTAAGCTTGGGGACCAGGCACCTGGGTGAACAGGCCCCACACTGCAGCAGCTGTGTGATCCCGCATAAGCCACTGAACTCTAACTCTCTGCACTCCAGTTCTGTGATGGGACGGGCACTGTGAGGATTGGAGGGCCTAGTGTGGCACCTGGCATGTTTACAGTGTCCATCAAGGAAAGTCACAGGCAGTGTGTGAGTCATGACACACACCTCCCCCAGAGAATGCTGGGCAGTGGGCGGTCTTGTCTTGGAAATCTTTGTAAGAGAAGGCCACTGGGTCGCTTTTCTCTCTCTAATCCATCAATGACTGGCTTCAGACCCGACAGAATAAGGATAAGAACACCTTAAGGCAGCAAGCAGCTTTACGTTTTCTCGCTGGATTTTCTCCTAAATCCTATAAAGAAGTGGCTGTGGCCCAATTTAAAGATGAAGAAACTAAGGCTCAGAGAGGCAATGCTAGATCTGGTTCTGCTTCTCCATAGCTTTGTTGACATTTTCCTTCGGAGACTCTCGGTTCCAGGCAGTTGTGGGAATGTCAGAGACGGAGGTGGAGGCGCTGCCTCTGCCCCAGCCCCTGCAGAAGATGCAGGACTCTGCTGGGTCAGAAGGGAAGACCAGGGAGAGGCATGCTTCATTCTGATGTGTCATCTTTCCTTTCCATCCTAGGGCAGGTGAGTCCCCCGGAAACTGACTTGAGGTGGAGATGGTGAGCAGGTGATGGCTTGTGGAGTGCTTTGAGGAACTGAAGGATGCATCTCCCTCAAATGTGCTGAATTGGTCTATTGATTATTCTGAGCTGAAACATTTAGGGGACACTCTAAGCGCTGCCTTTCCTGCCTGTAGTAGGTTGTAGAGAGTCTAGGAGGGCTGTCTCCTTTACAGGATCGGATCACCCTGGTTACTAGGGACTGGAAATTGGGACTACAGTGGACCTGAAATAAACTCCCTCAAGTAACTTTTAACTTCAGACAATCTAAAAGGGTAATCTGAGTCAATATACATTGAGCGAAAGGAATTTAGTTAGGCATAAATATGGCCACCCTGGTATGTCCTTCCGGCATGCAACTGGGGTGGACATACTCAGGTTCCCCTGAATGTGTTCACCAGGGTCTTAGAATCCTCAAGCAGGTTGTTGTTGTTGTTTTTAATGATTTACTTACTTTTATTTATTATTATTATTTAGATTGCTATCAGTCACGTGTACTTCCCAGAGAGAGACCAACAGAGAGAGAGAGAGAGATGCAAAGTGAGAAAGCAAGCTGCCAGGTTCAGGACTCAAGTCACAGTTAGCCATGTGGGAGTCTGGTGCCTTAATCACCTCCTGATGCAGGTTTTAAAAGCAAAAACCACAAGCAGGAAGGAGGGGTGAGGGAGCATTATACCAGTCGTTTTAGGACAATTGTCCTTGGCTACTAGGATCAATAACAAGGGTGGGGGCAGTCCAGGGTTGGGCAGCACTTTCTGTACAGACGTCCTTGTAGAAGTAGTTCATGTGGCAGGTTGCAGTGGTCTTTGCGCAAGGTTGGCTCTGACAGAATCCTTTAAATAAGAGTTCTATTTTTTTTTTTTTTTCGGACCTGGGGGTTAAAAGTAGTTTTGTAAATGGTAACCTTGACAAGTTTGCAGGACAAGTGTCTGGAGGCCAGACAATTACTATGAAAGTAGTGTCATTGCCCTTGGAAATTGAGCAACTATCCTCTTCAAGTAAAGGGAAAGGTATTTTGCTGGGGGTACAACTCTGCATTTCCAGTGGATAATTTCACCTACAAGTGCATATAGTAAAAATTGTGATTAGGGGGCATGCTAAGCACCCCCCTCAAATGTTACCTACACCCATATGGATGCTAAATGTGAAACAATATTGATTGCCTAGAGGGCATGACAAGATTACTGGTACCGTTTGTAAACTGAACAATGGGGAGTGGTTCCCCCCTTGTATTCAGCAGTGTGAGATACACATATGATCATGGGCCAAACTGGACACTGTATGGTTGTTTCATTACAGTGAGGATGTGTTTTTAACCTCTGATTTTCTTGCAGTTATAGTTGCAGTGGCAAGATAATAGGACATCTGCAAACATGTGGATGGGTGGTCAGTCTGAAAGAAATAAAAGGGCTAGACTTGTTGGTCAAGTTTTTGAATGTTGTCTGGTTGGGTAATACCAGAATAATTCTCGAGACAAGTGTTGATAAAGTACAAGCATGGGGAGTGGCCAATCTGAGCAAACATGGTGACCTTTAAACAGATGCAGAAACACAATTCTATGAGCTGTCATTTGCAGGGCAAGAAAGCACTTAACATATAAATATGTTAACTTCCTTTTATCTATACTAAATCAGTATCAGGTTAAGGGAAGTCACAATGTGTTTATCAGAATTGGCCATAAAAGATAAGAGAAACTACCTGGTACCAGTTGTCTTCACATCTTCAGCCAATTAACATTGGAAAACAACTGACTTTGCATTCCATTTCTGTCCCGGACCCAGACCTGCAGGACAGTCGAACAGGTTTTCCGAGGGAAGGAGTGAGAGACAGGATGAATGGCGCAGTGTTACAACTCTTCAGGGTCGTCCCTAAATAACAGTTCTTGTTACCAGGTGTGATAGCATGAAAAAAGCACCTCCTCCATGGCTTTCTCTGGCTCAGTTTAGTCAGGGTGGACACAAATGACTCCACTTTGACAAACTTTCACACTGTCACTACCCCTCCCTGTCAGGTTTCTAAGTGACTTCCCTGGAATTTTACGCCCTAGTCCAGAGATCCCTTCATCCTGGTATGTGTTCTCAAAGGTAACTCTCTCTGTCTAAAAAACATAATGGCACCTCATTTGGGCCATTTCTTGGACCTCACTCTCTTGAATATCCCCATGTACATGTAAAAATTCATAGAGTATGTGCACCTTTCTCGTGTTCATTTGCGCTATATCAGTTTGGTTTCTACATCTAGCCAAAGAGTCCACATGAATCTGAGAGGGCAGAGGGGATTTTTTTTTTTTTTTGTCTGCACTGGAATCAATGCCCGTGGGGAAGAGGGGTTGAGGGAGAGGTAGGAGTGGACACAGGAGAGACTGAGCTATGACACCGTGTCAACGAAGGCCTTAGCCCATTCCGCAAAGGACTCGGGGGCTGGGCGGGACTCGGGAGCTGCCCTGAGTTGGGCAAGAGGGAAAGATCTTACACCTCCACGTTGGTCAGCTGTTGGGTTTGGACTGCAAGGGTGAGAAGGGGTAACTTACCCTCAGGGAGGGCTAGAAGCTGAGGCAGGAGTAGGCCCTGCCATCCTGGGAGAGGGTCTGGGACCATGTACCTTCTAGGTGGATCTGGTGTCTTCCCCAAATGCAACTTCCCTCTGAGTCTGAGATTTCTGAGAGGGAGAATGTGATTGGCTTGATGCATTTTTCTGAGCCTGGTTGCCCAGGTCAAGGGATGTGGACCAGCCCACAGACTGGCTGTGTTTGGGGGAATCACACAAGAATCTCAAAGCTAGGGTCATTTTTTTTTTTTTAAGGTTTTTGCCATAAGGGTGTGTGTACTCATCAGAGAGAGAGAATCCAAGCAGTGAGGAGAAATCACCCCCCGGGGAGATGGTTGCACCTCACTCCATCCCTTCTCCTTTATTCTCCTCTTGGAATTTTGGGCATGCATGCACAGGTACCTGGCATGATTTTCAAGTCACCAGGTCCAGAACTCAAACCATGATTAGCCATGTGGAAATCCAGCTCTTTAACTACCATGCCACTTCTTGGACCTCACTCTAGCTGCTAGCCCCTGTTTTGCTTTTAGAGAGGTTTTTGCTATAGGGCGATGATAATAAAAAAAAAAAAAGAAAGACAGAAAACGAGAAATCACCCCTGAGAGGGGATAGCCATGCCTCAATTCTCCTCATTCTTCTCTTGGGATTTTGGGCATGCACGTACATGCACCCAGCATGAGTTGTAAGCTGCTGGGTCTGGAATGCGAATCACAGTCGAACATGTGGGAGTTTAGCACCATAACCATTATGCCATCTGCTGATCCTGGCCCCTATTGTTTACTTGTTTTAATTTGACCAGAGATGGACAAAGTGAGAGAGAGAGAGAGAGAAAGTGAGAAAGCAAGCTTCCTGGTCTGGGACTTGAACTGTAGTCAGCCATGTGGGAGTCCAGCATCCTTAACCACCATGCCAACCTGCCGGCTCTGCCCCTGTTGTTCTTTAATGAGCATATGTAACTATGGCACTTAAAGGGGAAAATTCCATTTTAATTGTAAAAATGATGAGTCCTCTGGGACTTTTATCTGTTGGTGTATACAGCCACGTGTCCTGGGGGAAGAAGGGAGCGTTGCTAGTTCGGGGATATGGCAAAGGACCATGGGAAACCCTGGCATCACGGTGTCTGGGCCATGTGGGACTCTGTCCTCACTAACACCTGAAGGGCTGTGTTCACACTTCACAACTGGGAAGGCTCACACACTCCACGCGGAGCAGAAGCAGCAAGACACGAAGGAGCACGCCCTGAACGACTGCATATACGGGATGTTCTAGAACAGCCCAAACTAAAGGTGACAGAGTCAGATGGCAGTGACCTTGGAGGGGAGGGTCTTACCTGGGAGGGAGCGTGGGGGGCCTTCCTGGGTCATAGATACGTTCTCTGTATGGGCCCGGGTGGTGCTAATGGGAAGAGACTGTGTGTAAAGCTGTGCTCTTTGGGGCCAACCGAGGGCGTGATCCCACATGGCCCACTGAGTTCTGGCCCTGGTGGCTTGAAAATTACACTGGGCATGTGTGGGTGTGTGCGCAAAACTCTGAGAGGAGAATGAAGGAGAAGGGATTGTGGCCACTCCCTCCAGAGGATGATTTCTCATTTTTCTCTCTCTCTCTGTCTCTCTCCAGTGAGCGCATGTGTCCTATGGCAAACCCTCCACCTCTCAAAAAAAGATGTGCTTTTTACATTATGCTTAAGTACATATTTGTGTGCATGTGTGTATGTGTGTGTGTGTTCATCAGGGAGAGAGGGAGAGAGAGGAAAAGGAGAAAACACCCCTCCCCCATCAGGCATAGTCATGCCTAAATCCCTTCTCAGTCTCGTTTCAGAATTTTGGGCATGCATGCAGTTTTTCAAGCTGGGGGTCCAGGACTCAAACTGTTTGGTGGGCATGTGGGCACTGTTCTACTCGACCACCGGCCATGGGTCTGACCTCAGTTTTTGTTTTTATTTCAAAAGGAAGGACAAAAGAGTAATGTTCTCTTAAAGTTACTTGCATTTGGTGGGATCTAAGCTAATAAAGATACTGACTCTAACCTACAGTTTTACTAGTTTTTCTGGAGGGCTGAGGGAAGCTTTGAAGCCACCCTCGTGGCTGTGGGCGTTTCCGTCTTGGTCAGCTCCCTCAGTTCTGCCTCTGATTCTCCCAGATCTCAGACCCATTAATATCCTGCCCCATGGTGCCAGGAGCTATTTTTAGGGATTGTTCACGAAGAGCTTCCTCTTGACTCAGCACGAGTCCAACTATCCTGTGTCTGCAGAAGGGGTTCCCCGCTGAGCACTGGGTTGCGTGTGCTGATACCTGAGTCTGGGCCTCTTGAAGATTGTATGGGCTCTGTGCCCTCTGTTTGCTCTTTTTTTTTTTTTTTTTTTTAAGGGTTTTTACCATAGGGTGCATGTGCTTACCAGTGAGAGACAGAGAGAGATAGAGAGAGGAAAAGAGAGAAATCATCCCAGGATTATGGCCATGCCACAATCCCTTCTCCATCTTCCTCTTGGGGTTTGGGGCACCTATGCACATGCTCCAGGCATGATTTTTCAAGCTGCCAGGTTGGGACTTGAACCATAGTCATTCATGTGGGAATTCAGTGCCTTCACCACCAGGAGATCTGCTGGCCCACCCTCTGCTTACTTTTAAAGGTTCCATTTTAGAGTAACTCATTATACTCACAGACTGTAACTCATATAAAATATTACATATATTAGTCTTTTTTAAAAGTAATTATTTAATTTAGTTAATTAATTATTCAATTTGACTAGAGAGAGACAGAGAGAGTGAGAGGGAGAGTGAGAAAGCAAGCTGCCAGGTCCAGGACTTGAACCATGGTTGACCGTGTGGAAGTCCAGCACCCCAACCACCATGCCACCTGCCAGCCCCAGAGTGATCTTTTTTTTTTTTTTTTGGAGAGATTTTCCCTGTAGG
>NW_006205599.1:1717148-1755255 GCF_000334495.1 Tupaia belangeri chinensis
GGCGTGAGTTTTAAGCCACCGGGTCCGGGACACGAACCGCAGTCGACTACGTGGGAGTCCAGCGACATAGCCATTACGCTAACTGCTGGTTTCCCCAGAGTGATCTTTTAAAAGTTCATAGAAAATGCACGTTATGGAAAACTATACACGAATGTCAAATTTCCTTTGCACCAAATAAATTCTTATATTGTTCATATTGCAAAAAACAAATTTAGTGGTTTTAATAATTTTCTTTTTCAAAACAACAGGATGTCAGACTAGCCTGTGGTGTGGTGGTTAAGACTGCTGGATCCCACAAGGCAGTTTGAATCCTGGACCTGATGACTTGAAAAACTTGCCAGGGAGACCAGCAGATGGCATAATGGTTACATTACGACTCCCACGTGGTTGACTGTGGTTTGAATCCTGGACCTAGTGGTTTCAAACTCATGCTGGGTGCGTGTGCATGTATGCCACTGGAGGAGAAAGAATTACGGTGTAGCCATCCCCCGGGGGGTGATTTCTTGCTTTCTGTCTTTCTGTCTCTCTCTGTCTCTCTGGTGAGCACATGTGCCCTATAGCAAAAATCTCTCGAAAGAAAGAAAGAAAGAAAGAAAGAAAGAAAGAAAGAAAGAAAGAAAGAAAGAAAGAAAATGCTAGGGGTGTGTGTGTGTGTATGCCCAAAATCCCAAAAGGAGGGAGAGGAAGGTGAAGGGATTATAGTGTGGTGACTACCCTCCATGGGAGTGGGGGAACGCTTAATCACTTTCTCCCCTCTCTCTCCATTATCCCTCTCTCTCTCTCTCTCTCTCTCTCTCTCTCTCCAGCAAGTAAAAGTGCTCTCTGGCAAAAATTTAAAAGAAAAAATGTAATAGGATATGAGTGACGCAAGTCATTTCTTGGAAACCCCTATGCGCTCCTCAAGAATTCTTGCAAAGAAGGACATGTTACTGGGGTCAGCAGGTGGTAGTTAAGGGCTCTGGACTCCCACATGGCCGACCACGGTTCAAGTCCCAGACCTGGTGGCTTGCTTACTCTCTTTTCCTCCCCCTCCCCGTCCCTTTCTGACCAAATTAAAAATAAATAAATAAATAAAGTTAAATAAAATAATTATTTAAAAAAGGGACATGTTACTTTCCATTCATTTCGCAAATACACTGACATTTTAAAAACTACTAAATGTATCAGCTAATGAGGTTGACATCATGGTCTACTTTGTAGCATTTAATTATTTACTCACTTCAATTATACAGTTTTCTTTTTATAGCTTGGAGTAATTTTTTTTTTTCTTAGAACTCTGACTTTTCCTGTGAGGGTAGTGGCAATCAATAAACTGGGTCTGGCTGGGATGTCAGCTCTTTGGACAGATGGGTGGGTCTGGCCAGACCTTTGGAACCAAGAGCTGAGCTGTAGCTGGGGTGTGTGTGTGTGGGGGGGGCAAGCTGGGGGATTGTGGGTGATGAGGGCAGATGATCTCAGAGAAGAAAGTCATTCCTCCAGGAACTAGTGAGTGCCCTACTGTTTGCCAGCCTGCGGCAATGGGGACAAAGTCTTTGACTCCAGGAGGCCCTTGTAATCATGGAACTCAATTGAGTTTAACCATAAAGTGTGTCTAATGAGTCATCTTAAAACCCTCTCACATGGTAGGTCTTGTATGATCGACTTGAAAAGATGTCCCGGGTGTAGTCAAGTGACAGAGGCAGACTTTCCAGTTGCACAGTGAGTAGGAGCATGCTGCATAGTCCGTTTGGACATGCACACTCACACGCACGCACATGCACGCACATGAACACACACCCATGCAAATATTCAGGCACAGAGACAAATCTGGAAGACCGTAGCAAGATCTGGAAACACTGATTCTATCTGAGCAGAATTACATGGGAGCTTGCAATGTCCACACAAGCATGTAGGGACAAAGGATTTTTCCATCCTCTTGAGGTTCACTGCAAATCCTGACAATAAGCCGACTAATAAGGGCAAAGGCATATCTATCTTATTTAATAAACACATGTGCGTACAGGAGCAGGACATGAAGTCCAGGAGTGGCCAGATGTTGAGACTTACTCTCTCCCCAGAGGACAGGAAAATGGGAGCGAGAGGTCTGCAGGCAATTTTAGAGGAAGGTATTTTCAGGGGGAAAGACTGAGTCCGACGATCAGATAGCAGCAGGTAAATGATTCCCTTTGGACCTGGACGGGCCCGGGAGATGGACCACAGCTCGTGATAAAACCTGCCCAGGTGCAGACATGCCTCCGTCTTCCTCTCACGGTATGTTTAGCTCCTGAAACCTCAGGGAGTGGGCCAAAGGCCATTAATTTCCTCTTTGGTGGGTCCAATCGTTAGGCTAGTAATGGATGATCACAGTCAAGCCCTTCCCTACCCTATGGAAGAGAAAGAGGATCAAAGATCATCAAAAGACAGAGGGCAAGGGAAAGGGCAGAGAGAGAGCTTGGTTCTGAGGCTGTTTCTCTTATTTGACTTATAAAAGTCATAGCCATTACTCCAGCTGCTGGTCCCCAAAATAAAGCTTCTTAAAAAGAAAAATAATAATTAAGGGAACAACAGTTGGCATAATGGCTGTTGCTGAACTCCCATGTAGTCGATGGCATTTCGAGTCCCAGACCCGGTGGCTTAAACAAGCAGGGTGCATGTGCGTGCCCAAGATCCCGAGAGGAGAATGGAGGAGAAGGGATTGCGGCGTGACCATCCCCCCTGGGGGGTGATTTCTCGCTTTCTGTCTCTTTGTCTCTTTGGCTGTCTGGCGAACGCACATACCCTATAGCAAAAACCTCTCCAAAAGAAAGAAAGAAAGAAAGAAAGAAAGAAAGAAAGAAAGAAAGAAAGAAAGAAAGAAAGAAAGAAAAATAATTTAAAAAAAACCCACAAGTGGTATATTCTAATATATCAAAAGCAGCATGTTAGGAATGTCTTTTTTGTTATCTATTAAATATAGAAAGTATAAAACCCTGGCAAAAACTAGTGAAGATGCATGTGGCTTTGGCTGGCCTATAAACATTTAATATGTGCTCCCCAATTTTCTTTGTTTTAAGAAAACTTGATTCCTTCCCCCCCACCCTAGGTTTTTACTATTGGGTGCATGTGCTCATCAGAGAAAGACAGGGAGAAGGAAAGTGAGAAATCACCCAGAGGGTTGGCCATGCTGCAATTCTTTCTCCCCGTCTCCTCACGGGTTTTTGAGCACGCATGCGCGTGCACTGGCGCCAGCACTCAAACCACGTCGTCGGGCGTGTGGGATTCCAGCGCCTTACCCTCCATGCCACTAGCTGGCCCAGGAAACCTTGATTCTGTTCGTCATGAGTGACATTTCAGTCTTTGTCCTTTTAAGATGTTTGTATCTCTGTTGTTTCATAAAGTGACGTTTGACTGAGAGGCAAAGCTCAAGATGATTCCTAAGCGCTGGCCACTTTTTCTTGGTAAATAGTCGGCCACTTGTACAGTGGTAATGCACTGTTCAAAGAAGCCGGATCTCACATGGCGACCGCTGTTCAGACCCTGGCTAGTCGGTCTAAGACACACTGGGCATGCACGCAAGTGCCCAGTGGGCTGGAGGACTGAAGGAAGAGGATAGTGGCATGGCCAAACCCTGTGGAGGGTGCTCATCTCTCTCTCTTTCTCTCTCTCTCTCTTTCTCTATCATGAATACAGGGAAAAAAACACATCAGGTCAGGATAAAGACAGTGGAAGACAGGGAAAAGCTTTATATTTTACAACTTTCAGTGTCACTTTTTCCTTCCTTTTAGAAAATGGAACCCACATTTTCGTTCTGCACTGAGCCCCACAAATTATATAGTGGGTGCTAACCAAGCAGCAGCTGCAGACTCCACTGGACCATCCAGGTACCGTTTCCAAGAGGCACTGGGGGATGTCTCTTCTGGTGGGGGTGGGGAACTGGGGAACCTTCGTGGAAGACGTGGCCCCTGCGCTGGGCCTTGACATCATTAAAGCCTGCAGGACCGGGAAAAGGCGCACTGTGAGGAAGGGCATGAGGATGCTGCTCTCAGAATCCACCTGGGGATGTCAAAGGCATGGTCTGGTAGCAATGCAGGTGCGGGGCAGGAGCCCTGGAACCTGGGTCGGGAAGGTGGTGGGGCTTTGGCGGAGGCCAGGAAAGGGAATCTGAGGCTGGGCCGAGGCCGGGTTGTGCTCATCTCTCTCTCTTTCTCTCTCTCTCTCTTTCTCTATCATGAATACAGGGAAAAAAACACATCAGGTCAGGATAAAGACAGTGGAAGACAGGGAAAAGCTTTATATTTTACAACTTTCAGTGTCACTTTTTCCTTCCTTTTAGAAAATGGAACCCACATTTTCGTTCTGCACTGAGCCCCACAAATTATATAGTGGGTGCTAACCAAGCAGCAGCTGCAGACTCCACTGGACCATCCAGGTACCGTTTCCAAGAGGCACTGGGGGATGTCTCTTCTGGTGGGGGTGGGGAACTGGGGAACCTTCGTGGAAGACGTGGCCCCTGCGCTGGGCCTTGACATCATTAAAGCCTGCAGGACCGGGAAAAGGCGCACTGTGAGGAAGGGCATGAGGATGCTGCTCTCAGAATCCACCTGGGGATGTCAAAGGCATGGTCTGGTAGCAATGCAGGTGCGGGGCAGGAGCCCTGGAACCTGGGTCGGGAAGGTGGTGGGGCTTTGGCGGAGGCCAGGAAAGGGAATCTGAGGCTGGGCCGAGGCCGGGTTGGAGCTCCTCACGGTGTTTATACAAGTAACAGGCAATAGATTCCTTCATAAACATTTAGGGACAGAATTTCAGCAAGATGCAATTCTGTGAGAAAAGAATGAGATAAGCAGAGTAGGTTATGGGGAGAGAACAGAGAGACCAGAATCAAGTTATCCAAGCCAAGAAAGAAGGATTTGCTTATTTAAATTTGATCAGAGTGAGAGAGAGAAAGTGAGAAAGCAAGCTGCAAAGTCCAGGACTCGAACTGTGGTTGGCCATGAGGGAATCCAGCAGCCTTAACCACCACACCACCTGCCAGCCCCGAAAGAAGAATTTCTTGCAGTCATGTCCAAACTTTCTTGACCACACACCCATAAAATATTTTTGAGCATACAACCTGAAATAGGTATCTATTTATGCATAAAGGGTACACTTGCGCAACTTTACTATTACTGATAGGTGTGACAAAATGAAAGCAAAAATAAAACTTCTATAAAAATAATTAATTAAAAATAATTATGGTGTAAGCAGTAAAGCAACCCTCTGTAAAGCTGATCACATGTGACAGTTTCGGACTCCCCGAACACACAGTCATGCACATGCCTGTATCCAGGACTGGCTGAAGCTGGGGGTGGATCACAGTGTGAAGACCCCCTTGTGGGCACTAGCTCTCTGTCTCTCTTTCTCTCTCTCTCTCATGGAAGAAAAAAAGAAACTAAAAGAGCCCAGTAGGCTGGACACTTCATATGCTCATTAAAAAGGAACATTAAAGATGCACATATAAAAGAAGCCCTACTATTCCCTTCCTGCCCTGGGGTGGGCATCTCACCCACGGAGGAGGTCTCCAGCCTGCTGTTACGCCCAGAGGTGTCTTGCCCAGTGGCAGCGCAGGACTGTTCCCCCAGGTCTTCTCAAGCAGACAGAGACTGGGTTGCCGGACAGATCTTGTTCTGTGTGTGCGTGGAGGGGTTGCAAGCTGACCGGGCAGATGCTTATTCACTGAGTGTCAGGGAATTATCTCAGAGGGAAATGCTGAGGCACCCTCATAGCAGTCCAGCTGGTAGGACTCGTCATCAGGAGGATGCTGAGAGATCCCAGCAACTTGCCAGAGTCACACAGCTTGAGCCAGGATTGGTACCCAGGCTTGGGTGACTCCAGAGCCTGTGTCCTTCCCACTGGGCAGCACAGTCTGCCCTTGTTGATTTCGTCAGGCCTGCTTTTCCTGTAGGAGAGTCACTTGGATTGGGAACCCCTGTCAGAGCAGGACTGGACAGCCCTTGGGCGGGGAGGGGGGAATGTAGCCGACACAGTAGGGCCCCTGTCCACACAGGCTAAGGGTGTCCTCCATGCCCGGACTGCATTGTGGGGTGGACTGCAGTCTGGCACCTCTGAGGTGTACTCCCAGCCCTTCCCAGAGGCACCCCCAGCTGAGCCTCAGGTGCTATTCATGGCGACCTGCTGTTTAGCACGCCCTGGGTGGCTTCCCTCTCTTGCCTTCTACCCCTTCGTGGTTCCACTCCCCACGTGGGTAACCGCTCAGATGAACTACTTGCACACAAATGCTTATTTGGGAGGCTCCTTCTGGGGAGCTCAGTCTAAGCAGGCACGTCTGGGGGGGAAGCCTGTGTCAGGGAAGGTGGCCGTGTAGCTTGCATGTCCCACTGCGTTATCCTAGGCCTTGCAGACATTACCAATTGACCATGGCATTTTCCCCTAGAAGCCTTGAGCTCTCAACGGGGCACTTTAGACCACTATTAACAATCAGTTGGAGCTGACAAGTGAGTTGAAACCCATTTGCCAGGGCTAGAGCCTCACTGGTTCACCATGGAGGAAGACACCCCCTCACTTCCAGCCCTTAGCATGAGGTGAACCCCATGCCTAAGTTAGCAGTAAGGGGTGGGGTGAGGAAGAAAGAGGAGGGGTCTTCCTTTACAGAGCACCTCACCTGATGTGGCTTTGCAGACAAATATCAGTAGGCCTTAGGAATAGCAGTTAGAGGCAAAATTAATTTATTAGGTCGTCGGAAAGGTCATGACGTATATTTCTGTTTTTCTGTGCAAAAATGTGTTATGACTTTTCCGACAACCCAGTATTAGTGGCCAACCGAGGCCCTGCACTAAGACCCTTTATGGGTCATTTTTCCTCTTCTCTAGCACTTGGCATTGACTCTCCTGGGCCCACCATGGGCAACAACAGCATCTGATGCAAACAGAGGATGATTCCAAGCCAAAGCCTGAGTTCTTTCCTCCATGCCATCCTCTCTCCTCAAAATTCAGCCCCAGGTTGACCAAAGTAGTGTTGCAACTCACTACCCCACACATGGTAACTGTACATCCAGTTGACCCAAGATGGTCTGATTCTCACAGGATCTCATTCTTCTCAGTCAAACCTTAGGGCAAGTCGTGTCAAGACAGCAGCATTTGCTAGCGTTTCCTTGCAAATACAATCGCAAGCTAGAGAGAAGCCATCGTTCAGACCATGCATCCTGATTTGTATTTATGGTGCAACACACAACGTGAAGTTGTGATGTATTTGCACAGTGTGGGATGGGTAAGTCAAGCTGACGAGCATATGTGCTAACTCACACACTTACAGTTTTTGTGATGAGAGCATTTAAAATCTACTCACTAGCAATTTTCAAGTAAATGACATCTCCTTAGCCATTACCGTCTCCATGCTATACAATGGGGCTCAGAGAACTTATTCCTCCGTCTAACTGGAAGTTGGTATGCTTTGACCAACATCTCCCCCTTCCCTCCCCCTTGAGACCACCATTCCACTCTCTGCTTCTATGAGTTGAACTTTTTTTTCTTTTTTTTGGGGGGGGGAGGGGAGAGGTTTTTGCTATAGGGCGCATGCGCTCGCCAGAAAGACAGAGAGACAGAGAAACAGAAAGTGAAAAATTATCCCCCAAAGGGATGGCCACGCCACAATCCTTTCTCCTTCGTTCTCCTCTCTGGATCTTGGGCATGCACACACATGTACCCAGGGTGAATTTAAGCCACCAGGTCTGGGACTTGAACTGCTATCTGCTATCGCCTACATGGGAGTCTAGCGACATAGCCATTATACGAACTGCTGGTCTCTGAACTTTTCAAGATTCCATATACAAGTGAGATGATATTTTTCTGGACCTGGCTTATTCCACTTAGCATAATGTCCTCCAGTTTCAGCCCTGTCATCACAAATGACAGGATTTTCTCCTTTTTCAAGGCTGAATAGTATTCCCTTGAGAACATACATACTGCCTTTTCCTTATTCACCTGTCGATGGTGTGTACTGACATTTTTCTTAAGACGCTGTGCATGTTCTTCTGTTTTGACCAGGTCTCCAGAGGCGGTGGGGTGCTGGAGTGGACAGTGAGGGCTCCATACCCGGGAACTCACACAGGTGTTGCTCTGCCCCGTAGGAATTCCTGAGTTGCTGACTTCTGTAGGCCTTTCAGCTCGGGCCTCCTGCTCTGACAGATTGGGACAGTTAGGCCTTGGGAATAGAATAGACAACTGTTCCCTTTCTGGAATGTGATATTTTAAAACTCAGCACATTTGCATGTTTTCTCTCTGTATTTAAAATATTTCTTGGAAGTGTTGCAATCTTTGATCTATTCTGTCGCTGAAGTGTCTCTTAAACTGAGGAGCTGGGCCCGTCCATTTCCATGCTATTTGGATTTATTTGCATTCAGTCCAGTCTGTCAGATGTTTTCCCTTAGAGATCTGGCAGGAGAGCCTCCTGGAAGAAGCTCCAGGCAGCCACTGGAGACTGGGGGACCCCAAAGGAGCCTTTGCTCAGAACCCCTCCTGTCCCCCCACTGGCAATGTCCAACAGCAGAGTTCTGTGTAGATGTGCATTTTGCCTTTTTAAGGACAGACGATCGATCCCTGGCTTCCCAGATTAAAGACACACCCTTGAGCACCCCCTGGGCTGAGGGATTGTGCTGGCTGTCCCCCAGGACTAGGAGGGGAAGACCAGAGGCTCCTGGAACACCATGTTCCTGGAGTTCGGCTGGGCCGGCTCCTCCAGAGAATGTTCTCTCCTGCTGTTTCCCATCGTGTCCTTCTGACCTTCCATCCAACGCCAAGTCCGAGATGACAGTGCTGGAAGTCCTGGCTCTGCCATTAGGGAAGCCTTGGTCTCCCTCATCTGTAAAATGGCTTCCGGCCCCTCCTTCTTAAAGCTGACAGGGGAGTGAGTGAAACGAGTCAACCTGGGAAAGCCGTCATGGTGAACCCTGCCTTCCGGCAAGCAGGCTGCCCCCCGCAAGGAGGCCAATGGTGTGTATGCGCTGCCTCGGTGTCCCTGTCTGGAAACAGGGTTGGTTATGTCTCCCTCTCAGGGTACGCTTATGAAAGGCAAACAAAACCGTCTGTGTATCGATAGGCGTACCTGCCAATAAATGGTGACAATTAGTTTCCATGGACAATTATTCTTTGTCGTTCACACACTCATTCACTTGTCATTCAGTAATATTTGTCGAGCTCTTGCTGTGTGCCCAGGTTCTGGTCTAGGCCTCAGGGCTGCAGCAATGAACGAAGCGGGCAAGTCTGTGAGCACGTGCTGGGGGAGGTGAGCAATTGGGGTGGAGACGGCTAGGAAAATGCTCTGGTGTGGGCTTGGCTGTGGTGGTCCGGGCCACTGTGGCGCACGATGCTGGATCCACGAGAAAGGCTGGCTTATGGTCCCACGTCAGGCATGGCGGGGTGTCCCTGCGAGCCTAGCTAACCAGGAGGCTGGGGAGGGAGATCCTGTATGATGAGATCCTGTCAAAAACATTTATCTCCCTCTGTCTCTTCCTCTTGTGACGGGAAGATGGGAGTAGAGGTAGGTTTGGCATTTTATACAGGGTGATCAGAGAAGACCTCCTTGAGAAGGTGACATTGAAAGTGAGAGAGTGAGCCTTGTGACCACGTGGGGGAATGTCCTAGGACGTGGGAGTGGCGATGTGCAGAATGTGACTGGTGCATCAGGGGAGAGCAGGGGCCGCGTGGTAAAGCAGGGCAGCGTGGGGGAGAAGCAGGAGGCGAGGACGGCAGGAGAGCCCCGAGCAGATGAGGCCGTGTGAGCAGCTGTTAAGGACTTGGGCCTTTTCTTGTATGAGACAGAAGTTCAAGCAAGAGGGAGGAAAGGAATCGGAGGTAGCCCCTGGACAACACTTGACAATGTCTGTCTGTGGGAGAGCGATGGCTGAGGCTGGGTAAGAGATAAAGGCAGAGACACGCTTCGTCGTGTTGCTTCTCCACCTGATTATTGATGAGGTGTTCCAGGTCAGTCGGGATCTTGGGCACCCATGCACATGCGCCTGGCGTGAGTTTAAGCCACTGGGTCGGGGACTCGAACCACGGTCTACTACATGAGAGGTTGAACCTGTTGAGGTTCACCAAGGCAAATCCAATAGAAAGAGTTGGGTTGGGCCAGGAAGGTTCCATAATGATCTGCTGTGAAACTGAAGTCGGGTAAGGAAAGAAATGAGACGATGTAGGGGCTAAGGATCCTGAGAAGGTGGTTGGAGCAGACTCTCGGTCTCCATTGGAAGAACAGTCGAGGTCTGGGTGAGAGGAGGAGTAAGCGCGATGAGAGGAAGCACTGGCTGGAGAGTGGGGTGCTAGGAACTGACCTGTAGGAGGCTGTGATTGGTGGAGGGAGGGCTCCAGGGTCTGGCCGTGAGAGTGAGTGGTTGAGGGGAGCCATGAGGTCATGGGTGGGGAGCAGGTCATGGAACTGAGAGGTTTGGAGAGGATCATCTATGTGTATATTGAAATCGCCTGAGATAAAACTAAGGCAGTGAGGCCAGCAGGTGGCGCGGTGGGTAAGGTACCAGACTCCCACATGGCTGAACAGGGTTTGAGTTCCAGACCTGGTACCTTGCTTTCTCACGTTCCCTCTCTTTCTCTCTCTGTTCAAATTTTTAAAAAAATAATAATGTGATAAATACAATTTTTACAAAACGTAGTGCTGACGAGAGGGAGAGTGAACTCCAAGTCCTCAAGGAATGAGAAGTGGTAGTTCTGACGAGAGGGAGGGAGAGTGAACTCCAAGTCCTCAAGGAATGAGAAGTGGCCGATTGGCAGGTGCCCACAGCAAGGCGGGGCTCAGGGGTACAGTGTGGTGAGTCTCAAGGGAGACTCCACCGGCAGTGCTTTAGGAAGGAGAGAGAATGGTCTAGAAGCAGCAATGAGGATCAAGTGGGCTCTGAGGCTACAGGACATGTAAGAGGCTGTGGGATGGGGGTGGGGGGCAGCAGATAGCCTAGCAGTTATGTTGTTGCACTCCCACATGGTCAACTGCAGTTTGAGTCCTGGACCTAGTGGGTTGAAACCCTCCAGGTGCGTGTGCATGTGTGGCCAAGATTCCAGGAGGAGAACGGACGAAAGGGGATTGCAGTGTGGCCATCTCCCTGGGGGTGATTTCTCACTTTCCCTCTCACTCTCTTGGTCTCTCTCTGGCAAGTGCAGGCATTGTAAGGCAAAAATCTCTTAAAAAAAAAAAAAAAAAAGAAAAAGAAAAGAAAAGAGGCTGCAGGGAAAACAACCGCTTTAAAAGGAGGACTTCTGGAATCTCATACTCACTTCCCAGACCTCATGTGAGGCCGACCTAGGAAATCTGAACCCAAGCGGCCACTACCCATTTGCATGACATTAGGCCAAGTCGTAACCCTTGCCCAGTGGTATATAGTTGTCATCTCCAGAGCTTGTGTTTAAAAATGATCCTTAAAAGCCCAGTTTACAAAAACAGACAACTCTTTTCACTGCGAAGTCGTATCTTGAGGGAGGCTAATTAAATCCGTGTTTGAATCTCTTTGCCTATTTTTCATCCACGCCATGGATCATTTTTATAAAGACAGACTAGCAGTGATTGAGGGCACTTCGGGTGAAGGCATCTTCTCAGACCGGAAAGATGAATAAAGGAGGGAAAGAAGGGAGGGAGAAAGAGAATGACGGGAAAGGGAAGAAAGAAACAGAGAACAAAGAAAGGGACATGAAGGAAGGGAGGGAGGAAAGGAGAGAGGAAAATAAAAGGAAGGGCGGGAGGGAAGAAGAGAGGAGAAAGGGAGGGAGTGAGGGAGGAAGGAAGACTAAGGATTCCAGCTCAAGGCTATGCAGAATTGGTCTTTTCTGAGGGATACTTTTCAGAGACAAAACCAACAACCCAACGCCTTATCTTCAGCCATGTCTGGTGCTCGCCCACGTAGGCCCAGTGTGTAGCCAGTGCTGGAAGTGTCTGTGGGATGGGCTGATTGCTACGGCCTTCAGCCCCAGCAGAGATTCCTCCATGACCTTAGACCCTGGGCTGCCGGTGCCAAGAGAACAGCCATGCCCCACGCCCCGTGCCCTGCCTCTGCCTGGCTTCCGGCTCCAACTTCCTACTCTCTTCCCCCACATGTGTATTCAGAAGCTCTTGGGTTTTTATTAAACACAGCTCTCCTGCTAATACATTACAGAACTTAATCTCATGCCAGCCACACCCTGGCACTGGGCTCGGCTGGGCAGAGGGCCAGATTTGGAGCAAGGTTCTTCCTGCCAGGGATCAAGTTTGGTTAAGAGGTGTCTGTGGAAGAGACTTCCGAGATCTTCACTGCCAGATGCAAAAATTCCAGATTGTTTTTCCAGCTGCGTTTAGACTCTACTAATTTCAGTCTCTGCTTCTGGTGATGGAGCTTAGGTGCCACCTGAACAGGAGTGATGAGAGGAGGAGCCGTCATAGAAGGATGTGAAAGAATCAGAGGCGAGGCAGGGGTGTGCATGTGTGTGTGTCTCCACTTGTAAGCCAGCACCTGGTCTAGAACTGGCTTTGAGAGCACTTCCGGTTTGTGGTTTTTTGTTTGTTTGTTTGTTTTTCAGAGTTTTTTGCTATAGGGTGTGTTCACTCACCAGAAAGACAGAGAGAGACAGAGAGACAGAAAGGGAGAAATGAAAGGGAGAAATCACCCCCTGGGGGACGCCACAATCCCTTCTCCTCCATTCTCCTCTCAGCATCTTGGCAACGCACGCACACGAGCCTGGTGTGAGTTTAAGCCACCAGGTCTGGGACTCGAACCGCGGTCAACTACGTGGGAGTTCAGTGACATAGCCATTATGCCAACTGCTGGTCCCTCAGTTTGCATTGTGATGGCGCATGGTCAGTTTGAGACCAGAGTACATTAAGGTAGGGGCAGTGGAGGATATGAACGACTAGTTCTGCACCTCTTGTCAATCAATGTGTCATCTTGCTTGGTTTCACCAAGTACTAAGCCTCAGCCGTGGGAACGCAGGGAGCTGGTTAAGAACGGTTCTTAGTCACTTTCCCTTGGCTCCTGGTACGTAACCGAGTCCTTAGGCAAGCACCCAAGTCCTTTTGAGCACAGGCAGAAGGAAAAGAAACAGCTCCCAGGGTGATGCGCTACAACGAAACGCCAACCACTGCCGGAGCAGTGCAGAGGCACGACCTTCCTGCCTCCGGAGCTTTCCCAGGGCAGCTCACAGCTGGGGTGTGTGGGGTGGGCAAATACAGCGTTGGCACATTAAAGAGCAGAAGTGCCAGCCGAGGTTTACGCTTCTGATGTCATTCACGTGTCCTCCTGATGCTACTCAGTGTGAAGGCTGAACTCCCCGCCAGTCCACCCCTCGCTTGCCCCTGCCCAGTACCAACCATGCAGACAACATGGCCGAGAAGGCCCCGACACCGCACAGAAGGCCAGGCACCGGGGCTGGTATGTGAAAGGGACAAGGGGCAGAGACGTCAGGAGACGTAGAAGGAGAGAACTGGGGACAACCCATCGAGAAGGTGGCCACACACCAAGCCTTCCGGGCTGGGCTCCATCACAGGGACATCTGACTCCGGTCTGTATGGAGGGCCTGAAGTGAGGGCCTCTGGAAGCTCTGAGCGCTGGACAGCGCTTGGGCCCTGCACCCGTCCTTCCCTGCACGGGGACAGCCGAAGCGGGCGTGACTCTACCCTGGGGTGAACGCCTCCAGTGTGCCAGGTACTTAAACATACAAAATCCCCTTGGCTGAGAGAAGCCAAGTCGCCTGCCCAAGGTCTCACAGTCGGGCAGTGACAGAACAGGGCGACCTGCCAGGCCTGCCTGACTCTGGTGTGTGGTCTTCCCACAGCTGCCAGGCTGGCGTGTGCGCCCCAGACGAGGGGCCTTTTTCCCTTCTGAGCCCAGGCTGGGCCCACTTCCAGCCTGAGGCCACAGCACACTGGCTAAGACCCTCCCTAAGGGGTCATTTTTCCTGCCGGGCTCCATCAAATCAGGTAGGAGTAATTCACATCTCTCGGATTTGTTCCGGACTGCCCAACATGCCGCACACATCACTGTCATTTGGACACTTTGTTAAAGGTGAGAAAAACATGTTGGAAGAGCACCCGGAGAGTAATAAGAATGCCAAAGCATTTAAAAAATGAGATTTCCCTTGGTCAGCCCTATTTTGTCCTTGAAAAGCCCCTCAGCACAGTCAGCGGTCCCGACGTGGGGAAGGGCAAGATTACAGAAACTAGTCTCCTCTCATGTCCTCTTACTGGTCCTAAACTTTAACGGCCTACGAACCTGCAGGGCTTATTAACATACATATTCCGAGCCAGCAGGTGTGTGGTGGTTAAGGGGCTGGATTCCCACAGGGCCGACCACAGATCAACTCCCAGACCTGGAGGCTTGAAAATCGTGCTGGGCATATGTGTGCATGCCCAAAATCCCAGGAGAACAGAGAAGAGATTGTGGTGTGGCTATCCTCCCTGGGGGGTGATCTCTCACTTCCCCTATCTCTGTCTCTCTCCAGTGAGCCCATGTGCCCTATGGCAAAAACCTTAAAAAAGAAAAACCCACTTATTCTTGTGACTATCCAATAGTGCAGTGAATAAGTGCTACGCATATGGAACTGGATACCACATGGTTGACCACGGTGCGAGTCCCGTCTCTGGGGGCTAGAAAAAGATGCTGGTCACATGTGCATGCATACTCCAAATCTGAACGGGATGGAGAGATGGAGGGAAAAAATATTGCAGCATGACCACACCTTAGTGGAGGGTTCTCTCTCTCGCACACACACCCTCTGGCAGTAATAAACAAACAAACAAACAAAACTCCACGTAGTCTTGGTCCCACTGCATGGATTCCCCAATTCAGTGGATCGGGTTAGAATTAGAGGGCAGAAATGTCCATTCTTCCTTCTTGTTAGGCTTTTTAATATTATTACTATTCATAAAAGAGTGCATGTAGAAAAACACCCTCCACAGGGACAGCCTCCGTGGGGTCTCATCATGCGATGGTCTCCTCTCACCCGGCCCTCCAGCTGTTGAGACAGGGGAGCATTCACACAAACCGCATGTTTTCAGGCCGGCTAATGGTCTTGAACCCGTGGTCGGTCCTGTCGCTTCGCGCACTGTATCCCAGTATGCTGCCACCTATGTCACTGAGGCTGGGCCAGAATGATCATTTCTTTTCTTCTTTTTAGTTTATTTTGATAGCATGGGAAGGGCAGTGCAAGACTCAAGCCAAGCAGGCTTTCTGTTAGCTTATCTATCACACCGAGAGAACGAAAGAGCGAGAAAACCACCCTCGCCAGGGTCACACCAGGATCCCCTTTCCCTGGCCCTCTGGCCCATTAGGATCCTGAAAGCCTGTGTGTGCACCTGGCATTTTTTCAGGCCAACCTGGGGATCCAAACTCGAGGCTGGCCATGTGGCTTTCAGCACTGCGGTTCAAGCTGCTACCAGTTGTGCCACCAGGCTGGGCCAGAATTGTCATTTCTAGCCAGCTCCCAGATCACACAGATGCCAGTTCGGCAGACCGAGCATTGCATGCCACTGCCTTGGGGTGTCACACCTGAGTCTTCTCTATGTACTGGCTGGATTTGTTTGTCAGTGCTGGGCAAAGGGGGAGCTTTCTAGATTGCCCCAAAGGATCCTGGGAAATGTGGTTCTCTCGGGTGTTACTATCCCCTCAAGATACCGGATTGCTTCTGACCTTCTGTTCCCCACACCAACTTGGTGGGAGAGGAGGACAGAAGATTGGGAAGAGATGAAAGAGGTACTAAAATAAACTTTGCTTACTGGAAATTTTGCTGAAATTCATCCCTTCCCAAGAGAATGACTAGAAAATACTATTTGTGTCTGATCTAGATCTGGAGATTCGAGTTTGGGCATGCATATGTTTCCTTATTTTTAAAATATGGAAATTCTGGGGACCAGCAGATTGTGTAATGGTTACATTGCTAGACTCTCATATGGCCCACAGCAGTTCATGTCCCGGACCTAGAGGCTTGAAACTCACACCAGGTGTGTGTGCGTGCGTGCCCAAGATCCCAAGAGGAGAATGGAGGAGAAGAGATTGCGGTGTGGCCATCCCCCTGGGCAGGGGGTGATTTCTTGCTTTCTGTCTCTCTCTCTCTGCCTCTCTGGTGAATGCACATGCCCTATAGCAGAAGTCTCTCTTAAAAACAAACAAAAAAAGGAAATGCTACAGTCTTGGGGGATGCTGTGAGATTAAAGTCACAGCTAAGAAGTGTAAGGCCAGAGCCCAAATCTGGCTGCTCAGAGTCTCCGATTGCCACATACAAGTAACACCAGTAACCACGATTCCTGTGCAGCGAGCGCTCGCTACATCCGGGCCTTGCTGGACTGCTCCCAGGATGACAGTCCCCTCAGAATTTGAAGAGGGAGATAGTCTTATCCTCACGTTCATCTGGAGGAAACCCAGTCTTAGCAATTAACTTTCCAAAGGCCTCAGAGCCAGGACCACCTCTGCTCTCATGGAGCTGTGTGGGCTTGGGCAACCCACTTCCCTTGTCCCGACCCGTTTCCCTGTCTGTTAAGTGGTGCCCAAGTTCTCTCCCTAGGTTACCGTACCAAGACTCCTATTTTTCCACTAGACCTCGGCACCAAGTTGGGTTTCAGAAGTTTCTCACAGTGCCAGAATGCCATCTCGAGGGTTCCAGCAGAGAACTGGGTCCTGGGGGCCATGCAGACACTGGCTGTGAGCGAAGGGGCCCCTGTGGAAGGTCGACGTGGATAGCAGCATGCCAGAGAACAGGAAGAGCTGGGTGAGCTGCTGGTTCAAACCAGCCCAGTATGTGGGTCCATCATGCCTCCTGCTTGGCTTTGGGCAAAGAAAGGCGAGCACAGTAAGGTATGTGCACCATGTAAAAATATTTCAACCTCCTTTCTTATACACGAGATGATTGGAAGAGACTGAATCCAGGCGCCGGGCTGAGCACACGCAAACACTCCATGCCAGCACAAGCCTCTGACAGGGCAGACAGGTATTTTATTTGAATTTTGATGAGAACCTCACTACCTAGAATCCACCGGTAACATTTTCTCATACTTACCTTATCACATATATATCTACCTAGTCATTTAATAATCTATTACTTATGTATTTCAAAATCAGTTGTGAGCTCAGGACACTCCCCTGTGTGTTCGAGCATGTAGATGATTCATTAGAGTTTGATGGTTTGCTTTTTTAAAAATTTGCTATAGGGCACGTGCACTCATTGGAGAGAGGCAGAAAGAAGGGGGAAAGCGAGAAATCACTCCTCCCCTCCCCCCTGTGGGGGTGACCACACGGCAATCCCTTCTCCTCTATTCTCTTGGAATTTGGAGCATGCACATGCCTTGCATGTTTTCCAAGCTACCAGGTCCTGGATTCAAACTGTGCAGTCGTCCATGTGGAATCCAGCTGCCCCAGCCTCCATGCTACTGTCCGGCCCTGACTTTGCTGTTTGATACATTCCACTTGCGTGAAATTTATGTGCAATGAAATCCACACACCTTGAATGTGCACCAGCTGAGTTTTGCCGAATGCACGAACTCTGTGTAATACAAACCCTCATCGCTACAGAATGTTACTATCACCTCAGAGGGTTTTCTCAGCCCCTTTCCATCATAGATTGTTCTCTCCCATTTAAGATTTTTTTCCCCCCAGAACAGGTTTTTTTAAACTTAGCTTTATTAACGTGTGAGTTACTCTATTTTCTGCAGTTACAACAGAATAGCACAGACTCAGTCATTTAAAATGAATAGAAGTATATTTGGTTCGTGGTTCTGGAGGATGGGAAGGCCTAGCCCAAAGGGCTGCATCTGGTGAGGGCCTTCTTGCAGTATCGTAACATAGAAGGGCAAGTGAGCGTGCAAGGCAGAGAGGGAGGGAGGCAGAACTTGTCCTTTTATATCAGGAGCCTGCTCCCATAACAGCTAACCTGCTCTCACAATAACAGCATTAATCCATTTATGAGGATCGAGCCCTTGTGATCTAACCTTAAAGGTCTTACCTCTCGGGACCAGCAGATGGTGTAACAGTCACATTGCTGGACTCCCACCTAGTTGACCATGGTTCAAGTCCTGGACCGAGCGACTTGAATCTCATGCCGGGCGTGTGTGTGTGCATGCCCAAAATCCCAAGAGGAGAAGGGATTGTGGTGTGGTCATCCCCTTCACCCTTGGGGGGGTGATTTCTCACTTTTTGTCTCTCTGTATCTTTCTGACAAGTGCACATGCCCTATAGCAAAAAGCTCTCTCTCTAAAAAAAATTCCTACCTCTTACTACCATCACAATGGCAATTAAATTTCAGCATGAGAGGGAATATTCAGACCACTACAAGCTATAATTTACATACAATAAAATTCACCAATGTAAATTTTTGAATGAGTCTTTTTGTTTTTTTGTTTTGTCTTGTTTTATTTTCCATAGAAAGAGAGAGAGAGAAACAGAGAAAGTGAAATTCCCCCCTGGAGGGTGGCCACACTGCAATCCCTTCTCTTCCATTTTCCTTTCAGGATTTTGGGCATGCATGCACGGATGCCTGGCATGATTTTTAAGTCACTGGGTCTGGAACTCAAACCAGGATCAGTCTTGTGAGAGTTCAGTACCTTAACCATTATGCTACCTGCTGGGCCCTTGGATGAGTTTAATAAATGCATATGGAAGTGGTAGAAGCACCACTATGATCATAACATTACATATTTTCATCATCCCCCCAAAGTTTCCTCATGTTCGTTTGTAGCCAGTCACCTCTCCACCACTCCTAAGGGGAAACTTCTGGAAACTGCTGAATGGTGCTTGAAAAATGCTGAATTTTCCTCTCACTCTGGTTTTACTTTCTCAAGCATGTTGCATTAATGTTATCATATGGTAAGTAACCTTTGGCATGTAGCTTCTTTCAGACTTAGCCACATCATTGTGTGTATCGACGGTCCTATCTTTCCTCTTTGCTTAATCGCTTTAAGCTATTCTGATGTATAGCTATTTGTTCATCCATTCACCTATCAATCAATGGACATTTGGGTTGTTTCCAAAATCCCAAATGAACACAACCTTGTGGTAACATAGTATTAGGTTGTCTGGAAAGTCCTGATATATTTCTCTATGTTTTTCTATGCAAAATTGTGTCATGACTTCTTGACAAACCAATAGTTAGAAGGAAGAATTACCTTCTATGAATTCTTTCCTTGTTTGCAGCAGAGAGGGGGGATATACATCTAGAGCAGAGATCAGCAAATCTATTTAGTAAAGGACTAGACTGCAGACTTTTGGGTTCATAAAATCTCTTTTTTTAAATACATTTTGTTATAGGGCACATGTGCTCACTGGAGAGACAGAGAGATAGAAAGTGAGAAATAACCCTCCAGGGGGGGGGGTGTGTGTGTGTGACCATGCCCCAATCCCTTCTCCTCCATTCTCCTCTTGGGATCTTGTTCACATTTGCTCATGTATGCTGTGTGAGTTTTAAGCTGCTGGGTCCTGGACTTGAACTATGGTCAACTATGTGGGAGTCCAGCAATATAACCATTATGCCATCTGCTGGTCCCTGGCTCATATAGCCTTTATCTTAACTACTCAACTCCCCCATGGTAGTACAAAACCTGCTGTAGACAAATAGACACAACTATGTTTCAATAAAACTTTATTTGTAAAAACTGAAATGTGAATTTTAAATAATTTTCCTGTGTCATGAAGTATTATCCTTCATTTGATTTTTTTTTCAACCATATAAAAACCATTCCTAGTTTTCAGACTGTGCGAAAATGTGAGGCAGATTCGATTTGGCCCACAGGTTATATCTTGGTGATCTCTGATCTGGATTGGTTTAAAATATATTAGAAAATTATGCTTATGTAGATTTCTTCAAATTTAAACTACTGGAAGAGTAGAAATAAGATATATAACTACCAAGCCAGAAGAAGAAAAGCAATGAAAGAAAAAAGTTGACCAGCTGAAGAAAAGATTAAAAAGTAAATAAGAGCCAGCCCTGTGACCTAGTGGTTAAGGGAGCCAGATCCCATATGCCTCACCACCTCCAAAGTACTAAAAGAAGATTAGATCATTCAGAAGATCAAATCTTGGATGTAGAAGACAAAACCTCTGACCTAGAAAAAATTACCAAAAAGACTGAGAAAATAACCACCCCCCAAAAATGAGGATAATATACAAAAAATACCAGGCACTACTAAATGCCCAAACATCAGATAATTGGTGTCCCAGAGGTGAAGAAACTAATAGGGCATGATAATCTGTTCCATGAAATCCTGCAAAAAAACTTTCCAAACTTAGAGAAGCATTTAAACATCCAGGCCCAAGAAATACAAAGGACCCCAAATAGAATCAACTCAAGATCTCCATGGCACATCATAGCCAGATTGGCCAAAACCACAGAAAAAGACAAGATACTAAAATTGGCAAGAGAGAAATGAGAAGTGACTTACAAAGGTCATCCCCTCAGGCTAACATTGGACCTCTCACCAGAAACAATGCAAGCAAGGAAAGAAAGGGAAAGTATACTCAAAGTGTTCAATGAAAAACAATTTCAACCAAGATTACTATACTCAGCAAGATTATCCTTCAAATGGGAAGAAAAGATAAAAAACATTCTCAGAGAAACAAAGCCTGAAAGAATTTACCTACTCCAGACCAGTTCTTCAAGAAGATTTGAAGGGAGTGCTATACCAAGAAAACTAAAGACAGACAGACAGAAATAAAAGAACAAAAACAACCCAGAAAACGGCCAACTTAATGGTAAGAACAAGTCCAGAAATATTGATAATAACATTGAATGTTAATGGTTTAAATTCTCCAATCAAGAGACACAGACTGATTGAATGGATAAAAGAACAGAAACCCTCGGGACTGGTAGGTGGCATAGTGGTTAGGGGCACTGGGCTCCCACATGACCAACCGCAGTTTGAGTTCTGAACCAGGCGACTTGCTTTCTCACTTTCTCTCTCTCTCACTCTGTCCCTCTCTGGTCAAATTAAAATAAATAAATAAATGGATAAATAAAGTTAAATAAAATAATCCTTTAAAAAACAAAAGAGAAACCCCCTCTATCTGTTGCCTACAAGAAACCCATAGACATACATAGACTAAAAGTGAAGGGCTGGAAAAAGATATTTCATGCAAATAGAAATCAAAAAACGGCAGGAGTCATAATACTGATTTCAGATAAAATAGGATTTAAAACAAAAGCTGTAAGAAGAGACAAGGGCATTATATAATAGTAAAAGGGCTAATTCATCAAGAAGATATCATTCTTACAAATATCTATGCACCAAATCAGGAGCACCCAAATACGTGAAGGAAAGACTGCTAGATCTAAAAGGAGAGATAGACTGCAACACACTGATTGTTGGGGGACCTTTATACCCATTATCTCCTTTAGACAGGTCAACTAGACAAAAAATAAGCAAAGAGATATAAGACCTAAATGATGCCATAAATCAAATGGACTTCACAGACATCTACAGAACTTTCCACCTAAAAACGACCAATTACATTTTTCTCATCCCTGCATGGTACCTTTTCAAAGACTGACCACATGATAGAGCAATTCCACTCCTGGGGAATCTATGCAAATTCCACTCCTGGGGATCTACTCAAAGATAGGAGAACACTCTGTTGGAAAAGCGCTTGCACATGCCTCAATGTTTATTGAGGCATTATTCACAATTGCTAGGACATGGAACCAACCCAAATGTCCACAAACAGAAGAATGCATTGAAAAAGTGTGGCACATATACTCTATGGAATACTACTCAGTTATAAAAAAACAAGACCCTGACATTTGACAGAAAGTGAACAAATATGGAAGATATACTGCTGAACGAAGCAAACCAGGCTATGGAAGATAGACATTATATGTCTCCACTTAACAGCATACTGTCTACACTCTATGGTGTAAACTGAAAGATTAGAGAACATACAAGCATTGAAAATGGTTATGAATACTGGAGACAATGTGGGAAGAGGGTAGGAGAAGGGGGAGAGTGTAAGAAAAAAATTAAGGAGAAAAATAGAGATGTAAGACATTTATGGGATGCAGAAATGGATTATTACCTGTGGATAATAATGTGTTTTGTATCCTCAACTGGACTGGTGTGAAGTGAATCGTGTTGGGTAAATTCAGTTTATAAGTTAAGTGATATATAGTGATTAAATGTATAAAAAATTAAAATAAAGGAATAAATAATCTCATACGACAAATAATGACACAATACATGAACATAACACTTAAAAAATACACTAGTTATATCTTAGTGTACCTCAAAATAGAACTCTGAAAATTTTCTGTTTAATATGTTTATAAATAAAACATTGCACACAACAAATAGTACTCATTTTTCCAAGAACCCACGGTCCTTTTACAAAACAAATCATGCATCTGATCACAGGAGAATCCCAACAAATTTCAGAAAGCAGAAATAAATACAAACTTTTTCTTGGGCCATTATGCAACAAAATTAGAAATCAAAAACATAAGAGGTAGCCAAAACGACCACAAAAAACCCCAAATGAATGAAACACAACCCTGACATCTTTTCAATGGAAGTTTTAAAGCATTCTCTAAAATAACTCTTGTGCTAAAGAGGAAACTATAAACTATTGAACAGAAATGAGCCATAACCAGGCACCATTTCAGAGGCTTGTGGGATGTGGCCCAAGTGGGACTTGGGAGGAAGTTATTAGAAACGAGGACTAAGACTGAATGAAAGAAACATTACATCAAGAAGCTACAATGAAAAAGTAAACCTAGAGAAAATGGAGGGATGGACTATTAAAAATTAGCATAATTTAATGAGGTAGAAGACTTTGCCAGCCCAGCAAGAGGCTCCAGAGCACAGCCTGCCACTAGAGGAGGCCTGTGTTGGCAAAATGGGTAACCCCTCGCTTCTCTCTCAATCCTGCTTAGTCATGACTTGGAAACATCTGAGAAACATGACCTTGACTCACCATCATGCCGGGAGGAGGAGGAGGAGGAGGAGAAGGGGGAGGGAAATGAGGAGGGGAGGAAGAAGAGTAAGAGGGGAAGAAAGGAGGAAAAAGAAAAAACTATAAGCTAATCACACTGAAAAAGGCAAAAAAAAAAAAATTAGCAGATTAAATCCAATGATGTTTTTAAAGGATTATAGGTAAAGAATACAAAGATGGTGGGCTGGCCAGTGGTTAAGGCAGCTGAATCTCACATGGTTTACTGTGTGGTTGGAGTCCTGGGCCTTGAAAAACATGTGAGGTGCATGTGCATGCATGTTCAAAATCCCTAAAGGAGAATGGAGGATAAGCGATTATAGCTTGGCCATCCCTCTAGGGGTGCTTTCTCACTCCCCTCCCCCCTACTCCCTCTCTGGCCACCATAGACTTCCTATAGGAAATTTAATTTAAAAATTTAAAAAAAAAAAAGGTTTTCAGCAGAATTTCTACAAAGATAACTTGTTACATTAATAGATTGAAGGGGAGCAGAGATATTCCCACCATAATAAATGTAAGTGGAATTAATAAAATGTATGCTTATTTCTAAATAAGAATATAACATCCTTAGCAAGTAACAGAAGGAAATTTTTTTCTTGCCTCTATAAAGACTAACTACAAAAATCTTTTAGCAAACATCCTATTCAGTGGTGAGAAAGCAGACATTCCCAGAAAAATTAGGAATAAGACAAGACTGCCTACCATCACCAACACTACTTTAGATAACAATCTGCTGGTGGTTCTAACCCGTTCAATAAGGAAAAGGAGAGGAGGGGAGAGGTGGGGAGGGAGAGGAGGAGAGGGAGAACCAGGGGAAGGGAGAGACAAATGGAGAGAAATTATTGCAGCATGGTCAGCCTCATTAGAAGGTGCTTTATACACCCGCCCCCAAGCATAGGTGCCCTCTGCCCCTCCCCCAAAAGGGGGTTAAAATTGTCATTTTTCCCAAATTGATTATGGAGATGGTTGTACAACTCTGTGACTACACTTAAAATCACTACATATATTGTTTAAATGGGCAAATTCTATGGTGTGTAAATTATATTTCAATTAAGCTGCTTAAAAAATCATTATCAGCTACATAATTATCTACTCAGAAGATCAAAGAGAATAGACTTCAATGTTATTAAAAGTGAGCAGTTTTGGGACCAGTAGGTGTTGTGGAGGTTAAGGCAGCTGAATGCCACATGGCCAACTTGGCAGTACGAGTCCTACACCTACATAGGGTGCATGTGCTTGTGTGCCCAAAACCCCAAGAGGAAACTGGAGGAGAGAGATTGCGTTGTGGCCATCCTCCCTACCGTCAGGGTGATTTCTCACTTTCTCTTTCTGTCTCTCTCCAGGGAGCACACATGCCCTATAACAAACAAACAAAGTATATAAAAAGTGTGTGTGTGTGTATATATATGTGTGTGTATCTATGTGTATATATACATGTACATATGTATATATACACACAAATATAATGTGTACACACAAATATAATGTAAATATACACACACAACTATAATGTATATATACGCACACAGATATAATGTATATATACACACACAAATATAAAGTATACACACACATAAATATAATGTAAATAAACACACACGAATATAATGTATACACATACAAATATAATGTATATATACACACAAATATAATGTATATATATGCACACAGATATAATGTATATATACACACACAAATATAAAGTATACACACACATAAATATAATGTAAATAAACACACACGAATATAATGTACATATACACACAAATATAATGTATACACATACAAATATAATGAATATATACACACAAATATAATGAATATATACACACACAAATATAATGTATATACACACACACAAATATAATGAATATATACACACAAATATAATGAATATATACACACACATAGCACACAAATATAAAGATGAGAGAGTTTAGAAAGGCGGCCAAGTTCAAAATCAATATACAAAATCACATGCCCATACACCAACAACCAGTATCAAAATATCATGGAAGGGACCAGCAGTTAGCGTAATGGCTATGTCGCTGGACTCCCATGTAGTCGACTGCGGTTCTCGTCCCGGACCCGGTGGCTTAAAACTCACGCCGGGTGCATGTGCGTGCGTGCCCAAGATCCCAAGAGGAGAATGGAGGAGAAGGGATTGCGGCGTGGCCATCCCCCCTGGGGGGGTGATTTCTCGCTTTCTGTCTCTATGTCTCTCTCTGTCTGTCCGGCGAGCGCACGTGCCCTATAGCAAAAACCTCTCAAAAAAAAAAATCATGGAAGAAGAATTCCATCTACTTTACACAGAAAGAGGAAGCACCCAAGAACAAGTTCGGTTAGAAATGTGGAAGACCGAACTTCTAAAAACGCTCTGACTTTACTGATGGACATAAGCTGAGATACAGAACATGGATGCTTCCTCCTCGCCTTCACCTCCCCTTTGGAGTAGCCTGTGAAAGCCATAGGGACTATACAGAATATGACTAACAAACCCTCTTATTTTATGTTTTAATTGCCAGAGACTGTATGTGTTTTCCAGACACACACACATACACACACACACACACACACAGAGTACCCCCTAATGGGGTGTGGTCATGCCACCATCCTTTCTCCTCCATTTCTCTCCCCTTAGCCCCTCAGACCTAATGAGCTACTTTGAGTCTGCAAATGGCGAGCACTCACCACGCCTTGTTTTTCCACGTCTATTCTGTGTGCCACCACGGCTCGGGGTTGCAGAAATGGACCATTGGACTCAGGCTGTGGTGTTAGCCGATTTCCTGGGATGGCAGAAGCACGTGGAAAGAGTATGACATTTCCTTGAACTAAACGTACCACTTAGAGACAGAGGATCTCCGATCTAATGGATACAGATGCTCACAGAAAAACGAGCCATTACAGCTCCGAGATGGAACTCACTGTGTGCATTTCAGGGAATTGACTGAGCTACCTTACCCAGGGTGACCAGGTTTCAAGACACGCCTGACCCAGGGATCTGCCACAGCTCCTTCTCAAGGCGTATGAGGTCCATTTGGCCTTTCCTCAGCCTGGCTGCACCAGTGGAGAATGCGTGTGCTCAGCTGGGATCCCCCTTCATTACCCGTTTTGTCCTCTCCTCCAACCCCACAGCAGAGATCTGCAGCTCATCCTCCAAGGACTGCCATCGGACTGCAGAGGACTGAAAGTGTCTGGGAATCTCTTTCCCCCCAGCAATTACGAGGGTGGTATGAGCACTACCTCTGGGCCTCTGCGTTGGTGCCACAGCTGCCCTCCGTTCTGAAAGGTGGGGTCTGAATTAGGCGAGGCCAGCTGCTCTGTGTGTCGTAACTTAGGGTACAAGCAGCTTATTTTTCGGACTAGGCCCAATATGGGTGTTCCTGATTTGTAGATGGGTCTCCTCTAAGCGGAGTGTGGGGCCCAGGCTCTCTCCCACTTTTGCTTTGTCAAAGGCTACACACGTCTCCCAAAAATCACAGTGACAGTTGGAAGATGGGGAAAGACCATGAAGTGACACACATGAAAGATTTTGGAACTGGCCTGGAAGTGACATATATCACTTCTGAACAGCAAGGAGGCTGGGAGATGTAGTCTGGCTGCTGACCCAAGGTGGAAAAGAAGCAGGTCTGCTGAGCGGCTGCCCACTCTCTGCATGGTGCTCACGTTGTATTCCTTGTTGACTGTTTCAAAGACCATTCCTCGTGGAAACACATGGATTTGAGACTTGACTGTCTTTTAATTGAAAGAATGTGAATACCTTTTCTTTGGTAAGCTTCTCTGATCCTCAGTTTTTCCACCTGAAAACAAAGATGATACTTAGAATAAATAAAACCTTCGGTGTTACGAACAGAATCAATTATGTTTGTAGAGAGACCTTATAAACTACAAAGTCCCATAAAAATGCTCTTCTTTTTCAACCATCCTACCTCGAATGAACATCCTTTTCCCTTCCCTTTTTCTTATTCTATCCACCTTCCAAAGTCTGTCTAACTCTCTATTCAGAGTGCTGAAGCTTCCAGGGTTGGCAGGTGGCATGGTGGTTGAGGCTCTGGACTCTTACATGGCTGACCATGGTTTGAGTCCTAGACCTGGCGGCTTGCTTCTCACATTCTCTTTTTCTCTCTCTCTGGTCAAAATAAAATAATAATAATAATAATAATAAAGAGATAAAATAAAAATAATAACTTCTTTAAAAAACATTTTTAAAAGAGTGCCAGTGCTCTGTATCTTAGCAGCTATGGCCCTTCAGGGTCCTGATGTCACTGAAAAGAAGACTGAAACCAGGTTGATTTGTAATAATTGGGGATTTCTTTTTATCACCTTGAGGAAACCTTAAGCAATTTCAGCCATTGCAGCACTTACTCGCACTTGAGAAATGTTTGCTTCTTTTCCTGGTGAGCTTATAAAAATTTGTGGCATTTCTTGCAAAAAGCACTGGGTACTCAGGACCTTTCTGTTGACCAACGGATATCCAAATCCAACAACTTAAAGGGAAAAGTAGTTAGAGGCCTATTATACTGCTTTATTCTGGAAGAGCCAAGACTCCAGATTCCCGAAAATATAAATGGGGAGCCCAGAGCACCTCGCTAACCCCCAATGAAGTCTCCTTGACAAACACGTTTTACAAAACATTCTCAAGTGTTCCCAGCTCATACAAAGACTCACTTTCCCCAAAGGGCTGCGTTTCATAAATGGCACATGAGAAGTTCCCACCTAGACTCCAAATCCTTCTTTGGTTGGTTTAGCCTCTCACACCGATGACAGATTACTGGAAATTAGGGACTGTGTCTTTTGATTCCACATGAGAGACAATCATTTATTTATTTTTAAACATTTACTTATTTATTTTTTAAGAATTACATAATTATTTAAATTTGTTATTGCTATTATTTTCTAATTTGACCAGAGATAAAGAGAGACTGGGAAAGTGAGAAATCAAACTACCAGGTCCAGGACTTGAACTGTGGTCAGCCACATGGGAGTCCAGAGCCTTAACTACCATGCCATCTGCTGGCCCCATTTATTTATTTATCTGTTGTGATTTTGAACCTGCCAGGTCCAGGACTTGAACTACTGTCAGCCATATGGGAATCCAATATTTTAATCACCATACCACCTGCTGGCCATCAGTAACAAATTTATTAATCAAGAGCATTCCATAGGGTGCATTACCTGGAATTGGGCATAAAACACCCAACACAACCATTAAAATATTAGGAGCCTTGAGATCTGGTGTTCCTGGGCATTTGTCTATCTGGGTTAGCACTAACCCGACCACATGGCGCCACTCAGAACTGAGCCAGGAATGGGTGGATCACAGGAGGGTTTCCATTCATTCATTCATTTGACACACTTACACAGTGCTGGATTCCAAAATGGTTCTCAGCATCTGCAAGGAGCTTAAAAAGAAAAAGTTTATAGGAAAGGACTTCAAACATTTATGAAAAAATAGAATTAAAGTACAAGTTTATTTTGGTGCAAAAACTGTTTTGCAATCTGTGCAGAGTTTTTTCATAAGATACTTTTTTTATGAATTCATGGAAGACTTCCTGGTATGTAAGATAAAGACCCATGTCCAGGCTCCTAGAGTAAGACCATGTGGTAGGCAGATCGGTAAAGTGGGATAAAAAAAGCAGGAGCAAGATTTAGAAGCAAGGCCAGGGGTAGGTGACGTTAGGGACAGGCCTGTGGAAACATGACCCAAAAGGAATGCCCAGCATTGAGAACAGATTTCAGCAGCTGTCTTAATGGACAGACCCAGGCAGACACTTCCAGACGGACACCACCAGGCGTTGCTGGGATGTTACAGAGCAGACTCTCACATGTAGCTGGAAGGGTGTACGTGTGTTCCTGAGGGCAGTCGTACAAAATGCACCAGCATTGACAAGTACCTGCGTGTGACTCAGTCACCCTAAACCAGAACCTTGTGGAACTAATGGACAAGTGAACCAAGATGTCTATCATATTCATTTATCACTGCGCAGAGAGAATTTTGTAATCACTGCGTCCTGGGCTCATCCCTGAACCAATCACAAGAGCCTTGTTAACCAGGCCTTGTCCACACGCCTCTTTCCAGTTGCCCGGGAGCACAAGACACCTGGGTGTGCAGTTGGCGAGCCCAGGCCTCTCCCATGTAGGCCTTCACCTGATAACTCGGACAATACTATCTCTGAGGGCAGCTGTGGGAATGGGAGAAAACCCGTGACTCACTAGCAGTCATGCCCTGACTGACATGTGCCTTCAGTACCCTCCCACGGCCCACGGGGTTTCACAGTGTGTTCTGGGTGAAAAAGGGATGTCCCGTCTGGGCGAGATGCCCAGGCACCAAAAGGCAGCTGAGATCAGCTGGCATTTTGTAGAGCCCAGCTGGGACCCAAAAGTGACCTGTGTTCCACACTCTGGAGTTCCTTGGCTGTGGCTGTAAGGAAGACCACACGTCTGCCAGGAAGTCTCCAAAGTGTTTGCGAACCAGGAAGGAGGCTACCCAGAGGGACTTCCCCAGGTCTAGCACCCCCCTCCCCCAAGTACTGTAGATGCCATCGTGGCTCCCCTTCAGGCACATCCCTGGTCACCGATGCCTGTGCAGAGGGACGGCTGGAGTGACGAGAAGGTGGGGTTAGCTGGGTGGTGGTGCTGGCTCCAGCTGGTGTGGAGGGGGCGCTCGGGAGACTGGGCCAGGTTACTCAGACAGAGAGAAGATTCCAGCTCAGGAGGGTGGGTCCAGCTGCAGGAAGGCTGTCCTGGAGCACAGGTTGGCCAGCGGGAGCAGGGGGGCTCCCCGAGGAGCAGGGAAGCAGCTGGTGAGCAGGCAAGCTCCAAGGCCACGGTCAGGCTGAGGAGGTGGGGAGGACGGTGGGGCAGGACTGCTGCTCCCTTAAGGGCCCTGAGGCTGGCCTCCTTTCCTTCCTCTCCCCTTCCCTCCTCCCCCTTCTTCCTTCCTTCCTTCGACTTAGCCCCTTGTCACTGGATTGAGTCCAAACAGCAGGATTTCTGGAGACTTCTGCTACTCCTACTTGCACTGAGTCTAAGCCCTGTTCTATTGATATTCTCACTCCAGGATTCCGCAGTTGCCACAGAAACCTTTCTCCCTGAGGGACAGGAGCAGCTGTCCAGGCCTGGAGTAGGCTGCTCTCATGTTGCCACCTTCGACTCCAGTGTCAGGTGGCGTGTGGGAGCACACCCCTGGCTGCCATGTGAGAAGCTCTCTGGTCTTAGCAGCAGGCCGGCTTCCAGCTCCCGGGCTGCCCATATTCTCGGAAGAGTCACATACTTGCTCCGACTCCCAGGCCACAGGCCTCACTTAACCTGTGGACGCTTTCCTTCTTTTTCTTCGTGAAGTTTATTCTATGTATTTCATGAGACAGAGCATACACTCAGGAGAGAGACAGGACCCCCAACAGGGTCTCATCACAGGGGGAGCCCCTTCGTCCAGCCCTCCCACTAGGCAGCGTCCTGGGACTTGCCAGACCTGTTTCAAGTTGACTCGGGGTCTGAACCCGCGCTCAGCTGTGCGGCCTGCAGCACGGTAGACTGGAATGCGACCACCTGTGCCACTGCGGCTGAGTCTGTACGCTCCCTCGAGGCATCGCACCCCCACTGGGTAAACTGGGGCAGAGGAAGACCACGTAGACATAGATTGCCTAGGAGCCTGTGCCTAGCTGCGGGGGGTGGGGTGGGGTGGGGTGGGGGCAAGGCCCACTTTTCACCTCAGCTGGGAACACTCAGTCCACTGGAGTTTTCACGGGCTTCTGGGGGCCAGGTGTGACATCTGGATGGAATCTTTTTAGGCAACTAACCAGTCTCCCTTACCCCACTAACTACCCGCTGAGCCAGGCAGGCCAGGGCTCGTGTCTGGGAGGTGCTCGTTATAGATCTATTGAAGATAAGACAGAGGCCAGAAGCTCTCACTAGGGAAGATCAGTGCACTGAGTACAGCCTAGAACACTGAGTGCAATGTCCATACCAGTGTTCTAGGCTCCTTTAATATGACCCTGTGGGACACCTATTCGTGTCATCTTCATTTATATTTAAGAAAACTGAAGAACAGGGACCAGCAGTTAGGGTAATGGCTATGTCGCTGGACTCCCATGTAGTCGACTGTGGTTTGAATCCCGTATCCGGAGACTTAAACTCACGTCGGGCACGTGTGCGTGCATGTCCAAGATCCTGAGAGAAGAATGGAGAAGGGATTGCGGCGTGGCCATCCTCCCTGGGGAGTGATTTCTCGCTTTCTATCTCTCTGTCTCTCTCTGTCTCTCTGGCCAGCGCACGCACCCTGTAGCAAAAACCTCTCAAAAAAAGAAAAAAAGAAAGAAAACTGAAGAACAGAGCAGGGGAGTATCTTACACAAGGTTTCTCAACTAACTGAAAAGTATAGGCCAGCAGGTGGTGTGTTGTTTAAGGTGCTGGATCCCACAAGTCTACAGTTCAAGTCCTGGACCTGGCGGCTTGAAACACACACTGGATGTGTGTGCATGCCCCAAATCCCAAGAGAAGATTGGAGAAGAAAGTATTGTGGTGTGGCCATCCCCTTCTGGGGAGTGATTTCTCACTTTTCCTCTCTGTCTCTCTCTCTCTCTATGAGGAGTACACATGCCCTATGGCAAAAATAAAAAAATTAAAAATAAAAAATAAAAGCCAGGATGGATTTGAACCCAGAATCTCTTAACCACAATATATATTGCCCTTTAATCTAGGAGGTATGAGATTAAGAACTAAATTTTTAAATTTGACCAGAGACGGGCATGATGGCACCTGCCCTATGGTAGATTTGGCTAGAGAGAGACAGAGAGAGAAAGGGAAAGTGAGAAAACAAGCCACCAGGCTCAGGACTCGAACTGCAGTCAGTCATGTGGGAGAGAGTCTGGCATCTTAATCACCATGCCACCTGCTGGCCCCTCATTCCACTGATTTGAAACCTATATAGAACCTCTTGAGACCAGAAGATGGAGTAATAGCTATGTTGCTGGACTCCCATGTAGTCAACCATGGTTCAAGTCCCAGACCTGGGGGCTTAAACTCACGCGGGATATGTGTGCATGCATGCCCAAGATCCCAAGAGGAGAATGGAGGAGAAGAGATCGTGGCATGGCCATGCCCCTGGGGGGTGATTTCTCACTTTCTGACTCTCTGTCTCTCTCTGTCTTTCTGGTGAGCGCAAGTGCCCTATAGCAAAAACCTCTCAAAAAAAAACCAAAACAAAACCCTATATAGAACCTCTGTAACCTCCAACAGTAAAGCCTGTGTGCCGTGGCCTTGCCAGACCTGTAGATTTGAATGGTGGCTCCTGACTCTGATCCCACCCCTGCAAGAAGGAACATGCACAGAGGACTGCCTGGGGGCTCACAGTGCACCTTCTCCCTTACGTTTGGAACTGAGCTGGACCACCAGTGTGTGCCCCGGGGACCCTGACTCCCCCCGGAAATACCCTGTCCATTGGTTTTCAACACCCTGGGTTGTTGAGTTCCGCCTTGTATTTGAAATGCTCGGGTTTATTGACACGTGATGCCCTGCCTGTGACTCAGCTTCCCTTACAGGAAGATCTGGGGGTGGAATTTCTCCAGGGGGTATTGTTTTCATCATTGGAACAGCACTAAAACCAGGGGGTAGTTTTAGGGTCTTGATTGCTGGGAGTGGAATTCTTCTTAGGCAGGAAATGGTCTCTGTTTGAGAAAACACTTTGATAAACTCTGAAGGGCAGGGTTTGGAACCCAACCAGAGGTTGCCACAGGCCGAGAAACTCAAGAAGGGATGGACTGCTCTTCCTGAGATGGGGGGAAGTGAGCCGCCGAGAGGAAGGAGAGGAAACTCAGGGACGTCAGGAGAGGAAGGGAAGAAATGCAGATGAGAGAGTGAAGTGAAGGCCAGCCACAGAGGGCCAAAGGGCGTGTGAAGACTTCCTCCAGGTCTTCAGCCGACTTTCCGTGAAAATCTTCACTATCTACAACGTGTGAGTGAACTCTTCCGTAGAAAGGAAGGGAAAGGCCCAGTCTCGATCTGTAAGCCACGCAATGTGGGACAGAGATAGCTCTTGTGGGATCGAGGGCAAACAGCCACCCACCATGACGCAGCAGTAACACGACACCCCACGATGCCAAAACTGAATGGGAAGGTCATGGGTTCATGTCCCCGCATCCCTCTGAGGATACCCATGATCTAGGCTGGCTGGGGCTGGGGACAGATTTCAGCATGAAGACCCTGTTGGGGTGCCCCTAGCCCATAAGAAACAAACATATTTTTTTTTTAAAAAGAAAGGAGACCGGAGAGTGGTGCAGTGGAAAAACAGTGCGAGGTGGCTCCACTACGGGAAGTGGTGGAGACCTCTCAGAGTAGGTCAGAGTGTGCCTATGATCTGGGCTGGAAGTGGATCACGCCATCAAGACCCTTGCTTGGGGTGCTGTGTCTCTCTGTCCATTTTACTTGTGAAATAAATTAAAAACAAAAACAAAAACAAAACAAGGAAATAAGGAGCCAGCAGGTGGCATGGTGGTTAAGGCAATGGTCTCCCACTCGACTGTGGTCGAGCCAGGGGACTTGAACCATGCAGTCAGCAATGCAGGACTCAGTAGCCTTAACCCCCACACCATCTGCTGGCCCAGAAAACTTTTTTCTTTCTTTTTTCATGATAGAGTGCACACACACGTGAGAAAGAGAGAGCGAAGAGCACCCTTCACAGGGTCTGATCACACAGCGATAACCTTCCTCCAGTCCTCCAGGCTACTGAGTTGTGGACATTTGTGTGTGCCTGGTGTGTTTCAGGCTGACTGGGCCAGGGATTTGAACCACAGTCCCCATGGGGGATCTGGCTTCCCTTGAGCAGAACATTACTGCTGCACCATGGAAATAGCCCTCTGTGAAGTTTTTCTTTTTCTTTTCCTTCTTTTTTTCTTCTTTCCTTCCTTCTTTCTTCTTTCTTTCTTTCTCTTTTTCTTTCTTTCTCTCTTTCTTTCTTTTTTCTTTTCTTTTCTTTTAAGAGAGATTTAGGGTGTGTGCACTTGCTGAAGAGACAGAGACAGAAAGCGAGAAATCACCCCCCAGGGGGTATGGCCATGCTGCAATCCTTTTTCCTCCAATCTTCTCTCGGGATTTTGGGCTCACATGTACATGTGACTCCTGTGAATTTTTAAGGTGCTGGGTTCAGTACTCTAACCATGGTCAACTACATGGGAGTCCACTGACATAACCATTATGCCATCTGCTGGTCCCCCTCCATAAACTTTTTGAAGTTTGCTAGTACCTCCATTCAGATCCACGCTTGGAAATACCTGTATTCGGTGCTAATAGATTCTCTCATTTCCTACCATGCACTGGTTTCCAGGCTGGAGGCAAGGGTCGGATCAGCTCTGTTCCACGTCAAGTACAGAGGAAGCGCTCGATTTGAGCATAAGATCAAAGTGGCAATGCTTATCGTTGGGAGGTGGAAACCATGAGGGCCAAGTGCAGTCCAAAGACCTTGATCAGCCAGGAACAGCTTTCTGGAGTTAGTTAGTTAATAAAGTTGGCAAAAATCAAATAGAACAGCTGCCCACTAGGACTGTGGGTAAATGATCTTTCCAGGGAACTCCAAGCTTGGCCACCAGTGGTCTGTGATTGCTGAAACCCAGGGCAAATCCCAGGGCCTGTAATTAAGCTGGGGAGTATTCATGACAGTAGTCGCCCAGTGGGTGGTCTTTCCCCACACCTTTCTCAGAAGTGGCTGTGGAATACCCTCGACAGTGGGTGTCTTTATAGTTACTAGGAAGAGACTGGGGGCAACCGGGTTGGCTGACCAAGGGACCGACTGCACTGCTCGGGGCTGCCCCTGAAGAGCATTGAGCATACCAGGTGGCTCCACATTGTTTCCCTTCATTGCGATGCATCTACTGTCCCTTTATCCCTGGATGCTGGTGTGTTACAGTTGTGGTTAAACTGATCTTCTAGCTACAGGCTTCCAAGTCCATGAAAGGCTGTTTCGAAACCTGGTGAAGGATGAAAACCTAGAGACTCAGGGTTAAAACTGAATCTGCCTACTAGACATGGTTTTGGTTTTTAAGTTTGTGTTTATGTCATTGCATTATGCTAGGCAGGGGGCATTTATAGAATTGTGTTTATTGAAGAAGGCTGATTTGGTGGTCTAGTTTCCCTCCCAGGAAGGACTTCTCTGACCCTGTGTGGTCTTGGCGGTTCCAAAAGATGAGATAACTCATCTCCTATTTTCATCTCTAAAGAAGTGAATCTAGCCCACCTGGCCAATCGGTGAACCCCATCTCTATAGCCACAATGATTGATTCACTTTTGGGAATGTGACCTAAGCAAAGCCAATCAGGATTGACATGAGCACTAGCAAGAGTGATCTTGTCTATCCTCAGCATGCTAAATAAGTTATAGAAGCTGGGACCAGCAGTTAGAGCAATGGCTATGTCGCTGGACTCCCATGTAGTTGACCGTGGTTCGAGTCCCGGATCCGGTGGCTTAAACTCATGCTGGGCACGTGTGTGTGCGTGCCCAAGATTCCGAGAGGAGAATGGAGGAGAAGGGATTGCGGCGTGGCCACCCCCCTGGGGGGTGATCTCTTGCTTTCTGTCTCTATGTCTCTCCTTGTCTGTCTGGCAAGCTCACGTGCCCTATAGCAAAAACCTCTCCAAAAAAAAGAAAAAAAAAAAAAGAAGTTATAGAAGCTTCAAATTCAGTATTAGATCTTCTCTCTCTTTTTTTAATTTACTATCTTTTTTTAAAAAAGTATTACTCATTTTATTTTATTTATTCATTCATTTAGTTGACAGAGAGAGACACACAGAGAGAGGGGAAGTGAGAAAGCAAACCACCAGGTCAGGGACTGAAACCGTGGTCTAGCCATGTGGGAATGTCCAGCTCCCTAACCACCACACCACCTACTGGTCCCAGATCTTCTCTTCTTAAAGGTTCTTTAAGATCTCTTTAATCTTTAAATCTCTCACCATGAGAGTTTTTCACCAGCTGTTTTATGTCTTGAAAATTTTTTTTCTTTTTTCATTTTAACTTGACAAACTACTTTTTTTCTTTCAAAAGCAAATAAATAAATAAGTGATTCAATTAATAAGCAAATGGGAAAAGGAGACAAATCTCCCAAGCAGAACTCTGTAGATACCTCAACCTCAAGAAGCTGGAGCGTGATTCCCCACTCTTTAAGTGTGGGCTGCACCTGGTAACCGCTTTCTGAAGAGTACAGCGGATGAAGGGGAAGACAGAAACAACTTTACAGCGGCCCACGAGAACACTACCTTAGCCAAGCAGTCAAGGTTCGCGAGCCATACTACGTGCCACTAGTAGGGACCGTCAGTATGCTGAGAGGAGAATGGCGCCTTCTGCCCATGGCCCTCCTCTCAGTAACACATAACCCCAGTCTAATCACGAGAAAAACGTCAGACACAAATCCCAGTTGAAGAATAGTCTACAATATGCCTAAATGGTGCCCCCCCAAACTGTCAAGAACATTCAAAAGAAGGAAAAGATGAGAAGCCTAAAGAGACATGCCAACTAAAAACAATTGAATATTCTGGATGGATTTTGAGAGCAGAGAAGGGACATTAGGTGACGACTGAGGAAATCTGAATAACGCATGTATCTTAGTTAAGAATAGTAACAGATTAGTATTAGTTTTTTAATTCTAAAAGGTGCACCATATTAGTGTAAGATGTTAATGGGGTGGGGCCAGCAGGTGGCATGGTGGTTAAGGCACTGGATTCCCACATGGCTGACCGTGGTTCAAGTCCCAGACCTGGTAGTTTTTTCTCACTTTCCCTCTCTCCCTCTCTCTCTCTCTCTTTCTCTCTCTGGTGATCACATGTGCCTTATAGTTAATTAAAAAACAATATTGATGGGACCAGCAGTTAGTGTAATGGCTATGTGGCTGGACTCCCACGTAGTTGACTGCGGTTTGAGTCCCGGACCCGGTGGCTTAAACTCACGCTGGGCGCATGTGCGTGCGCACCCAAGATCCTGAGAGGATAATGGAGGAGAAGGGATTGCGGTGTGGCCATCCCCCCCTGGGGAGTGATTTCTCGCTTTCTGTCTCTCTGTCTCTCTCTATCTGTCTGGCGAGCACATGCACCCTATAGCAAAAACCTCAAAAAAACCCACAAACAAACAATATTGATCATAAATAAAATTTAATAAATAATTCTTTAAAAATGTCAGTGGGGAAATTGGGTGTGGGGTATATGGAAATGATGTGTTATTATCATCATTATATGTAATGGTGTTTTATGTAAATCTAAAGCTATTCTAAAATGAAAGTTAATTTAAAAAAACAAGAAGGGAAAAAGTTGACTTTATTGACTTTTCAGATTACAAAAATAAATAATGTAAATTTGAACAATACAGAAAATATAAAGACAAAAGTAGCAACCCCTTAAAATTTTAGCTTCTCTTAACATTTTTACCAAAAATTCCTCCCAGACTATTCTTTTTTTTTTTTGGAGAGATTTTCACTGTAGGGCATGTGCGCTCACCAGACAGAGAGAGACATAGAGACAGAAAGCAAGAAATCACCCCCCAGGGGGGATGGTCACGCCACAATCCCTTCTCCTCCATTCTCCTCTCAGGATCTTGGGCACGCACGCACATGCGCCCGGCGTGAGTTTTAAGCCACCGGGTCCGGGACACGAACCGCGGTCGACTACGTGGGAGTCCAGCGACATAGCCATTATGCTAACTGCTGGTTCCCCTCCCAGACTATTCTAATGTCCACAGAGTTGAATGTGGAAAAGTTTCTATGAATCAGATCCTATGTGAATTGCAATTTTATCATTTGCACGGGTGCACATGTGTGTGTTCCTGGAGGAGAAGGGATTGCGGTGTGGCCATCCCTGCGGGGGATGATTTCTCACTTTCTCTCTCACTGTCTCTCACTGTCTCTGTCTCTTTCTCCAAGGCGAGCTTATGGGCCCTAAAGCAAAAAAAGAAAAAAAGTTTATGATAGTCTATTATAATCTACCTAAACAAGCTCGTGTGCCATTGAAGTGTTTTTATTCCTCACCTGGAGGGTACTGCATTCACATGCTCATATAAACGTCCTTGAACTATTGTCCAATGATTTACGTAAGTCCCTGGATCTGGAATTGGTGCTTACAAGGGATGAATAGTGACAGTTTCGGGACACATTGCCACATAGCCTGCGGTCAGCCGTGCTTTTCGTTTTTCGCTCCTATCAGCAACACCTAATTTCCTGTTTCCCCACAGCCTGCCAACACCGCGTGCCGTCAT
>NW_006205599.1:1756457-1771158 GCF_000334495.1 Tupaia belangeri chinensis
AGGGGGGATGGTCACGCCACAATCCCTTCTCCTCCATTCTCCTCTCAGGATCTTGGGCACGCACGCACATGCGCCCGGCGTGAGTTTTAAGCCACCGGGTCCGGGACACGAACCGCGGTCGACTACGTGGGAGTCCAGCGACATAGCCATTATGCTAACTGCTGGTTCCCCTCCCAGACTATTCTAATGTCCACAGAGTTGAATGTGGAAAAGTTTCTATGAATCAGATCCTATGTGAATTGCAATTTTATCATTTGCACGGGTGCACATGTGTGTGTTCCTGGAGGAGAAGGGATTGCGGTGTGGCCATCCCTGCGGGGGATGATTTCTCACTTTCTCTCTCACTGTCTCTCACTGTCTCTGTCTCTTTCTCCAAGGCGAGCTTATGGGCCCTAAAGCAAAAAAAGAAAAAAAGTTTATGATAGTCTATTATAATCTACCTAAACAAGCTCGTGTGCCATTGAAGTGTTTTTATTCCTCACCTGGAGGGTACTGCATTCACATGCTCATATAAACGTCCTTGAACTATTGTCCAATGATTTACGTAAGTCCCTGGATCTGGAATTGGTGCTTACAAGGGATGAATAGTGACAGTTTCGGGACACATTGCCACATAGCCTGCGGTCAGCCGTGCTTTTCATTTTTCGCTCCTATCAGCAACACCTAATTTCCTGTTTCCCCACAGCCTGCCAACACCGCGTGCCGTCATTCTCTGCACGGTCTGCCAATCTGGTAGCTTAAGATGACAGCTGATTTGACTCACTGCTTTGGCCCACCTTTTAAGTTCATGTCCCACATTTCTGCCCCCTCAGTTGCTTTGCCTGCTCTGTGTTCATACCTTGGAACAGTCATTGGGTCTGATGGTTGAGTCCCCACCATTAGAAAAAGATCTTGGAAATCAGAATCCTCCTTCCCCTTTCAGAAACTGAAATAGTCTGGGAAAGTTTAAGACGGCAACAGACAAGGTGCGTTGAAATCAATGGCCCTGGTGAACGCGCTCACTGAGAACGACCGACTTGTTGGGGCCTGCGTCCCTCGTTGGGAAATCGGCTCTGGCTCTTCATGGCCCATGTCCTTTACGTGGAATGTGCTCCCCGTACCCTAGGAGAAGGCACGTGCGGCCACGTTCTCCCAGGGAACGCACTCCATGGTCGCGACAGATTGAACTGGAACGGGGGAGCTGATGAGAGTTGGAACAATTTGAGTCTCTCTCAGGAATTCAAAGACAGAGACACAGAAACCAATCGAGTGGAGTGGGCCACCGGTGCTATAAATCTTGGAGAGTTGAGGCCGTGTTTGGTAGCAGTGACCCGAAACAGCGAGTTATTGTGGAAGAGACATTAACACCTATAGGAGAAATGAAGAGAAGCAGAGGTGAAGGAGCACAGGGACTGAGGGATTGAAAGAGAGAGAGAGAGATTCTGAGAGAGGAAAGCTGCATGGCTTCACCGGTCCCCTGGGTGCCCCGACTGTGCTTCCTGAAGGTGTGTGCCCGGAGGCCGTGTTGTATCCTTCCAATAAACCTTTTTTTTTTTTTTTTAATGAACTCATTCTCTAAGTGCCCCTTTGCATCACTGCTCATTCTTGAGTTAATAAAAGAGATTATTATTACAAAGTTATGAGATAATTGCTCAAGTCCAAATCTTGGCATATTTTTCACAGTTTCTGACAACTAACTAGATTCGTTGACATCACAACATCGGCCCATCTGTCTGTGCATATTCTCCCCTTGTAGCTCCATGGTGAGCGAGTAGTTACTGAGTAACCACCAGACGCCTGGCTCTGCGCTGGATTCCACAAACCACCCAGCAATGGAAGATGCAGTTCCTCAGCCCAAGGAGCTTAACATGGGAGAGAAAACTAGCAGGTGAGAGAACTACAGGGCAATCACATGACACTCTGTGTTAGTTACTAGACGCAAGAGGCTTGAGAAAAGTCAGGAGCAATGTAGGGTGGAAAGTCAGAACGTGTCTGCAAAGCAGAGAACCTTGGGTAGGGAGTTAAAGGCCAGGCAACGGTTGACTGAAAAATGAGGCTGTTGCTGGAGAGAGAGAAGAAACAGTCAGTCCTCTAACATTTTTTTTTTTAAAGAAAAAACCTTTAATTTTAAAATTCTGATCTATGCATACAATTCATTTTTATATCACGGTTAAATTTAGTGCAAACTATAAAAATGTTAACACTGAAGTTTTCAACAGAAATCTATTGAGCTCCCTTAGAAAAGTTATTTAAAGAACAGCAAGTCTTTTACTGCTATGAGATTAATACATAAAGAAAAAACATTCACACATATTACTGAAATTTTCAGCAAATAATTTTAGCCATAATACTTTTGTTCAAAAGTTGTGTGTGGCTCTACACCAATTACAACTGGCAATGAAAATATTAAGCCAAATCTTTTTGATCTATCTAACCAGAATAATCCTAGTTTAAAAAAAACTATTGGCTGAAATTTGCAAAACTTTAAAAGGACACCAATTGTGAGTGGAATAGATGTATCACAACCTAGCTTAAATTAAGGTGGAAGACAGTAAAAACCAGATGCTTCTCTTTAGCCATAATACTTTTGTTCAAAAGGTGTGTGTGGCTCTACACCAACTACAACTGGCAATGAAAATAAGCCAAATCTTTTTGATCTATCTAACCAGAATAATCCTAGTTTAAAAAAAACTATTGGCTGAAATTTGCAAAACTTTAAAAGGACACCAATTGTGAGTGGAATAGATGTATCACAACCTAGCTTAAATTAAGGTGGAAGACAGTAAAAACCAGATGCTTCCAAGCTCGAATTGCACAAATAATAGGGGAAGAACATTCAGAGCTATAGCTATTACTTAAAAAAAAAATTAGGTCATTCTTACATTAAAAACATGAAATGAATCAAAGACGGACAGTACTGAATTTTTACACAAGCTTCTTTTGTATTTCAACGTTGTTTATTGAGGAGTGAATGAGAGGAGACTACTGTCAGACATGCCAGCGACACTTCACATTCAAGGGCTGGAAGCTGAAAAGCTTCCAGACTGAGTCACTACATGAGCCTTTGGGGAATAAGAACCGAAAGTGACATCAAATACGACATCATCATGCTTGATGTTTGTCATCAGTTTCTTTTTCAACTTTTGGATCTACTGGTTTGCTGGGTAGAAGGCTTTTTCCTACCCAGTCCTCTAACATTTTGCCATGCACAATTGCTCTGGTAATACTTGGCTTATCTCCTTCAACTCATTTATTTATTTATTTAGAGACGTTTGTTTCTATAGAGCGCGTGCGCTCGCCAGAAAGACAGAGAGAGACAGAAAGCGAGAAATCACCCCCCAGGGGGGATGGTCACGCCGCAATCCCTTCTCCTCCATTCTCCTCTCGGGATCTTGGGCATGCACACGCACTTGGCATGAGTTTACGCAACTGGGTCTGGGATTTGAACCGTGGTCAATTACATAGGAGTCCAGCAACATAGCCATTACGCTAACTGCTGGTCCCTCTCCTTCAACTCTTTGGACAACCCTGAAGGTATTACTAATACAGTTACCACTCATTAGCCTGGTTAGCAGCTGAGGAAATGGAAGCTCAGAGATGCGCCTGGGAGTAGTCCAAAGGACACAGCTAGCAAGTGCAGAATAGGAGCTAGAACTGGGTGATGCCAGCCCCTGACAGGAGAGCTGCATCTCCATCTTGTCCCTCCTGGGGCTGGGGTGGGGGCTGAGGGAGTGCTTCTTCCTCTGGAAATGCTGCTGCACTCCCAGCTCCCAGGCTACTGCCCCCTCCTATCCTCACTTGCCCAGGATAAGTTTGAATACTTCAGCCAGCAAATGGATGGACACCATTTTGTATCTTTTAAATACCTATTTGATAACCGTCGCTATCCTGAGGGCTAAAATGCTGGACATGCTATTTATTTGATATTAAGCATTTCCTTCTCTTTCTTCCCCTCTTTGTTTTGTTTCTGGACACGCTATGTCATGATCCTCCTGCCTCAGCCTCCTGAGTAGCTAGGACCACAGCTGAATGTCCTCTCCCCTGGCTTTTAAGGGTGGACTAGGAATCAACCCTAGGCCTCCCATGGGGCCTTAGCCTGCCAAAGCAACCAGGGCACACCACCATGCCCGGGCCTGATATTTCTTCTAAGAGTAACAGGCAGTTGGTTAGCTTTAATTACACAGACCTGTAGACCCATCCTGTCCCCTACTTGGGGACCATTCTTGACTTGCTGGAGGGATTTAGAAGTTCATGGCAGCTGATAGGAACTGACAGTTATCACGTGCCAGGAAGTCCTAGGTGCGTTACAGGCATCACCCGTATCCATCTCCTTTGGGAGGTAAGAATTACAATGACTCTACTGAGGCAGAGAAGACCACATAGCCTTTCTGAGGGTCACTGACTAGGAAGTGGCAGAGCCAAGACTCATCCCAGGCAAAAAAAAATATATTGACATACTCCTATGTTCGTGACTTACCTGCTCTGTTGCCTTGGGAACCTGCCTGCCCAGGTGTCTCCCTCCCGAGTTCACGCTGGCCTCGCCTGATCCAGCATGCTACAATATATGCAATCAACGCCTTTCTGCCTCGTGAATGACTTTGTTTCTCATTTGCCTCTGGTCTTTGCACAGGCTGATCCTCAGAACACCTTCCTCCTCATCCTTCTCTACTTCAACAGCTTTTACTTACAGCTTGGGTCTCAGTGTAGACCACACGCCCTCTGGGCAGTGTTTTCTGAGCTCTCCACGTCCGAGTTGGTGCCCCAGTTCCAGGCACCTTTGGCATGTGTGTGCACATCCCCTGGGGTAGAACTCACCCCTCTGGGCTCCAATTGCCCCTTTGCATCTCTGCTCACCTGTTAGCGTGAGGCTGCAGGGAGGCTGCCGCAGCTGTGTCCCGAGAGGTCACGTAGCGTCTGGCATGAGCGTCCGCCTTCCTGGCCAGAGGATGAACGAGCGAATACTCAACATCCCCTCTTCATGGTTAGTCGACTCTATCATGTGACCACCTCATACCGAGTGCATGAACCCTTCAGCTGGTGAATCCCAGAGGGGCCCAGGAGCAGGGCTAAAGTAGCAGAAGTGTGGCCCTCGGAGGGCTCAGGACAACCGTGGCTTTACCGACCATATAGGAGTATGTCAATATTTTTTGTTTGTTTGTTTTTCTTTAAGGCATGTGTGCTTGCCCGAGAGAGACAGAGAGAGTGGGGGGGAAAGTGGGAAATCACCTCCCAGGGGTGGTGGCCGTGCTGCAATTCCTTCTCCATTCTTGGGGTTTGGGGCATGCACGCACATGCACATGTGCCCACATGATTTTTAAGCAGCCAGGTCCAGAAACTGAACCGCAGAGTCAGCTATGTGGGAGCCAGGCACTTTGACCTCCATGCTACTTGCTGGCCCAGGATATCAGTAGGTGACCAACCGGTCATGCCAGCTTGCTGGGCTCTGGCTGTGTGCATCGTTGGCTCTACCAAGGACTACCCTGAAATGACCAGCAGCCTGGGTCACCATGGGCCTGGAGTGAGCTGGACCACTCAAAAGACAGCTTCTCTGTGGCTGCCTAAAATAGCATCTCTGGTGGGTATCGGCTAATTATTCACAGTCGAGACAAGGAGCCCCCTTGACATTTCTCTGTGATCTGGGGCTCGAGAAGTGTTTGGGGCTGGGAGAGGTCAAAAGCTGGTGCAGACTTAGTTCCTGCCCCAAACAATAGCTGATTCCATGTGTGTGTGTGCACGTGTGTGTGTGTGTGTGTGCGCTTGGTGTCTGGGCACATATAAGAGTGTGTGCGTGTGATGTTTATTTATGTGTGATCTGTATGTTTCACGTGCCATAAGGGTGGTATATGCGTGAGGTGTAGTGCTGTTCTGTATGTCATAGATGTGGTGTGGTCATGCGTGCATGTGTGTGTGCACGCACATGTGTGCGTGTATTCTGAACGTGCTGAGACAAGACTTCTGGATGAGACTGAGAAGACGGTGACCTCCCTTTACTGAGTCCTTGAAGTGTGGTGTGTGTGATCACCCGGCAGGAGAGGGGACTGGAGCCCTGGCAGCACAGAGCAGCATAGAGGACGATCGAGCACCTAGAACCTGCCCACCTGCAGGGAGGGCACCCTGCCTGATAGGGAGGGAAAGAAGCACATTCTAAAGACAGGAAATTTGGCCAAAAAATAATAGGAAGAAAGGGCTTTCCAGTTCCTTGTCAGCGTAGGCATTGTTTTTGTTTTGCATTGCTTGCTGCTTTGTTTTCTGGCTAGCTCTGTGCCAGAAGAGTTTGCCTGAATGAGCGTGTGTGGAAAACCTCGTGGTTTGGTCAGTCCCAGTCACATTGAACAGAGCAAGGCGTTCAGCACAAAGGACACCTTTGCTCTTCCTGGCAGGGACTGCAGCCCAGGGATTATAACGAATTTGAGCCAGGGAGCATCACACAGAACAGCCTATTCTAGGAGCCCCAAGGCTCAGGGGGGATGGGAAGAAGGTGACAAGTGTTGTTTCCCTCTGGTTGTTGAGCACTGGCAGGGCCCCTGGTGGATCTGTTGGTGCGTGCAGGGTGTAGGAAGGGCAGAGCCTCCCTCCAGACTTCCTGATTGCAAGTTTGGAGAGCTTTCCACTCCCCCACCTGACCTGTCCCCAGCTAACAAGAGACCCATGGTCTCTTCCAACACTGTGGTACCCTCAGAACCTCATGTTTCCCCTGGGGCTGGGGAGGTGCTCTGTCTAACCACAGTGTCACAGGCTCTCCAGACATGGGGTTTGAGGGCTTGGGCATACCCTATTCCGCAGCAAAGGAACCTCATGGGATCTTGACATAAAACCCTCCAGAATAGCATTTGGGGTTCACTGAGAAGAACTTGCGCTCCCTTGCCAAATTATTTTATAGATCCAACAGGTCCTTTCACAAACGATTGACTAATGAGCTAAACGGACACAGTGCTGCCCTGGGTTCAAACCACTCCTCACACCCTCAGGTCACCAGTGTCTCCACAAACATTTGGGGCAAAGATCTCCTAAGCTTGCTCTTAAGGCATTTGAAAACATAGTCTGACTTAAAAACAACCTTTTTCTTGGAACCAGCAGTTAGCGTAATGGCTATGTCGCTGGACTCCCACGTAGTCGACCGCGGTTCGTGTCCCGGACCCGGTGGCTTAAAACTCACGCCAGGCGCGTGTGCGTGCGTGCCCAAGATCCCGAGAGGAGAATGGAGGAGAAGGGATTGCGGTGTGACCATCCCCCCTGGGGGGTGATTCCTCGCTTTCTGTCTCTATGTCTCTCTCTGTCTGTCTGGCGAGCGCACGCACCCTACAGTGAAAATCTCTCAAAAAAAAAAAACCAAAAAAAACACCTTTTTCTTTCCCGTTGCGGTACATTTACACACAGCAAAATGTTCATATTTATGAGACTCAGTTTCATGAGTCTCAGCAAATTATACATTATGTAACTACCGCAACTAGAAAGTTCCTTCCTGGCGTTTTCCCATCAGTCCTGAACTGTATCCCATAGATTAGTTTTGTCTTTTCTTGGTGCCTGGCCTTCTTTGCTCGGCGTGGTATCGGGGAGACACACCTGTGTTGTTGCCTATATCAGCACTCCCCTCCTTCTCACTGTGGAAGAGTTTTCCATTGTGTGTCTATTTCATAGTTTGTCCACTCATCTATTGATGGGCATTGGCTTTTTCCAGTTTCTAGCTATTAAAAATAAAACTCTGATGAACATTTATGTTCAAGTCTCTTGTGTAGGGTGGAGGTACATGTTCACTTGTCCAGGCTAAAAATACCTAAGAATGGAAGTGCTGGGTCATAAGGTTAGTGTATGTTTAACTTTATAAGAAACCTGTGGCTTGTTTTGTATGCCACCTTGCTGAAAGGATGCTTAGAAATCAGCTCGAATTTCTCAGTGGTGCGAAGATCACACCAAAACAACCTCCACAGGAAGAGAGTGGCCACAGATCTTAGTAACTAGGACCGTCGCTAATGCCTGTCCATCCTTTCCGTTGTAATAATGCAAACCCCAACTCCAGAGCAGGTTTCGTCATGGACTCTAGCTTTGAGCTCTACCCAAGAAAATGCTCATTCATGTTATAATGGAAGTGGACCAAGCAGAGTGGCAATATGGAGAGACGTTGAAGATTATTTGTTCCAGAAGGCTGAACAGATCTCTCGGAAATTTGCCTGAAGCTCAACCAATTACACTTTAGCAGGGTGATTTATTATGGAGGATGTAAACTATGGAAAGGTCACCTTTTGAAAGCTAATCTGAGCTCGGAATTCTCAATGCTGTAGAAAGCTTTTCCCTAAGATGGGCTGAACGGCACTTCCTGTGACTCGCACTTCCTGTGACTAGAGGGCCTGCCTGCCTGGGCCTTCATTCTTTTGTAGATGGATCTCGGAGCCCTATCATAATAGGAAGTGACAAGAGAAAGATTTTGTGTTCGGAGGGATCAAACAGGAAAAAAGAGGTCTGACCCTGTCCAGCCTCTTGGGACCTCGAGCAAAGGAAAATGGCTGCCCGTCCCACGTAGAGGAGTCCTGAGCCCTGAGAGTTTCTGCTTCTCTTGCCGAGACCTCAGAGGGGAGGTTGCGCAGTGGGCGGTTAAGTCACAGCTAGGACTGGCAACCCAAGAAACTTACTCGAAAGGCAGGGCTGGCTTAGTCTGTCACCTAGAAAGTGAGCCCAGCAGCATTGGAGCTAGACTGTAGAGTTAGCCGCAGTAGCAGGCTCTCGGGAGGCCTCCAGAGACCAAAATGACAGCTACTGGGTTTCCTGGCACAGCTGGTTGTCCTCTGAATGAATCATCGGTCACCACTCTTCAGATGCTTCCTGTGTTCGAATTTTACACTCCCATCCTTTGCCATGTGATTGTGAGTATTAGCCATTAGCCTGAGCAGAATCTACCTCCTTCCATTGGTGTCAGCTTGGCGGCGTGACTTGCCTGAGCCGATGGAGTGTGGGAAGGAGTGATTCAAACAGTCTCAAGAGGCATCGTGTCTCTGCTCCACGTCCTGTGCTCTTGCTGTTTATCATCAAGAGAATATGCTCTGGTAGCGCTGGTCCGAGGAAATTGTGGAGACAGATAGGCACGGGCCAACTCGAAGCCTGAAACCAAGCCCAGCTGCCCTGGAGCTTGATATAGAGCTTCCCAGACTGCCCAGAGACCTGAGAGCAAGAAAAAGAACATTTCAGGACCAGCAGATGGCGTAGCAGTTATGTTAGTGGACTCCCACATGGCTGACTGCGGTTCGAGTCCTGACTCACTGGCTTGAAACACACTGGGCACCTGTGTGTGCGTACTCAAGATCCTGGGAGGGGAATGGAGAAGGGATTGCTGTGTGGCAATGCCCTCTGGGGAGTAATTTCTCACAGTCCCTCTCACTGTGTCTGTCTCTCTCTCTGGTGAGGACATGCACTCTTAGGCAAAAACCTCTTAGAAAAAAAGAAAAAGGAAAAGGAAATCTCATTGCACACCACTGAATTTTAGGGTGGCTCACTATGAAGAACTATTACAGCTTACAGAATTATTACTGGTGACTGATATATCCACTAATATCTATTTACCCTTTCTTTTGTAATAATGGAAATCCACCTTTTTAACTGGCTGTTTGAAATAAGGCTGAATTCCCCAGCCCTCCCTGGAAGGTAGATGTGGCTATGTAAGTGAGTTCTGGCTAATGAGATGTATTAGTACAGTGTTTGTGGCAGCTTCTGAGAAGTTTTCTTGAAAACCAATGGCGTGAAACCTTAATTCTGTCCTTAATACTGCTATCTGGAACACAGATACAATGGCTGGAGCGCTTGCTGATATTTTTGACCCTGAGGAAGAAGGCTACACCCTGGAGAAATGAGCTATCTAAAGCTACTTGGACTATTCTATGGAAGAACTAAACTGTGGTTGGTTTGTTTGCTTGTTTTTTTGTTTTGTTTTGTTTTGTTTTGTTTTTTTAAGGTTTTTACCATAAGGCACATGAGCTTGTCAGAGAAAGAAAGCGACGGTGAAAAAGAAAGAGAGGCATCACACTCCCGTTAGGATGGCCATGCCACAGCCCCTTCTCTTCCATTCTGCTCTCAGGAATTGGGGCATGCATGCATATATGCCAGTATGATTATCAAGCCTCCATGTCTGGGACTTGAACTGTGGTTGGCCACATGGGAGTCCAGCGCCTTAAGCACCACACCACCTGCTGGCCCCCAGACTGTGTTCTTTAAGCCTTTTTGTTGCTATATTCTCCTGCTAAGCTTACTCCTGACTGTACCCTCAAGACAGTTTTCACCAAATCTGAAAAATAATTGTGACATTACTTATAAGCACACTACGGACACCTGTACAGCAATGACCTACTGTTCCCCATACTGCTCAGAACGGACACCACGCCAAACAGTTCAAAAGCAAACCTCTTGGGAGGGAGAATGGAGAGTGACTGATAATGGCTACAGGTTCTTTGGGGAGGGGGATAAAACTGTTCTAATGTGAGATGGTGGTGATGGTTGTACAACACCATGCATATACTAAAAACAATAGAATTGTGTACATTAAAAGAGTGGATTGCATGGTTATGGGAATTATATCTCAAGCTATTACAAAAAATTAATCTCTTGTTCATTGTTTATGCCTTTGTGAGGCAGGCATGTTTATCCCTCCCCCATTCCAGTATGGAACCAGGGCCCAGAGTGCCGAAGTGCCTCTTCCAGCTCATACACCTGGTGGATGTCAGAGACGAGTCTCAAACTTAAGTCTTCTGACTTCAGCACCATGTGGTATGTGTGACCTCTCTAGGGCCACAGGGCAAGAGGACTCAGGAACTATTAGACACCCTGAGTGGTGGGTAAAGCTCGTTTTTAGCTCTTAAAACCTTTTCCTCTGCACCTTCTCTCTGTTCTTCTCCCCTGTACGTGATGACCCAGGGTCCCAGCATATGCTATTTCATGAGCATTCTTGCCAAAAAATGTAAAAAGACATTTGCATTTTAACAGACAACACAATTGCAAATAGTTTTTCTCATGCTGCTATGCATCCCAACTCTCAAATGTTCCTCCCTCCCCATCCTCCCCACACACACACTGAAAGTGGTTGGAGGCATGGGGCATCTTCCATTTGGACTCTGGTATGTGAGGGGCTTCCAACTGACAGCAACACACGTTTATAGGAGGTGTCCTATTCCTATGAACCAGCCACTCTGATGGATGCTTTTAGATACACTCTTACTGGGGTCAGTGGATAGTGTGGCAGTTACATCCCTGGACTCCCACATGGCCGACTGCGGTGTGAGTCCTGGGCATGGTAGCTTAAAACTCATGCCTCGTGCTTATGTGTGCATGCCTAAATCTCAGGAGGAGAATGGAGGAGAAGGGACTGTGGTGTGGCTATCTCCCCTGGGGGATAATTTCTTGCTTTCTGTCTCTCCCATGAGCACACATGCCATATAGCAAAAAATCTCTCTCAAAAAAAGGATACACTCTTACTTAAACTTCCCAACAATCTATAGAATATGAACATTGCTGGGACCAGCAGTTGGCATATGTCACCGGACTTCCATGTAGTCAACCACAATTCGAGTCCCAGACCCGGTGGCTTAAACTCATGCCGGGTGCATGTGCGTGTGTGCCCAAGATCCCAAGAGAATAGAAGAGAAGGGATTGCGATGTGGCCATCCCCCCAGGGGGTGATTTCTTGCTTTCTGTCTCTCTGTCTCTCTGGCAAGCACGCACACCCTATAGCAAAAACCTCTAAAAAAAAAAAAAAAAGAATATGAACATTGCTAAGCCCATTTTACAGCTAAGGAAACTAGCATAAAAAGATTAGATAACCTACTTGAGTTTTTGCTGATGTGAGTGACCAAGCCAGGGTTGCAACCCAGGTCTCCGAATTCCAAACCCAACATTCCCTATTTTATATATAGTATATAGAATATATTTAAATATATGTATGTGTGTATATATATGTGTATATATATTGGGTTGTTTTTACATAGAAAATTACATCATGACTTTCCATACAACCCAATATTTACATATTTAGTAATATTTTGAATGTATTCAAATGTATTTATTTATAAATAATATAAGTATTGTTTATAAATAATAATATAAATAGATTTAAAATGTTATAAATATATTATAAAGGGCGGGATAAGGGCACGTTCTGCTTCTCTCGGGGCATGGTGCCCTGGGGAGCAACACTCTGAGACAACCTGCCAATTAACGGGAACCCCTGTGCACAGGCTGATACCATCCAGGTTTCAGGCAACTGTCCAAGGATTAATTAGCTGGCCTGTGTCACTTTGTCACACAAACCCAGACTGAGCAGCTCTGGCTGCAGCTCCATGCACAGTGCGGGATTGCGCAGTCTGCTCTGCGCTGCCTTCACCGCTCCTGGCGACTCCGCAGAGGAGAACAGGCCTCCCGCACTCCGGACGTCTCTGCTTCCCAAACTGTGCTCCGAATGGCTTGGCGTTCGACCTGCCTACCCATGAAGCTGTAGAAACCCACATGCTGCTCTGGTTTGCATTTCTTTCCTTTACCCATCAAGGCTCCAAACATTACCTCCCTACTTCTGCTCGAATCTTCCATCCTGTGTGGGTCTCTGGCCATCCTGGTCCCTACGGTGCTGCATGGCCAATCCTTCACTCAAATGAGTCACCTCTGCTGAGTTTCTGCTTTCCCAAGCTGGGGAGCTGGGCTCCCTTCTGCTCCCCTTGTCTTGTGGAGTGGACTTTTTAGCATGACCTGGCTTAGGGTATGTGGTCCCGTACCCTTCCTGACCTCATTAAGACTGGGTTCTCCGCTGGGATTCACCCTCACTGAGGGAGCCGTGAATGGACAAGCTCTGCCTTCAGTCTCTCTGTTCACCCTCTGTGTGGTGTAGACCACCATCTTTCTCCTCCTGCCTGATGTGTGACACCAATGGCCCTGTTATCTGCAAACTCGTCCTCGCTGATGTCACCACAGACTCTGTCACTTTATTTATTTATTTATTTTTGGAGAGGTTTTCGCTATAGGGCGTGTACACTCTCCAGACAGACAGAGAGAGACATAGAGACAGAAAGCGAGAAATCACCCCCCAGGGGGGATGGTCACGCTGCAATCCCTTCTCCTCCATTCTCCTCTCGGGATCTTGGGCACGCACGCACACGCGCCCGGCGTGAGTTTTAAACCACTGGGTCCGGGGCGCGAACTGCGGTCGACTACGTGGGAGTCCAGCGACATAGCCATTACACTAACTGCTGGTTCCCTCTTCATAAATATTTTGTAGTATATATTTAAATATATATATTTAAAAGTTTACTTATTTGTTTCTTCCATGAGTAAGAGAAGCAAGAAGACAGAGAATGAATGCAAGCCAGTGTCTCCAGCCGGGTACTGATGCCCTATCTTCCCCCAGCCTTCAGTCCTCATGTGTCTGGCATGCTCAGGGAGGTCTCCAGATGTGAACTTGGAACCTTCTCACGTGAGCGAGCCTCACAGAGCATCGTGTTCTGCCACTGCACCACCCTCTGCTCCCACTTCTTCATTTTGTCTGTGTATTTGTACATCGATATTTCCCACGTGTTCTTTTTTTCCCCATTTTTTATTAAATTTATTTATTTACTTTCATTCACTGTACATCATTACAGCATACAAAGTGAGATTTTCCATCCAGAGTACACTGTATATTGGTTCAATCAAGCACATCAACATACATATTATCATCAACAAATAACTTTCCATTTCTTATTCCTGTATGTTTTGCTTTTTTTTCTTCCCATCCTTGATTCCCTCTGCCATCTCCCACTCTCCTCCCACACTGTCTCTGGTATCTGTGTTTGCTTTCTATACTTTTTTCCCCTCACATTTCATTGAGTCACTAAAGATCTTAATTAATCTAAATGTTTTCCTAACAAGAGCAGCTGATATATACATTTCCATAAACACAAGTCCAAGTTTAGGCATAAGCCTCAGTAAGTAGAATGAACATCCTATAAAGTAGCACCTAGCTGGGGCTATATATCTTACTGCAGTCATTGAATAGGTATTTTTAATGCTTTTTTTTTTTTAATTTCAAGAAAAAGAGCTTTAGTTGTTTTTTTTTTCCTGAAACTTTTTTTAACTTAATTTACATTCTTCCCCTAAGCATCATCACAGCATACAAACTGTGATTTCCCATCCAGAATATACTGCATAGTGGCTTAATCATGCTTATTATTATCAAAAATTATCCATTTCTAGTTTCTAGAATTTTTTTTTACCCCTATTTCTGACCTTCTGTCTTTTCCCACTCTCTTCTCACACTATCTCTGGTGTCTACAGTTGTCTTCCATTTCTCCCCCCCCCCATTGTATTTATCACACAATTTCTTAAATAATCTAATTACTTTCAACAGGAAGTTCACTTGGTACTATTAAGAAAACCAGCTTTAACTTAAATCAAAGAAATGCTAAGGAACAATGCTTAAAGCCAGGAAACAGGTTAGGATTCTGTTCACATGGTAGGTGCATGAACCTATCCACATCTCAAGACAGGACACAAATCCTTACAACCAGATAACAAAGTCTACAAGAAAATAAGCAATATTTTAGTCAAAAGTCATAAAATTATACTTCACCAATTCAGTCTCATGTACTTTATCTTCTGTTGAGATTCAATTTTTCCCAATTAAATTCTGGGATATAATATTCTACTCCAGACTTGTCTCTTTGATTAAGTTGGCCACTCTCTTAGTTTTTGAACTCTTATTTCTGTGTGTCTGTATTTA
>NW_006205599.1:1771291-1775018 GCF_000334495.1 Tupaia belangeri chinensis
CTGTTAGCCTGATGGGATATCCTTTGTAGGTAACTTGATGTTTTTCTCTTGCCAGTCTTAGTATCTTGTCTTTGTCTGTGGTTTTGGTCAACCTGGCTATAAATGTGTCTCGGAGAAGATCTTCTTGGGTTGATTCTATTTTGGGTCCCTTATAGTTCTTGGGACTGGATCTTTGAATGCCTCTCTAGGTTTGGAAAGTTTTCTTGCAGGATTTCATGGAATAGATTATCAATGTCCTTATGAGTCTCTTCGCCTTCTGGAATGCCAATTATCCTGATGTTTGGACGTTTGATGGTATCTAGTACTTCTCGTATATTATTCTCAAATTTTTGGACAATTTTCTCAGTCTTTGTGGTGGATTTTTCTAGACCAGCAATTTTCTCTTCTACGTCTCTGAGATTCTATTTTCTGTATGATCTAGTCTGCTTTTAATACTTTCAAGGGAGATTTTGACTTCCTGTATTATAGCCTTCATCTCTAACAGTTCCATTTGATTCTTTTTTTAAAGTATGTAATTCTTCTTTTAGATCTTGCAAGAATTTCCTCCCCTCCTCTAACTCGTCAGCTTCTTTCTTCTTTTTCTTCTGCAGTTCATTGTCTCTCTTCTCTTCCATCTCTGTTAGCTTCACCATTATGAAAGTTCTAAACTCTTTATCAGACATTTCCATGATTTCCATTGAACTGCTTGTGGATGAAAAGGAGTTATTCTTTTCCCTTGGAGGAGAGGTATTTTCTTGCTTTCCCATATTTCTTGTGGTCCTGCGGTGATTTCTAGTCATCTGATGGATGGTGTGTTTCTTCCTAATTCTTGAAGTTCAATCTGAACGTTCAAGAGCAAGCAGAAAGAGGTGATCTGGAACCTCTTTGCCATTCTGTTGTGATCACTTTGTGCAGCAGATTCAGTAAATATTGAGGAATATGTTAACTCTAATTGTATATGGATATTTAGCTACAGTGCCCTTAGATCCATACAGAAGCACAGTAAATGGATATTGAAGAGTGTAGAGACAAGAAAAAAGAAAATGAAAGAGAGAGAGAGAAACAACAACAAAGAAACAGAAAAAGAGACAGAAAAAAATGAAAAAAAAAAGATTATTGTTTTTCTTTTAAAAAAGATGCACAAAATAGAAAACTGCGCGGCACGCTCTAGTCCACAGGAGCCATGAGGAATCTTCTCCTGAAGGCCTCATCTCTCCTGCCTGGGTAGGAGGACCAGAGGGGATTATTAACAAGACAAAAGGCAGAGCTGAGAGCAAGAGAAAAATTTTACCTTTAAAAAATTTTTAAAAATGAAAAATTACAAAAAAATGAGAAGACGGAAGCAGAGAGAGACAGAGACACAGAGACAGAGATAGAAGGCCAGAGGAGCTGGCCTACCACGCTAACTTGTTTTCTGGAGGCTGAATTATCAGTAGGAAATCTTCATTTCTCTTTTACCCTGAAATGACTAGTTTGCAGGAGCCATGAGGGATCTTTTCCTGAAGGCCTAGCCTCTCCTGCCTGGGTCTTCCCACATGTTCTAACGCGGGTCTGGAACAGGAAGCGCTCCAAAAGCAGGCGGAACACTAATAAATGAAAGCCAGCCTTTGTCATCTTGCCTACAGGCCCTTGCTCTTAAGCAAGACTTATGAATCAGCTCACGCCCACGCAGGCATGTGTGGCAGCAAGACCAGCTCCAAGTTGGTGAGAGCGCCAACCGCCCTGCATTGGCATAGTTTGGGCACAAAGTGGGCAGAAGGGGGATAGTGGAAGAGAAGTTGGGTGGAGGGGGAGTTGTTAAATCTTTGTAGAGGCAACAAGGCTCTGAGGAGATAGAAGCCGAGTGCCCTGAGAGAGGAATCACTGGAACGTTCGAAGGAGGGCGAGCCTCAAGGAAATTCACAAACCATGGAAGAAGGAAAGGGATTGTTGGGAAAGTCGCAGGCTGGCAAGACGAAGAACCTCTGCAAAACGAATGGGCCAGGATGGCATTTACAATACCTTCCCTTCTGTCAAGGTGGATGGTAGGCAGCTGGACACCGTCCTCCGCTGGCATGTTGGTCACTGCTTGGCCCCAAATACTCGGTACTGTTGTGGGCCCGGTGCTACCAGTGATAGAGGACAGTGACACCCTCGTCATCAGCCTCACCAGGAGGAATTCCAGTCACATTGTTCAATCTAGATTGAAAAGTCCCAAGAGAGGATCTGAGGGGCTATACCCGGAGCACATGTGGGTGCTCCCACTACCAGAGGCGAGGAGCACTTTCCCCTTCCCAGCTTCCAGGATAAGACCCTCCCACAAGGGCAGATTCCTCAGCCTCAGGAAGCAGCTGCAGATGTTGCAGAATCATAACCAAAAATTATCTGCCATAATTGGGGTGATAATATCTACTTTTCAGGGTGGCTGGGGGGCTCTTTGATAAAATATTACTTTAGTCTACCTTTATTTATTTATTTTAATTTTGCTCCAGGGTATGTGTGCTTGCCAGAGAAAGACAGAAAGAGAGAAAAAGTGAGACAGCATCTCCCAGGAGAGATAGCCACATGCAATCCTTTTTCCTCTCAGGATTTCGGGCACGCATGCAGATGTGCCTGGCATGTGTTCCAAGCCACAGGGTCTGGGACCCAAACCAAGTCATTGGTCATGTGGAATCCAGCTGCCTCCACCACCACTGTCCCAGGGCAGTGTCCTCTCTGCCAGAGCTCAGTTCCTTGGTTCCTCTAGCTCAGCATCTCCCCCTCTCAGTTCTGACTCCTTCGGCCTCACACAAGTGAAGAAGGAGCTGTCTCACCGGAAACCCTGGGAGATGCTGGAGCACAGCAGACCGTCCTCCTGATCCTCTCTAAAGGTGAAACAGCAGAGAGACACCCTCTCCCACTCTGCAACGCATAGCAGCTGTGCAGGGTTGGTACCACGCCAGGTCTGCTTCAATAGAGCAGGCCCGGCTGAGGTGGGGAGGCCTGAATGTGGATAATTGTGGAAGCAGCCATGGTGTCTGTGTGGTCAAGGTCCCAACAGGAAGCAAATGGCATTGCAAACTGGGTATCTGAGGAACAGGGAGTGAAGGACTGTTTTATGAAGATGTGGGTGGGGTCAGCTCAGCCTAGTTGGCACAGTCCTAGTGTCCTTGACTGCAGTGCTGGAAGCCACATGGCCAACTGCACATGCAGATCCCTGGCCCAGTCTACTTGAAATGTGCTGGGCACGTGTGCAAGTGTGCGCAGGTGCCCCAAATCCCATAAGTTGGGGGACTGGAGGAAAGGAACGGTGGCATGACAAGACCCTGCGGAGGGTGTCCCTCTCTCTCTGTCTTCTCTGTTGCATGCATGTACACATGCTTTCTATCATGTGGAAAATAAAGAAAGAAAAAGATGTGGGCAGAGTGAAGGGAAAATACTGAGGTGGCGAGGCATTGTAGAGCTAGCCACAGCAGGAAGCTTCTAACCCTCCTGGACTTCAGGGGTGAAGGGAGGTAGTGGTTAGAATATTGACTGCCTGGGGACCAGCAGTTAGCGTAATGGTTATGTCACTGGACTCCCATGTAGTCGACCGCGGTTCGAGTCCCGGACCCGGCGGCTTAAACTCACACCAGGCACGTGTGTGTGCGTGCCCAAGATCCCGAGAAGAGAATGGAGGAGAAGGGATTATGGTGTGGCCATCCCCCCGGGGGTGATTTCTCACTTTCTATCTCTCTGTCTCTCTCTGTCTGTCTGGCGAGCACACGTGCCCTATAGCAAAAACCTCTCC
>NW_006205599.1:1775740-1794760 GCF_000334495.1 Tupaia belangeri chinensis
GTGAGCAATGGAGGAGAAGAGAGTGCAATGTGTCCACACCCACTTGGGGATAAAGTCTCCCTTTCCTTTGCTTTGTCTCTGATATGTACACACACTCCAGAAAAAAAACCACAACAAAAAAAAAAAAAAAAATATATATATATATAGACTGCCCGATAAGAGCTGTAGGCTTTGTGAGGGGAATACAACCAATTCCAATACACTGCAAAGAGGGAGCAGAAAATAAATACCCTGACCTCACTTTTCTCTAGCCCCTACCCCCAGTTTCTTCCACTGGCTGAACCAGGGCAAAGCAGCTTGCCTCGTGCAATTCATAAAAGGACATATTGTGGCAGAGGAGGATGCAAGGGAGTCAGAGGGCTGTTTTAACCTGCTTTGTGTTTCTGTATTAGAATATTACAGACTGGGTAATTTATGATGAATGGAAATTAGTTGGTTCACCATTCTGGAGGCTGAGAAGTCCAAGAATAAGGTGTAGACATCTAGCAAGGGCCTTCTTGTTGCATTGTCGCATGGCAGAAGGTATCATATGGCAGAAGGGCAAAGAGAAGGCAAGAAAGCGAGCAAGAGGGAGTGACCGCATTTCCTCGATAATGGTGAGAGCATTGATCCATTCACGGGCAGAACTCTCAGGACGTCAGCATCTCTTAAGGTCTCACCTCTTACTATTGTTACAATGAAAGTTAAATTTCAGCATGAGTTTTGGAGAGAACAAGTTCAAACCATAGCGGGAGTAAGAAGCATATATCCAATGCAGAGTTATCTAGTAGAAGCAGTGGTTTCCGGCAGACCTCAGGAAAGCTGGCTACATTTGTTTGTGGGCACACATGAACCATTCTCAGAAATTCTCATGAGGCGCAGGAACTTTACAGGGCTGACGGGAAAAACTTGAGAAAAGAGGTCTTCACTTACACTTGTGGCCTGGGGAAACTCCGTACACTTCGTTACTAAAGCCCAGCTCCTCTGAGCTTGCAGAGAGAGCATGTACCGGCTGAGAAGTTCACTTGCCCTTGGAGACTTCTTCATCAGCACCCTCACTACCACGGTAGCCACAAGCAGTGTGATTTTCTGGCCTTGCACATCTACGACAGTGCCAGGTGGTTCTTACTACCCTGAGTTAGAGGAGATGCCACCGGTTAAGAATGCAGTCCCCAGGACCGCCCTCACTTCCAATGCCAGTTACGAGTTTTGAGTCACCTGGACTTTAAATCAACTGGCTACTAATCAAGGGTTCTTACTACCACCTTATAACTTCCTAGAGTGAGTCACAAGATACAAGAAAGTGCTATACTTCAGATTTCAGTTTTATTACAAAGTATACAAATTAGGACCTGTCAAGTGAATAGGACCCTTAGGGAGAAATCTGGGAGGATTCTGAACACGGAGAATCTACGTCCTTTCCACATGAAACCAGGGCACATCACCCTCCCGGCACATCGACGTAGTCACCAACCAGGATCATCTCACCTGAGCTTTAATGTCCAAAGGTGTTTTTTGTTTTTGTTTGTTTGCTTGCTTGTTTTAGAAATTTTTGCTATAGGGTACGTGTGCTTGCTGGAGAAACTGAGAAAGGCAGAGAGACAGAAAGTGAGGAATCACCCTCCCCCGAGGTGGGATAGCCATGCCTCAATCTCTTCTCCTCCATTCTCCTCTTGGGAGTTTGAGCACACATGTACATGTGCCCAGCATGAGTTTTAAGCCACTGGGTCCGGGGCTAGAACTGTGGTAGACTACTTGGGAGTCCAGAGACGTATCCATTACACCATCTGCTGTTCCCACTATGTCCAGAGTTTTTCACTGAGATTTAATTACACAGGCATAACTGAGTGAATCATTGGCCATATGGTTGAGCAAAAGCTCCAGCTCCCTGACTTCTGGGTTTATATCACATGGTGCAAAGCTCTAATCCTCTGATCACATGGTTTGTCTTTCCAGCATGACCAGTCCCTATCCAGAAACTACATCATGAGGTATTTGGTTAACAAAAACTCAGGAGTGGCCCCAGGGGCACACCATAAATAACGAACACTCCTCCCACTCAGGAAATTCCTGTCCCAGGAATTTGGGATAAAAACCAGGTGAATTCTTTATCATACAATATCCCATAGCATGACTGTCTCGAGGCTGAACCGTTTCAGCGGGACCTGACCAAGGCTAGCCCCACAATGGCTGGCGTTTTCCTTGGTCCTAACATCTGCTTTCTTAGACTGAGATGCCGTGTGGCGTCTTCGGAGGCCATGTTTGGATCAGCTAGAAGAAGCAATATGATTAACTGGTGGTGACAGTGTTGGTGCAGAAAGAGATAGGAAGAGGAGAGTGAGCATGTGTGTGTTGGGTGTTTTCTAACTCTGGCCTAGTAGAGTTGAAAAAAAAAGGAGTAACAAATTTTATTACACCAGAATACAAATTAGAAGGCTATTTACAAATGAAGTGTTGCTCATGTGAATGTGTCAGACCTGTCCCATTTTTGCTTCAGTCGTAATGTCACAGGGTGGGTGCTGAGGCAGGAAGAAAGCTAGAGATCAGGAATGGGTAAGCTACCCCCGACAGTGCCATGTTGAACCTTCCCATCCAGAAAGTCACTTCTCTTTATTTCTCCTTCTGATGATCTAGACTAAATAAGGCCTCGCTATGGCCTGCCCGCTGAATTCCTGTTTCCAAGCCAAGGAATCACTTCTGCTCCAAATAATTGTCTTAGTGACGATGGGCTCCTTCAGGGGAGAGCATAGCAAACCACCTAAGTGCAGGGCTGATAGTCGGCTCATCTGTGCTAGCTGCCATACCAATGGTTAAAAGATGAAAACACTTCACACCGGTTGGTAAATCATTGCCGTCCCCCACTCCCAGCATGCCCCTCTTTCCATTCTGACTTTCCCAGCTCCTCCCCTGAGATCAGAATGGCTACACAGAGACGTTTGTGAGTCCAGTGCAAAATGAAAATACAGAACCCCTTGTTCAAAAGTGATTCATGCCCTTGCCTGGGATGCCTTCCACCTCCTCAAAATGTAATTAAAGGTTTGATCCTGGCACTGCAAGGGCCTCCAGGACCTTGTTACCTCAGGGCTGGTGTCCTCCTGATTAACAGTCAGCAGAGGTCACGGTGCTCACCCCCTTACCCAACAAATGCAGGAGGAAAGTAAAGTGTGACCAAGACATCTGTGTGTGTTTTGTTTTGTTTTGTTTTGTTTTGCCGTAGGGTCACCGGAGAGTCAGTGAGAGGGAAAGTGAGAAATCATCCCTCAGGGAGGATGGCTGCTCTGCGATCTCTTCTCCAGTCTTCTGTCAGGATTTTGGGCAGGTGCACATAAGTGCCTGGTGTGATTTTCAAGCTGCCAGTCTCAAACCACAGTGGGCCGTGTGTGAGTCCAGCACCTTAACCGCTATGCCTCCTGCTGGTCCCCAAATCCATCTGTTTGAAGACACTGACATTTGAAGGTTGTTACCACAGCATAACTCACTGCATCCTAGTAGCCTAACTAATACCCACCAATAAACCAAAAGTTCTTAAATGACTTGATTACCCTTCTGCCCACAGGGTTGTGTCTTTGCAGCCCAAACAGGACAGCCAGAGTTGTTTTTCAGAAGGAACTGGAAACTCTTTCTCAGAGTTACACAAGGCAAACAGTGTTTCCAAGTCCTATTTTTAACAGGTGTCCTTTGCCAGTAAAGTGAAACAGATGCTTTCTACTAACATTCAGATAAAATGGTAAAATGCGTATTTATAAATATGCTTTAATCCATCGCAACAACATAAAAGGACTTACGTTTTCACGGGATGCTTGTCTGAAATGAGGGCCTGCTTCTTCTCCGTTCTGATCTGATGTGACAGCCCAAGGAGGAGGAAGGGGAAGAAGGCGGTGGGTTTAGCTCGTATTGATTTCTGTAGTGCTATCCTCCTTGGAGGGGCAGTAGGTGAGCAGAGGGCAAGTACAAAAGGTTGAGCAAAGCCAGCCTCCAAGGGCAGCTCACAGCCCTACTCCACCATCTCCTCGCTCCTTCCTCTTCTCACTCCTTCCTCTCCTACCCCACCCACCAAGGTGGGGCACTGAGGTGGGGCCATCTCTACTGGAGGGAGTAGAGCACTCAGGATTTAAAAATCAATATTAAGCTGTCTTTGTGCTGCAGTCGTAATGCACTGCTCAAAAGAAGCTGGATCCCACATGGTGACCCTGGCTTGCATCTCTGGCCTGGTCAACTGGAAAGATGCCAGACACTTGCAAGTTCCCAAGATCTGGTGGGCTAAAGGACTGGAAGTAAGGGATTGTGGTGTCACCAGACCCTGAGGAGGGTGCTCCTCTCTCTCTCACTCTCTCACTCTCATGTGCACACACTCTATCATGAATAAAAAGAAGAAAATGGGCTGGCCTATGGCCAGGAGGGAGCTGGATTCCACGTGATTGACCATAGTTTGAGTCCCAGTGGCTTGAAAAACATGCTGGTCGCATATGTGCATGCTCAAAATCCCAACAGGATGGGGAAATAAAGGAGAAGGGATTGCACCATGACAGCACCTTTTTTGGGGGGGTGCTTTCTCCTCCTTCTCCCTCTGTCTTTCTCTGGCAAGCTCATTCATCTTTGACAGGAGAAGAAGAAAATACATTTTTTTCTTCTTCTTTTTTTTAATGTTATTTACTTTTTAAAAAAAATATAACTAGAGAGAGAGAGAGAGAGAAAGTGAGAAAGTAAGCCACCAGATTACTCGAACTGTGGTTGACTATGTGGGAGTTCAGAGCCTTAACCACCATGCCACCTGCTGGCAAACCCCTGGAAGAAGAAAATTTAACAAAAAATTAATATAGCCAAGGATTCAGTGCAGAGGAGGGAGGGAGAGATGAACAGATGGAACAAGGAATTTTTAGGACAATTAAACTATTATGTATGGTGGATATGAGTTATTATACAGTTGCTACAACCTATAGCATGCAAAGGGAAAACCCTAATGAAAACTTTGGACTTTAATCAATAATAATGTATCAACACTGGCTCATCAGTTGTAATTAACATACCACACTAGCATAAGCCATTAATAGGGGAAATTTGGTAAGAAAGAGAGGTATATGGGAACTTTGTCTCTTTTGCCCCTTTTTTTCTGTAAACTTAAAACTGCCCCCCAAAACAGTATATAAATTTAAAAAGAATAATAATGATGATGACAAACATATGCTAGAGGAAACATTCTTATTTTTGCTTCTCAGTAACCAACGGGATGGAAAATAAAATTGATCGGATTTGACTGTGAGCTCAGAAGAAAGGTGGAAAGAGACCAGTTGGCAGCCATGGCTCTGGACTCTAGGCCACAACTGCCCGGGTGGCGCACTGCCCAAGGCACCACGGAAGAGGATACATTCTCCTTATAAACATCAGAGTATTTATTATGTAAATTCCAAGAAGTATACCATTGCTTAAATTGCCCAAAGACTGGTGGTGACCCTACACCTTCCCAGGCAGAGAACCTCCGTGGGGCCCAGCTTCTCCTACCTGGAGGTAGTTTTGGGGTTTGGAGTAAAAAATTCCCTGTGCATTTACTCCTCAGAACCTCAGGGTGGGCAGGTCACTATGGGTCTCTGCATGGGAAGCCCAGGAAGGGACTTAGATGAAAAACTGTGTGACCTTTGTCACCAAGTACAGAGAAGGAAAGATGGCTTGGGGCTGGCTGGGACCCAAGTTCAGGGCTCAGAACCCACACAAGTTACTGAATGGCCTGGCTCCTGAGAAGGCGGGATCAGTAAGTAACATGGATGAGAGTAAGTGGATTCAAGATGCTGAGGGCTGAACGACCTGACTGTGCAGATGCAAAGAAGCCAGACTCTGAGCCACAGTCTCCTCCGAAGGCAGAAATGGAGGCCCCAGGAGCTGGCGGGCAGTCGGATCGGAATGGAGAGGGCCAGGAGGAGCACTGCATGAGAGGCGGCTCCAGTTCGTCTATGATTACTCTGAATGCGCTGCAGCTTTTGCCCTTGGCAAGCAATCGATGAGGGTATCTCAGACCGTGATTGTGTGGGTAACAGAAATACCTGAGAGTGCGAGTTTATAAGGAAATAGAGGTTTTATTTGACTCACAGTTCTGAAGGCTGGAAAGTCCAAAGTTGTAGGGCTGGCATTAGACCAGCCGACATCTCGCTGTGGCAGAGGCAGAGGGGCAGGTGTGTGCAGAGAGAACACGGTCTATGTTCCATGTTGTTCTTTCGCTCTCATTTCCTCTGCTTATAAACCTGCCAGGACTCAACCATGGGGGCCCTGCCCTAGTCAACCAATCTCTTCCCAAAAGCCCTACCCTTCAACACAGTGACTAGACCCAAATTTCACTCTCCCTTTGCAATGGCTCAACACATGAGTGGGGCGGGGGAAAATATTCAGTCATTAGTAGAGGATCTGCTGCTATTATACTTCCCAGGACCCTCGGGGCCCTCTCCAACTCTTCCACGGGGCACCTGCCCTTTACTCACCTTAGCAGAAGTCTGGAGTTTTACCTTCTGGAAAGGTTTAACAGAGGGAGTCTCTGGACTGGAAGCCTAAGGCCAGCTGAGTGTAGGGTACGGAATGGAAAACAGAGGGCTTGAGCATAGATGTCACTGATTCTGAAACTCAGGGACTCCCGCTCCTTCTTACTGCATGAGGCCAGAGGTGCTAGAAGCCTGACCCCACCTCCTAAGCAGGACCCCGAAAGAGTACTTTCTTAGAAGTCTGAACAGTCCGAAGGAAAACATCTAACTATTCTGCTTTGTGGGTCCCTTGGACAACAGCCTGTCCAGACTCCCTGCAATACGACCAAGCTCCACACATGCTCGACTGATGAAGAAGTGACCTCTGAGACAAGCCTTGGAGGACACTAAGGGGATGTAAGGGATTTGGAGTGGAAGGAACAGTATAAGGTGCAGAGACAGGGTGATGTGAGGGCATTACCAGAATCCATGCATAAGACACTGGGCCAGAGACAGGTGGGGCGAAGAAAAAGCAGATGAGGTTTGGAAAGGTCATCTGAGGGCCAGCAGGTAGCATGGTGGTTAAGGCACTACAGTCTCACATGGCCGATTGCAGTCTGAGTCCTGGACCCGGCAGCTTGAAAATCACACCAGGTGTGTGTGTGTGTGTGTGTGTGTGTACACATGCCCAAATCCCAAAAGGAGAATGGAGGAGGAGGATTCCAGCGTGGCCATCTCCCCTGGGGGTGATTTCTCACTTTCCCTCTCACTACCTCTCTCTGTGTCTATCCAGTAAGGGCATGTACCCTATGGTAAAACCTACAAAAAGAAAGGAAGGAAGGAAGGAAAGAAGGAAGAAAAAAGATAGAAGAAAGAAAGAAGAAAAGAAAGGAAAGAAAAAGAAAGAGCGAGAAAGCAAAAGAAATGTGATAAAACAGAAAGAAGATAGAAAGAGAAGAGTGACCTGGGCCCAGTGAGTGCCTGAGAAAGGCTGCAGGTGAGCAGGCATGATAGGGCTAGCCCCAAGCTGATGTTCACTTCCCAGGGTGGCCGTGCCCTGGCCTGAGGCTGCGTCAGCCAATGACTTGGTGCACCTGGCCCCAGGCGTGTTGCTGGCTGCTGCCCTGGGGGCCAGATGAAGGAAGGCCACCGAGGAAGGCTTTGGAGATGGACATTAATTCAGAATATAATGGGGAGCCTGCTGTGAGTTCAGGAACAGGAGTGACGGGTGGAATCTAGTTAGATGTAAAGAATTCATTTGTGAGCCAAACCCTGGACACCGTGGTTCTGTGCTACACCAAAGGGAACCAGAAAGTCTTTCCAATGGGCTGGTATGGTATTTATAGGATGACGAGTAGATGAGAGGCTGGAAACAAGAATTGCTCAAATAGAACCTGAGTCCTTTGGATGGGAAACAAGAACAGGAGTGGAATGCTGGATTGGGCTTGAGCAAGAGGGAATAAAGGCCACTGTCAACCTATTGGAATGGAAATCAACACCGGAAGCACTACTGGGGTCTTCCAGCTACTGCACTCTCTGGAAGGTCTCTCTCACTCAGCCAGTCTCACTCGGGCACACAAGACAACAAGCATTTTCCTTTCTCCCTGCAGGAGTGTTTCAGCTGAAAACAGCCTCATCGAAGCACCAGCTGCAGGACAGGGAGCTGACAAAGGATGGGGATGTATGAAGTGGGGACTCCCAGTGAGGCTTGGGGGGTTCTTTCCCCCTACGATCTTCTGTGCAAGGACTTCCTTTACATGGACAGCGAGGTCCATGGCTTTGTGGAGAGAGGTGACAACAGCAGCAACATGCCCGGGAATGAGGCAACACCACCTGCCCCGGGCTTCTCTGCCCCTCTCCTGCCTGGAATCTTGGAACTTATTTCCTGCTCTTTTCTTTGAATAAGAAAACATTGGACGTCTTGACCACAAGTGCAAACAACAACTGTCTGGAAAGGGCTGGAAAACTTCATTATTAACCATTCATGCCTTGGCTTATTTAGCAGGGCCCCAAGGAAGGAAGAGATGCCAGGATACACAGTATAAACATTCATTGTACGTAAGAGTAAACTGAAGGTGTTCCTACTCTCTCCTGGACCTCACAGCAACCCTGAAGGCCATATAGGATGATTATTCTCTAGTAAGTCCCAGGACCCAGAGACGGTCAGTGACTGGACTCAGGCCGTTGTCGGCAGAGCAGGGACTTAAACCCAGGACTCCCGACGCCCAGTGCGATGCGCTCCCTAGGTGCAGATGGTGGCATGAGGACTGCGAAGATCGAGGGTGTGGGGCACCATGTCAGGGTTAGGTGCAGGGGGAGAGTGTCCAGAGGACCCGAGAGGACAGGAACTGGGGTCACCCTATCTGCTAGGGTGAAGCCACAAGCCTCCCCAGATCTCACTTGCTATCAAGGCCTCTTCCCTGAGCTCGGAGTGAGAAGGAATAGGGAGGAAAAGAGATGAGGGGGTAGTATGCCCCAGGCCACCCTCCCACCCGGTAATGCAAGCCTCCATCCCAGCCTGTTCCTCCTCTGGAGGAGCCTGCCCTGAGAGCCAGCTGTACAGTCACGGTGAGCTCAAGTTTCCTCTATCAGAGGCCTGATGGCTGTGTGTGGGCTGAGCCCCTCCTGGCAAGCTCGGGGCACCCAGCAAGTGATACTCCAGTTAACAGCGCAAGGCCCTGGGGCGCTCAGAACTCAGAGCTGCCTACCCTGAGGGGTAAAACTACTGGGTGAGCTGATGCTCCGGATGCAGGAGCTGGGCATGCTCCAAGAGGGACTCTGCCTCCTGGGCACAGGCCCTGGCAGGTGCTCATAGGAACTGTGTCCTTGAAAGAGACAGAGGAATGGCCACAGCTGATTCGAACGACTAGTTCCCGGATAAAATTCCCAGGGTTCAAACACCTGGATCCCAGATAAGATTCCCGGATTCAAACAGTTAGATCCGACCTAAGTTACCTCTCGAGGCCAAACCCACTCTTCCTCAAGGTCCCCGTGGGAGGTCCATGCATAGAGGAGAAGACCAGGCCAAGAGAAAATGTGTAACTTGTGTGAACTCTGGCCCAGCCTCGTGTGTGGAGACTGGCAAGACCTCCTTTGTGTTCAGAAGGAAGGCTGAAGTGTTCCTTGGCCCCTTTCAAATTCAAGGAGACCTGTCACACTTTCTCACCCCCGACCCCTGCACACACACACAGTGTGCACACCAGTAGTGGAGATTCACAGTCTAATGCTGCTTTAAGGCCCTCAGCCGCAGGACCCGTGGCCTAGAATGACCTGGATGGCCACACCTTGTCCCGTTCCCTCTAGCCTCACAAGGAAAGAAAAAGAGTGGGTGAGGAAAGACCCATCCACTTCCCTCCTTGAACTTAGATCATGTCTCCAACTTATCATTTTAAAGTAAATAATCATGGGTCCAGCAGTTGGCATAATGGCTATGTTGCTGGACTTCCACGTAGTCGACCGTGGTTCAAGTCCCGGACCCAGTGGCTTAAACTTGCGCCAGGCGCCTGTGCGTGCATGCCCAAGATCCTGAGAGGAGAATGGAGAAGGGACTGTGATGTGGCCATCCCCCTGGGGGGGTGGGGTGATTTCTCGCTTTCTGTCTCTGTCCCTTTCTGGTGAGCACACGTGTCCTATAACAAAAACCTCTCCAAAAAAATAATAATGATAATACTGTAAATAAGTAATCATTAAGAATTACCAGGTAAGGGGGCTAGCAGTTGGTGCGGTGGTTAGGGCACTAGACGCCCACATGGCTGACTGTGGTTCAAGTCCCAGATCCGGCAGCTGGCCTTTTCACTCCCCCTGCCCCCCACCATGAGTGCGTGTGCCCTATAGCAAATTAAAAAAATAATAATAATAAATAAAATTTAAAAACAATCACCAGGGAAGCATTTACCTGTGACCTATTAGAACGTCTTTCATACTTTAATGTTCCTAAAGGGCTACTGGATGCAATTCATTCACATGGCTCTGTGCAGGGCCTACCCGAGCCAGGCCTGGTTGCAGTGACTAATGGAACAAAGAGGAATTCCGTGATCACAGAAGCAGCTACACTGTGGTTGAGAAAACGCACAGACTACTGGTTATCCTTCAAGGCAGTGCTAAGTCTGAGTTATGGGAGAACGGGGAGGCAATGAAGATTTCTGGAGAAAAGGAGAAAGTGGGTCAGCAGGAGGCATGGTGGTTGGGGGCACTGGATTCCCACATGGTTGACTGCAGTCCAAGTCCTGACCCGGCAGCTTGCCTTCTCACTTTCCCTCTCTCTCTCTCTCTCTGGTCAAATTTAAATAATAATAATAAATAAAGTTAAATAAAAAATATAGAAAAGAGGTAATACAATAGAGTTTATATTTGTTCAGTTCTAGGAAAGCTGTCAAAAATAAAATTCAGAATTTATTTTTTTAAAAAAAGAAAGGGGGAAAGTGAGGGAGCAGGATCATGGAGGAAGAGATGGCTGGGTTGGGCTCTGAGCTTTCGTCAGGAAGGGCTCCTGATGGAAGGAGGCAGGTGAGAGGCAGGTGCATGGGAGAAAAGGCAAGGCTCTGGCGGGGCTGCTTGCGTGACCCCTGGGAGTACTGGGACACGAGAGGGGAGGAGCAAGCTGGCAGGATCTCAGTTACATCTGGGGCCTAGTGGAACATGGATTAGGACAGGAGGGAGTGTAAGCGAGAGATTAGCGAGAGGACTTTGTAATATTGTTATGGCAACTGACCAGTTCCTCCCTTTTGCCTTCTCACTTTCCCTCTCTCTCTCTCTCTCTCTCTCTCTCTCTGGTCAAATTTAAATAATAATAATAAATAAAGTTAAATAAAAAATATAGAAAAGAGGTAATACAATAGAGTTTATATTTGTTCAGTTCTAGGAAAGCTGTCAAAAATAAAATTCAGAATTTATTTTTTTAAAAAAAGAAAGGGGGAAAGTGAGGCAGCAGGATCATGGAGGAAGAGATGGCTGGGTTGGGCTCTGAGCTTTCGTCAGGAAGGGCTCCTGATGGAAGGAGGCAGGTGAGAGGCAGGTGCATGGGAGAAAAGGCAAGGCTCTGGCGGGGCTGCTTGCGTGACCCCTGGGAGTACTGGGACACGAGAGGGGAGGAGCAAGCTGGCAGGATCTCAGTTACATCTGGGGCCTAGTGGAACATGGATTAGGACAGGAGGGAGTGTAAGCGAGAGATTAGCGAGAGGACTTTGTAATATTGTTATGGCAACTGACCAGTTCCTCCCTTGAGGAGCAGAATAAACAGTGAGAAACACATTGAACCAGGGAGACTGTCCTCAGCTCTGGCACTCACTGGCTAGGGAGGCTTGGGTGAGAGAACTCCCTCCTGGAGCTATCACTGGTATGCTGAAGATATGTCTGCCTGCCACTGATGGTGTTTGTCACTGCATTCCTCTGCTGGAAAACGATGCCTCCTGGAGGGGAAATTGACCAGGCTTAATGAAAGGACTGTTGATAAAAGGCTAGGTTTGGATAAGAGAGAGGAGAAGTGAATGGGGACGTGCTAGGGCCTTGCAACGGCTGGAAGCTGTATCACTCCTGGGTCTGAACGGGCGAGGGGTGAAATACTGGCTGTGAGAGAGGGGCTGCCTGACAGCCCTGCGGCCTTTGCTAGACACTGTAGCTACGGCCAACTGGGGCAGCACAGTGTGGAAGCTAAGTAATGAATACCCCGACCTCTGACTATCCACCAGTGCCTCTCTGCTAAGCATGCCTGAAAGCCAGAGGACAAGACCTGCAACAGTTTGGAGAGGCACTTCCTGGACAGAGCATGGCAGTAAAGACAGCAGAAGGAGGCAACGAAGACTATGTCATACAGGCGACAGGTCGACAGACTTATTCAACAGTTGTATGTTTACTTTTGTTTTTACTTTTTAGTTTTTTAAAAAATTTTGCCAGAGGACATGTGTACGCACCAGAGAGAGAGAGAGAGAGGGAGAGAGAGAAAGTGCCTCCTATCAGGTGTAGTCATGCCGCAATCACTTCTCCATTTCTTCCTCCTTTCTGGATTTGGAGCAAGCACATACATGTACCCAGTGTGTTTCTCAAGCCACCAGGTCCCCAACTCAAACCACAAGGCTGGCCAAGTGGGATCCAGCCTTAACCACCAGGTCACAGGCTGGCCCTTGTTTTTATTTTTTAAAGTTTATTTATTTATTTCTTCTAGGAGAGAGAGACAGAGAAAGAGGGAGAGAGAGACTGACATCCTCAACAAGGTCTCCACTCTGTGATCCACCCCAGCCTCAGCTGGCTCAGGTCATGGGCATATGGAAGCCCAGAATGTGAACACGGGACCTTTTCCATGTAGGTCCAATTGTACTGTCACTGTGCTTTCACCTGGCCCATAGTTACAAGCTCACTGACTGTGTAATAGGAAGAATACAGTTAGCATATAAAACTATGAGTCATATCTGTAAAGGCTAAAGTCGATCATTAAATTGCTTAGAATGAGGCCAAAGTGGATACTTAACTGACACGGACAATTTTATGGAAAATAGTAAATAATAGTACGGGTGATACAAAGTTGTAGTGGAGAGCACCAAGACTGTATTTGTAAAACTGAAGTGTAGGAAATTCTGGGCTGGACGATAGGTAAGATTTCTTTAAGCTCCGACACTCTGCATTTCTAACAATCTCCATGTAGCTGTGCTGAGTACAAGGAGCACACCAGGAACCATTATGTACTTTTTTTTTTTTATTTACATTCATTCACTGTACATCATTATAGCATACAAAATGAGATTTTTCCATTGAGAATACACTGTATATTGGCTCAATCAAGCACATCAACATATGTGTTATTGTCAACAAATCATTTTCCATTTATTGTTTTCTGTATATTTTGCCTTTTTTCCCATCCTTGATTCCCTATCTCACCCTCTGCCATCTCCCACCCTCCTCCCACACTGTGTCTGGTATCTATTGTTGCTTTCTATGCCTCCCCCATTTTATTGTTTCACTAAATATCTTAATAAATCTAAATATTTTCAATAGCAAGCACAGCTGATATGTACATATCCATGAACACAAGACTGACTTTAGGCATAAACCTCAGTGAATAGAATGAACATACTGTAAAGTAGCACCTAACTAGGGCTATATAGCTTAACTGCAGTCATCAAATAGGTATTTCTAATGCCTATTTTTTTTCTTCTGAAAATTTTTTTTATTAATTTACATTCATTCCCTGAGCATCATCACAACATTCTAAATGTGGTTTCCCATCTAGAATATACTATATAGTGGCTTAATAATGCATGTTATCATCCATAATATTCCATTTCTACTTTCATATATATGTTTTTTACCCCATGTCTAGCCCTCTGCCCTATTCCACTCTCTTATTACACTATCTCTGCTGTCTACAGTTGTTTTCAATCCCTTTTCCCCCAACATTTCGTTGGTCACACAATATCATAAGTAATCTAACTACTTTCAATAGCAAGATCAGCCGATGGTTTCAAGAAAAGCAGTTTTGAACTGGTAAGGATATTTCTTTGAAACTTAAAGCCTAGAAACAGGTTAGTATTCTGTTCAAATAGTCGGAACATGAATCTATTGATAGCTGAAGACAGGACAAAAGTCCTTAAAACCAGACAACAAAGCTTAGAAGAAAAGCAGCAATATTTTAGTCAAGTCGTAGAATACTGTTTCATCAGTTCAGTCTCATGTACTTAATCTTTCTTCTGTATCTGTTGAGGTTCGATGTTCCAGATTGAAATCTGGGATGTAATACTCAACTCCAGCTTTTGGCCCTACAATTAAGTTGCCCATTTTCTTAGTTTCTGAACTCTTATTTCTGTGTGTCTGCATTTAATTTTACTGACATAGCACTCCCTTAAGAACGTCTTGGAGATCCGGTCTGGTGCTGGTAAATTCTTTCAGGTTTTGTTTATCTGGGAAAGTTCGTGTCTTTTCTTCCCAAATGAACGATAACCTTGCTGGGTACAGACAACCATTATGTACTTTCAGATCATCTTAGTTCAATAAAAGTTTAGGACCATAGGACCATGAGTGATATGGTGACAACCACAGGGCTCCTCCAAGTCCGTCCACTATCTTTTTAGATTATTTTCCCTCTTCATACACACACACACTCACACACATATATACACACATATACACACACACATATATACACACCTATATACACACACATATATACACACACACACACACACGAGGTCATCAAAAAATTTAAGCATAAACAGAACAGCATTATTTGTTAGTCTTCCACTTGAAATGTACTTAATTTTCCATCAAGGGGATAAAAAACAATGAAAATGAACAAATTTAAGCTACATGTAGCAACATACATGAATCTCACAAACTTGATAATTAGTCAAAGAAACCAAAGAGTCTGTATGGTCAGATTTCCTTTTTTTTTTTTTTTTTTCAATTCTGCTATAGGGCATGCTCACTCCTGAGAGAGAGAGAGAGAGAGAGAGAGAGAGAGTGACAAATCACCCCCAGGGGGATGACCTGCTTTCATACCTTCTCCCCTACTCTTCTCTCAGGATTTTGGGCACACACGTAGATGCCCAGGTGTTTTTCAAGCTGCTGGGTCCAGACTCCAGCAATAGTCAGCCATGTAAGATCCAGCTGCCTTAATGTCCATGCCACCACTGGCCCAGAATCTCCTTTATACACAGTTCAGAAACAGGCTAAACTAGCCAATGGGATGGAAGTCCTGCCACTGCAGGAGGGGGGTAAAAGTGGCTATTGGGAGTCATGAGGCAGGCTTCAGGAAGGCAGGGGAGATTTTGTTTCTTGACCTGGGTGGCTACATGGTATATTCACATAGAAATCATTCATTGAGCTCTATATGCTTTTTGAACTTTCGATATAGCTCTTATATCTCAGTGGAAATTTTTATTATTTTTAAGTGTGTAGCAAAAAAGAAACACTATGATTTTTTCCAGATGACCCTAGTAAATTAGCCACAAATGATGAAGTTCCCCTTTAGGACAAACCAAGATGACGTGTCCCTGATGATTAAAGGCTTGGTTCTTTTTTCTATTCCCATCAACTCCCTTCTTCCAGTCCACCTCAGCCTCCATTTTTGGTGGAGCCCCTGTGGTCCAAAACCATTTCACAAATAGTGATCTTTGCTAAATCTGGTTCTGCTTGGTTGACCAGATGACTGATACAAATCTCCAGACTTTCTATAGTGCTGGAAAGATAGATCAGGCGCCTGCCCTTTGGTCTGTGGCTGGTGCCCTCGTTACCATTTACCTCTATGTCTTGCCCCAGAGCCACAGAGATGCGCTCACCATGCATAGTCCAGTCATGGGCTTGACCACAGGACTAGTGGTCAGCCGGGACATTTAGTGCTGAGTACCTGGGTATCGATGGACATTCATATCAGGCATTTCAGGGAAACTGGGCACAGGTCTTGGTCTCTCTAGGAAGGCCCACCCTTTCAATAATGTTCCATTCCACTCCACCCCAGTCAAGGGAAACGCACACCCCTAGAATGCAGCTCTCCTGCAAGGATGGAGAAAGGAAACATGTCTCTTGGAGGGGGAGGACGAAGAGGATAGCTGGTTTCTATCAGGTCGTCTGATTGACGTGCTAGAAACTAGGCAATCCATGCTCTGTCCTGTGGGATGTTCAGAGAGGATGAAGTGCCTTCCTGTAAGGTCCCAACAGCCCAGCTGGGATATGAGTGCATTCTGAGTTTAAAACGAACACCTGCCCAGACCAGCTAGTGTTTAAAGGCAGCAGAGGCCTGGGACCAACCTCTCTAGCTGATCTTGCATACCATGTTGTTTCCACAGTGTGACCTTCAGCCATTCAGAGGTCACTCCACATGCAAGTTGTACTTTATCCACACAGCAATTAAAAAAAAAAAAGTTTGCACATGCTGTTAACATTTACAAACTGAGCGGATTCACCTACCCAACCAGACTTCTGGTCTTTCTTTAAAAATCTGAAGACCTGGGACCAGCCGTTAGCATAATGGCTATGTCGCTGGACTCCCATGTAGTCGACCGCGATTCGAGTCCCAGACCCGGTGGCTTAAAACTCACGCCGGGCGCGTGTGCGTGCGTGCCCAAGATCCCGAGAGGAGAATGGAGGAGAAGGGATTGCGGCGTGGCCATCCCCCCTGGGGGGGGTGATTTCTTGCTTTCTGTCTCTCTGTCTCTGTCTGGCGAGCGCACACGCCTTATAGCAAAAGCCTCCCCCCCCAAAAAAAATCTGAAGACCTATTGTAGCAACACGTAGTACTCCACTCCCATGTGGCAGCAATTGGCAGAAGCTGAGCAGTGGCTGTCTCCTTTCTTTCTTTTTCTTTAGGTTTTGCTGTAGGGCACATGTGCTTGCCAAAGCGAGACAGAGAGAGAGAGAGAGAGGGAGGGAAAGCGAGAAATCACCCTCCAGGCCAAGCCACAATCCCTTCTTCATTTTCCTCTTGGGATTTTAGGCACGCACACGCATGCGCCCATGTGATTTTCAAGCTACTGGCTCTGGAACTCAAACCTGAAATTGGCCTTGTGAGATCCAGTACCTTAACCTCCACGCCACCTGCTGGCTTGTCCTTTATTTCTTTTTAAATTTATTTATTTATTTCTTCTGAGAGAGAAAGAAACAGCAGACAGGCAGAGAGCTAGGTAAGGGGTGTTTTGGTTGGTTGGTTATTTTTTTTTCTTTTTAATTTTTTTGAGAGTTTTGGTTGGTTGGTTTTTTTTTTTCTTTTTAATTTTTTTTGAGAGATTTTTGCTATAGGGCATGTGCACTCGTCAGAGAGACAGAAAGTGAGAAATCAGCTCCCTCCCCCCGCCAGGGGATGGCCACAATGCAATCCCTTCTCTCTCCTTCTTGTCTCAGAATTTGGGGTACACACGCACACATGCCTGGAGTGAGTTTTAAGGACTCAAACCACAGTCAACTATATGGGAGTCCAGCACCTTAACCACTGTGCCACCTACAGGCACCTGCAATAGGGTCTTGGCCTCTTGATCCACCCCCAGCTTCAGCCAGCCTCAGATCATGGACTCACATGTGCCTGGAGTACTCTGGGAGGTCTCTGGAATCAAACCTGGAACCTTCCCTCACAGAGCATTGTTTTATTGCTGTGCCACCACAGCAATGCCCCAGGCTGTGCCCCAGGCTGTCCCCCTCTGAATGCCGTAGTTCCTACTTCTTAACATCATATGCCTTTATTTTGCTATTGATCTTGAAAATGGACTAATCTATATGATTTGAGGTTGATAGTTATTTTCTCCCAGAACTGTGCAGGGATTATTTCCCTGTCTTCTGGCAAGTTCCAGCACACCTGCTATTTCTCGGTTGATAATCATTCCCGCCCTCCCCCATGGATGCTTTTAAGATCTTCTTTTTGTCTCTAATGATCTGCACTTTCACTATTACATGTCTGAATTTCTGTTCATTTTCCTGCTCACGGTTTGTTGGGGTTCCTGAATCTGAAGTTTTTTTTTTTTTAAATCAATTCTGAAAATTGTTTTTAGTCATTTTCTCCAGTTATTGCATCTATATAATTTTCTATATATCTTTTTCCTTTATGAAATTTGATTAGGTATGTGCTAGACTTTTGACTTTTTAATAGCCTCAAAATCTCTTAATCTCATATATGTGTGTGTGTGTGTGTGTGTGTGTGTGTGTGTGTTTTTGTTTTGAGAGTACAGGGCACATGTGCTCGCCAGAGAGATAGAGAGAGCCAAAGAGACAGAAAGCGAGAAATTGCCCCTCAGGGGGGATGGTCACGCCGCAATCCCTTCTTCTCCACTTTCCTCTCAGGATCTTTTTTTTTTTTTTGAGAAGTTTTTCGCTATAGGGCGCGTGCGCTCGCCAGACAGACAGAGAGAGACATAGAGACAGAAAGTGAGAAATCACCCCCCCAGGGGGGATGGCCACGCTGCAATCCCTTCTCCTCCATTCTCCTCTCGGGATCTTGGGCATGCACGCACACACACCTGGCGTGAGTTCTAAGCCACCGGGTCTGGGACACAAACCGCGGTCGACTACATGGGAGTTCAGCAACCTAGCCATTACCCTAACTACTGGTCCCTCATTTATATTTTGTAAAAGTTTTTTTTTCCTCTCTCTCAGTGCTGCATTTTGAGTAATTTCTTTCAATCTGCTATTTATATCTTCACCTCTCTCTCATCAATATTTTGTAGCCTATCTACTGAATTATTACTATGATTTGTTATTACCTTTTTTTAAGGTTTTCACCATAGGGTGTGTGCACTCTCTGGAGATAGACAGAGAGGGGGAAAAGGAGAAATCACCCCTCCCGGCGGGGGATGGCCATGCTGTGGTCCTTTCTCCATTATCCTCTTGGCATTTTGGCTACACACACAGATGTGCCCAGAGTCTGGGGCTTGAACGGTGGTCAGCCATATGGGTGTTCAGTGCTTTAATCACTACACCACCTGCTGGCCCCACTACTAAGTTATTATTATTGGTAGTCTCTTGCTTCTTTTATATCTTAGCCTTACTTTCGATATCACCTTCTATTTCTAGGAATGTATTGAACAAATTTATCTTATATTTTAATGTCCCCTAATTCCATGCTCTGAATCTTTTTCTTGAGAAGTTTTTTTTTTTTTTTTTTTTTTTTTTTTTTTTTTGGCGCCAT
>NW_006205599.1:1794876-1796188 GCF_000334495.1 Tupaia belangeri chinensis
CATGTACACACCCCCGGGGGGAGTTTAAGCCACCAGGTCGGGGACTCGAACTGCGGTTGACTACATGGGAGTCCAGCAACATAGCCATTATGCTAACTGCTGGCCCCTGAATCTTCATTTTATTATTTTTGCAACCTCTTACATATGTATGTAAGGGGTTATTTCCTTGTGTTTATTGTGATATTTTAAACTGCAAACTCAGGGCTGGCCTTATAGCCTAGCAGTTGAAGGAGTCGGATCCCACATGGCTGACTGTATGATTCGAGTCCCAGCCCTGGTGGCTTAAAAAGCATGTTGGGGGACCAATAGTTAGCATAATGGCTATGTTGCTGAACACCTATGTAGTTGACCGCAGTTCGAGTCCCAGACCTGGTGGCTTGCTTTCTCTCTCACTCTCTTGTTCTCTCATTCTGACCCTCTCTGGTCAAATTAAAATAGAGAAATAAAGAAATAAATTTAAATAAAATAATTATTTGAAAAAATAACTTTGTCTATATCTACAAATATCTTACTGAGATTTTGACAAGATTGCATTAACATATATGTCAAGTTGGAGGGAACTGATACATGTACTATGTGTAATCTTCCAGTCCATGAATATATTTTGTCACTCCATTAGTTTAAATATTCTTTGATATTTTTCATGAGTATATTGTAGTTTTCAGCACACATATCCTGATCATGTTTTGTTATATGTTTTAAGTGATCGTAAATAGTACTATTTATATATGTTCTAATAATAAGTGAAGCAAGCCAGACTATGAAAGACAGACATTGTATGTCCTCCCTTAATGTCTGCCCTTTATGACAGAAACTGAAAGACTGGATGGTATAGTAGCAGGGGGAGCAACTGCATGTACCAGAGACAGTGTAAGAGTAGGTAGGTAAAAGGGGGTGGGGGGACCAGGGGAAAAAAGAAGTATTTAACAGATACAAAAATGAAAAGTTATCTGTTGATGATAATGTTTATGTTAATATCTTTGACTTGACTAATATTCATTGTATTCATGCTGGAAAAAACATTTTGTACACTGTAAAGATACAGTGATTAAACATGAATTTTAAAAAAGCAATTAGAAAAACTTTTAAAATGACAAACAGGGACAATTTAACTTTATTCTGATCTGTATGTCTTTCATTTCCTTTATTTTATTTCACCTGCTAAAACTTTCTGCATTGTGTTGAATAGTATGGTGAGACTGAATGTCCTTGTCTTGTTCCCATCCTTAGGGAGAAAACATTCAGTCTTTCACCATTAAGTATGATATTAACTGTAAAATTTCTGTAGTTTTTTTTTTTTTTTTTTTTAACA
>NW_006205599.1:1796376-1806633 GCF_000334495.1 Tupaia belangeri chinensis
TTTGTTTCACTCCTGCTTCTCCCATGATGGCTCACAGAAACCATTCCTAGAAATATTTGGAGTGACCCACTTCCTTTGCTTCAGGGTAGCAGGCCGTCTGCGTTTTGTTGGCCACAGCTCTGCCCCAGCCCTGGGGGCCCCAGAAAGGGACAGCGCCTCAGCAGGACAAGGGCAGGAGTCCAACAGACTACCTGGGGTAAAGAAAGGCGATGATGCTTCAGTAATGGAGCCTGGGTCCAGGAGCCCTAAAACAAGTTTGTGTTAGAGCAAGGGTCCTCAGTCAGGGGCCAGTGCCTGTCTGTGACCTGCTGGGGGCCAGACTCCCAGGCTGTGCAGCAGGGAGGTGGGTGAGCAAGGCTTCATCTGTGTTTGCAGTTGCTCCCCACCGCTGCTGTTGTTGCCCGGCTTCGCCTCCTATGGGATCAGCGACGGTACTGGCTTCTCCTGGGACCCTGGACTGTTGTGTGATTGTTGCATTGTGCAGTGCAACGTGGTAGTGGTGGAAAGGGGGTGCACATGGATGTGGTGTGCTTGGGTCATCCGGGACCACCCTTTCTCTACCCAGTCTGTGCGGAGATAGTCTTCCACGGGCCAGAAGGTGGGAGACTGCTGTTAGAGGGCTTGGACTCCTTCTCTCCCATCTGCTGTGGCCATCCTTCCCATGTAGTCATCACACAGGTATTTGCTAGGTGCCTATTATGTTCCAGGCATCGTGCTAAGTGGCCGCTACATGCCAGGCATCACGCTAAGTGTTTACATCAATGATTTCATTCTGTCTCGGTCGCCACGACTTCCTTTCCTCCTATCCCGTGGCCACCTACAAAGCAGTCACATCAGCACCACTCCTAACAGCTCCAAAGTGCCAGGCCTGGGGGGAAGGAACAGCTTCTGCTTGGGGTGGGATGACAGCCACTGGTAGGCAAGAAGAAACAGGCCAGCTGGGGAGGCCTCTGAGACCTGGTCATTTGAAGCTCAGTTTTATTTATAATAAACAGCAACATTATAACAACATTAAAGGGGATTTTTGTACAAAAGAGGAAAAAAAAGATTCCTCATGATTCTGTCACCCCTAACACCACAACTGTTTTATTTTTCCAAGTTCTCTTGGAGTTTTTGGCCACATGACCAAGTCTTCATTCACATAATCTGTGTCCTTTTTAACCTTTTTGGTTTTTTTCACTTAATATAGAGTAATTTAAGCCTTTTCCAGTGTTGACATGGAATCTTTCCTTTTCTTTTTTCAACACCTTCGCACATCTGCTCCAATCCCTGAGGATGGGTCTTGAAAAGCTGTTAATAAAAGGAAGTTTGCTGGGGGGAGAGGCATCTATATTCCTGATGAATCTTTCTTTCCTGCTGGCAAGTTTAGTCCAAGAGTTCTCTGGCCATATCCTGATCCCCAACCTACTCTCTGACACCATGTCCCTATTTAGTGTGCTATTAACAATGTAATGATAGAGTTTAGATTTTTTCCTCCATCTAAACGCAATGCATGCTCACATTGTCTAGCTTGGGAAAGACATAAAAGCTAGGACAATACAAAACGACTGTCTTCTTGTTACTCAAGATCATACACCACTGTTTTGACCCCATTCACCCATCCTAGATCCCTTTCCTCCCAGTCCCTGCTCTGCCTTCCTTCATTTTAGGAGCTAAGTTATGCTGGAGTGAAGATGGCTGAATGAGCAAACCCTAGAAAGTTCGTGATCCTGAAACCTTAGGCACCCATTTAGGTGAAATGTGTGCAAATGAGTACACAGTGCTTCCCTTGGGCACCTGAAGCTGGTTAGTTTAACACGCAGAGAAATTCACTGTCTCATATCACTGGAATGTACAGATGCAGGATGGGCTGCAGGGATGGTTTGACCTCCTGACTCAAACATGTCATGAAGGAAATGGCAGTTTTCCAGTCCACTGGCACCAGGATTTGAACTGCATGGTCCATCACGTGGGATCAGGCTCCTTAACCACTAGTCAATAGGATCAGCCCAAGAATCTTTTAAAAATTGGTTTTATTTCTTGATATTTGTCAAACTCAAATTTAAAACAAGTTTTAAAAAATTCATTCATTAAAAATAATAAGCCCAAAACTGCTTTTCTTGAAACCATCAGCTGAACTTGCTATTGAAAGTAGTTAGATTACTTATGATATTGTGTGATCAATGAAATGTTGGGGGAAAAGGAATTGAAGACAACTGTAGACAGCAGAGATAGTGTAATAAGAGAGTGGAATAGGGCAGAGGGTCAGACATGGGGTAAAAAACATATATATATATATATGAAAGTAGAAATGGAATATTATGGATGATAACATGTATGATTAAGCCACTATCCAATTTATTCTAGATGAGAAACCACATTTAGTATATTGTGATGATGCTCAGGGAACGAATGTAAATTAATAAAAAAAAATTCAGAAGAAAAAAAAAAGCATTAAAAATAACCTATTTGATGACTGCAGGAAGCTATATAGCCCTAGCTAGGTGCTACTTTATAGTATGTTCAAAGCAACAATAGATACCAGACACAGTGTGGGAGCAGAGGGTAAGATGGGGAATCAAGGATGGGAAAAAAGGCAAAATATACAGGAAACAAGAAATGGAAAATTTTTTGTTGACAATAACACATATGTTGATGTGCTTGATTGAGCCAATATACAGTGTATTCTGAATGGAAAAATCTCATTTTGTATGTTGTAATGCTATACAGTGAATGACTGTAAATAAATAAATAAATAAATAAATAAATAAATAATAAATTATGAGATGATTAAAAAAATAATAATAATAAGCCTTAGGACCTACAGGTGATGTAGTGGTTAAGGCGTTGAATTCCCACATGGCCAACTACGGTTCCAGTCCTAGACCTGGACTTGAAATTCACACTGGGCACATGTGTGTGCACACTCAAAACCCCAAGAGGAGAATGGAAGAGAAAGGATTGTGCCGTGGCCATGCTCCTGAGAGGTGATTTCTCAGTTTCTGTCTCTGTCTCTCCAGCGAGCACACATGTCCTATAGCAAAAAAACCTCTCCAATAGTAGTAGTAATAATAACAATAATAATAATTTAAAAAATCTAAGTTGAAACCAATTAAAAACAATGTTTCCCAAAATAAAATGACTATTGAAAAGAATGATTTTTTCCCCTTTTAAAATATTTTTGCAAGTTTCTTTAATTTGGTTTAACTGAAGACAACTGGATTTTCATACCTGCTTCTGCATTTAATTGGTTTCAAATTGCTTTGGTTGAAGTACCTAACAATCAAAAAAATCTGGCTTCACGGTATGTTTTGAAAAGGGACCAGCAGATGGTGTAGTGGTTATGTTGCTGGACTCTCACATGGCTGACCACAGTTTGAGTCCCAGACCTGGAGGCTTAGAACTCATGCTGGGTGCGTGTATGTGTATGCCCAAAATCCCAAGAGGAGACTGGAGGAGAAGGGATTGGGACTTGAACTGGGCAATCAGCCATGTGGGATACAGCCACCTCAACCACTATGCGACTTGCTGGCCTAAGAGATAGTCTCTTAAAGGCTTGTTGTACTGTGGCATCTGAAACCTTATCTAAGAATGTTTCAAACAATTTAGAACCAGCAGCTGGTGTAATGACTATGTAGCTGGACTCCCATGTAGTTGACCACGGTTCGAGTCCCAGACTCGGTGCTTAAACTCACTCTAGGCACCTGTGTGTATGCCCAAAATCCCAAATGGAAGAGGAGGGATTGTGGCATGGCCATTCCCCCCGGGGGGTGATTTCTCGCTTTCTGTTTCTCTGTCTTTCTGGTGAGCGCACACACCCTACAACAAAGACCTCTCAAAAAGAAAAAAATAAAAAGAATTTTTCAAACAATTTAATTAAAATCTATTGTGTACTTTGTATTTTAAATGAGCTTTTTTTTATCCACGTACGATTTTGCAACATCATGTATTAATCATATGGAAAGCCGTGATTCACTGAATAAATGCAAGACTTCCAAATGTTGATCTGTTACACATTATCCTATTTCCCAAAATCACATTCATTAATATCACCATTGTTCTCATTAAAAAGGTTCTTGGGCCAACTGGTAATGCAGTGGTTAGGGTGGCTGGGCCCCACGTGGCCTTCTGCATGCTTCTAATCCTGGTGGCTTGAAAAATATGCTGGGCGTGTGTGCAGGCATGCCCATAATACCAAAGGGAGAACTATACACATATGGTGAGTGCAACTATACATATATGGTGAGTGCATGTGCTCTCCAGCAAATTAAATTTTGAAAAAGGCTCTTAAATATTGAGGAACTGTCAAGCTCTTGGTGATAGAAGCTTTCCAAAATTTGAAATTGCTCTTGAACATTGGAATTTTTTCATCATTGGCATCAAATAGTCAATTATTTCCTTGAAGACACAGACTTGCTTAGATCATTTTCAAGAAAATACCTACCAAATACACAAGTCAGAATAACTGCCATTTGCTATTTTCTTAAGTAAATAGTGGAGTTCCGTGAAGAAAAACAGGGTGGCTTATGATTCCAACTATCAGACAAGTGCTTTTCTTTGGAAAGTCATCTTACTTGGACGACCATCTCACATCAGTTTGCAGCAAAAGTGTTTGATGGGCAGTTTCCATTTTGTCATATAAAATATTAAGAAGATGCATACTCAAGGGTTGAGATTTTAACAGTTTGGGTGCCACTGCTTTGATTTGTGAAGGGCCAGCAGTTTTACCCATCTTTGCTTTCGCACCAACAATGAAAAAGGTAAATAATATCTTAGATTATTTGACCTTAAAAGGTCATCAGGAACTCCCCAGGAATTCACAGACTGTGTTTGGAGAAATGGTGGCGTAGACCAATCAGAATCCAGCCAATGAACTAAGCATGGAGCAGACTTACCTAAGTGATACTGCATTACGAAAGAGGAAAGTGGATTGGATGCTGGGGACCACCACAATGCCTGCTATTGAATGACCAAAGTAACACGCACAGGGGAGTATTGGGTCATGAAACTGCAGTTGCAGTCCAGATTTGCAAGCAGTCCTACCTCTTTGCCAGTTTGGCCAGAAGGTTCTTTGCAACTAACCACTGACTTGGAGAGATACCAGTAAGACTTTGAGAGCTAATAAACTATACTACTATTTGGGCATCCCTGTCCTAATTCAGGATGGCAGCTAAGGATGGCTGTGAAGCTGGTGAAAAAGAAGCTTGGAGACAGGACTCATCTTGCTGTACAAGGGTGCCAGCCTCCCCCAGCAGAATGTGTGTGGAGTGAATGAGGTAGTAGGCGCTTAACAGATGTCCTGTGAGGCTGGGACAGGAAGTGGCTTCATGTTCCTTTTCTTTTTCTTTTTTTTTTTTTTTAAGAGGAATTATTTTTATTTCACTTTATTTATTTATTTATTCATTCATTTTAATTTGGCCAGAGAAGGACAGAGTGAAAGAGAGAGAGAGAAAGTGAGAACACAAGCTGCCAGATCTGGAACTTGAACTGCAGTTGGCCATATGGCAGTCCGGCGCCCTTCACCACCACGCCACCTGCTGGCCCCCGTGCTTTCTTCCACACCCTCGCTGTACACCCACCCTTTCAAGCCAGGGTACTGCTGCCTCCTATGACAGTTCTGACACAGGTAGGGCCTGGCTTTATCAACAAGGGGTGTCAGGGGAGAAAGGGGAGTGTGAGGGAGGTAAAGAGTGTTTGGCCAAGCAGGCAGGCATCAGGCTGGTCTCCAAGAGAAAGAGGGTGAGGTGCTTGTAATTTCCTTGCAGCTGTCGCACCCAGGCAGCTGCTCTGCCTGGCTAGCCTTGGCCACCCTACTGCACTTAGATGGCCCGAAGACAGCTTTTCCAACGGCATTTTGAAAACGTTCCCTATCCTCACCTTAGAACAACCCAGAAATGTTTTCAGGGCACAATCCCTTTGTGAGGTGTGAACACCGAGTCTTCCCACCCTTTTCCTGTCCAAAGCTTTTGTTATTGACCTTGATTATCCAGACACCACATTTTTTTTTCAGTGCCCCTGCACTGACCAGGGAAAGATCAGACATCTCCACACCAAGCTGCTTTATGCAAGCTGTTACAAAACAGAGTGACGAGGCTCTGGTTTCACGAAAATATATTTGACTCAATGTCTGGGATGTTTCTTTTCAAACCAAGCATGGCAGGGGATGCTCTGTACCTGGCAACCTAAGAGAAGGTTCTGAAAGCAGACCAGCTTCACTGGGTAGTGATCCCACTGCCCAGGACCACTGCAGGAACGAAACAACATTCAGCTGTGTTAAAGAAATAGCTTAGCTAGGGACCAGCAGATGGCGTAATGGCCGTGTCGCTGGACTCCCATGTAGTTGAGCACAGTCCGAGTCGCTGACCTGGTGGCTTAAACTTGCGCTGGGCGCGTGTGCGTGCGTGCCCAAGATCCAGAGAGGAAAATGGAGAAGGGATTGTGGTGTGGCCATGCCCCCTGGGGGGTGATTTCTCTTTCTGTCTCTCTCTCTTGGCTTAAAACTCACGCCGGGCGCGTGTGTGTGCGTGCCCAAGATCCCGAGAGGAGAATGGAGGAGAAGGGATTGCGGCGTGGCCACCCCCCTAGGGGGTGATTTCTCTCTTTCTGTGTATGCCCAAAATCCCAAATGGAAGAGGAGGGATTGTGGCATGGACATTCCCCCCGGGGGGTGATTTCTCGCTTTCTGTTTCTCTGTCTTTCTGGTGAGCGTACGCACCCTACAACAAAGTCCTCTCAAAAAGAAAAAAAAAAAAAAGAATTTTTCAAACAATTTAATTAAAATCTATTGTGTACTTTGTATTTTAAATGAGCTTTTTTTTATCCACGTACGATTTTGCAACATCATGTATTAATCATATGGAAAGCCGTGATTCACTGAATAAATGCAAGACTTCCAAATGTTGATCTGTTACACATTATCCTATTTCCCAAAATCACATTCATTAATATCACCATTGTTCTCATTAAAAAGGTTCTTGGGCCAACTGGTAATGCAGTGGTTAGGGTGGCTGGGCCCCACGTGGCCTTCTGCATGCGTCTAATCCTGGTGGCTTGAAAAATATGCTGGGCGTGTGTGCAGGCATGCCCATAATACCAAAGGGAGAACTATACACATATGGTGAGTGCAACTATACATATATGGTGAGTGCATGTGCTCTCCAGCAAATTAAATTTTGAAAAAGGCTCTTAAATATTGAGGAACTGTCAAGCTCTTGGTGATAGAAGCTTTCCAAAATTTGAAATTGCTCTTGAACATTGGAATTTTTTCATCATTGGCATCAAATAGTCAATTATTTCCTTGAAGACACAGACTTGCTTAGATCATTTTCAAGAAAATACCTACCAAATACACAAGTCAGAATAACTGCCATTTGCTATTTTCTTAAGTAAATAGTGGAGTTCCGTGAAGAAAAACAGGGTGGCTTATGATTCCAACTATCAGACAAGTGCTTTTCTTTGGAAAGTCATCTTACTTGGACGACCATCTCACATCAGTTTGCAGCAAAAGTGTTTGATGGGCAGTTTCCATTTTGTCATATAAAATATTAAGAAGATGCATACTCAAGGGTTGAGGTTTTAACAGTTTGGGTGCCACTGCTTTGATTTGTGAAGGGCCAGCAGTTTTACCCATCTTTGCTTTCGCACCAACAATGAAAAAGGTAAATAATATCTTAGATTATTTGACCTTAAAAGGTCATCAGGAACTCCCCAGGAATTCACAGACTGTGTTTGGAGAAATGGTGGCGTAGACCAATCAGAATCCAGCCAATGAACTAAGCATGGAGCAGACTTACCTAAGTGATACTGCATTACGAAAGAGGAAAGTGGATTGGATGCTGGGGACCACCACAATGCCTGCTATTGAATGACCAAAGTAACACGCACAGGGGAGTATTGGGTCATGAAACTGCAGTTGCAGTCCAGATTTGCAAGCAGTCCTACCTCTTTGCCAGTTTGGCCAGAAGGTTCTTTGCAACTAACCACTGACTTGGAGAGATACCAGTAAGACTTTGAGAGCTAATAAACTATACTACTATTTGGGCATCCCTGTCCTAATTCAGGATGGCAGCTAAGGATGGCTGTGAAGCTGGTGAAAAAGAAGCTTGGAGACAGGACTCATCTTGCTGTACAAGGGTGCCAGCCTCCCCCAGCAGAATGTGTGTGGAGTGAATGAGGTAGTAGGCGCTTAACAGATGTCCTGTGAGGCTGGGACAGGAAGTGGCTTCATGTTCCTTTTCTTTTTCTTTTTTTTTTTTTTTAAGAGGAATTATTTTTATTTCACTTTATTTATTTATTTATTCATTCATTTTAATTTGGCCAGAGAAGGACAGAGTGAAAGAGAGAGAGAGAAAGTGAGAACACAAGCTGCCAGATCTGGAACTTGAACTGCAGTTGGCCATATGGCAGTCCGGCGCCCTTCACCACCACGCCACCTGCTGGCCCCCGTGCTTTCTTCCACACCCTCGCTGTACACCCACCCTTTCAAGCCAGGGTACTGCTGCCTCCTATGACAGTTCTGACACAGGTAGGGCCTGGCTTTATCAACAAGGGGTGTCAGGGGAGAAAGGGGAGTGTGAGGGAGGTAAAGAGTGTTTGGCCAAGCAGGCAGGCATCAGGCTGGTCTCCAAGAGAAAGAGGGTGAGGTGCTTGTAATTTCCTTGCAGCTGTCGCACCCAGGCAGCTGCTCTGCCTGGCTAGCCTTGGCCACCCTACTGCACTTAGATGGCCCGAAGACAGCTTTTCCAACGGCATTTTGAAAACGTTCCCTATCCTCACCTTAGAACAACCCAGAAATGTTTTCAGGGCACAATCCCTTTGTGAGGTGTGAACACCGAGTCTTCCCACCCTTTTCCTGTCCAAAGCTTTTGTTATTGACCTTGATTATCCAGACACCACATTTTTTTTTCAGTGCCCCTGCACTGACCAGGGAAAGATCAGACATCTCCACACCAAGCTGCTTTATGCAAGCTGTTACAAAACAGAGTGACGAGGCTCTGGTTTCACGAAAATATATTTGACTCAATGTCTGGGATGTTTCTTTTCAAACCAAGCATGGCAGGGGATGCTCTGTACCTGGCAACCTAAGAGAAGGTTCTGAAAGCAGACCAGCTTCACTGGGTAGTGATCCCACTGCCCAGGACCACTGCAGGAACGAAACAACATTCAGCTGTGTTAAAGAAATAGCTTAGCTAGGGACCAGCAGATGGCATAATGGCCGTGTCGCTGGACTCCCATGTAGTCGAGCACAGTCCGAGTCGCTGACCTGGTGGCTTAAACTTGCGCTGGGCGCGTGTGCGTGCGTGCCCAAGATCCAGAGAGGAAAATGGAGAAGGGATTGTGGTGTGGCCATGCCCCCTGGGGGGTGATTTCTCTTTCTGTCTCTCTCTCTGTGTGTCTTTCTGGCAAACGCATGCGCCCTATAGCAAAACCTTAAAAAAAAAAAAGAAAGAAACAGCATAATAGTGCTTTAAATTTAATTCCTGAATTTCGTGATTCACCAATTTTTAAGCTTTTAATGGAATGGCATGTCCTCTCCAGAGTCAAGGAGGGCTCCGGAGAGATGAAGGTGAGCATTTTGAACCTAGGTTCTGATCTTGGCTCTGCCACCCAATGTTCCAATAACTTAGGGCAACTCTCTGCTGCCCTCTGGTCCTCGATTCCCCGGACTATAAAACTAATGGGTTGGCCTGGATAACCTATGCACGCCGTTTCTCTCTTCTTCTACACGTGGGACAACATAAGGCGGTTCTGCAAGTCCCCAGACACACTCAGCCTGCCCTCGTGGTTGTCTCTCCGAGGGGTCCGAGGGATACTGGACCAGCATCTGCCTGAAGAAGAGGGGGGACCGGACCAGCATCTGCCTGAAGAAGAGGGGGGAGCTGGCGAGTAAAGCACGCGTTTACTTACAATCCCTTCATTCACCAACTCCGCAACTAAGAATCTGACGCGCTGCAAAAAGCCCACAACCAGCTTAAATACACCTTTTGTTCCCTTTTGCTCCTTTCAGCCACAATCTGCGTTTAGAACTCGGTGCTGGGAGCCTGCAAGGCTGTGCCCGGGGAGCGCCCGGGGTGCGGAGGCAGCCTGCATCGAGCATCCCCAACCTGGCAGGGCGAAGGGGGCCCGCACGCCCTGGGGGCGGAGCTGCCGCGGGAGCCCTAGCGCGCTCGGATTGGCCTCCCGCGTCCTCGTGATGTCAGACCCCGCCCCCACGCCCCTCCTCCGCATCCGCGCGGGTGAGCGCACGGCCCCGGACTGAATGGGCGCGAGCGCGGCGCC
>NW_006205599.1:1806761-1819177 GCF_000334495.1 Tupaia belangeri chinensis
TAGCCGGGAGGCTCCGCCCCAGCCCCCGCAGGCAGAGCCCAGGGCAAGGCTCCTCGGGAGGCGCCTAACGGGGTCGCTGGCCGAGGGTGGTGGGCCAGGGCCGAGTAGACCGTGCGCTGGGTGCCGCGGTCAGCGCAGGTGTGGACGCGGCAAAGGGGCCGCGGAGAATGGTCTGGGTGTCGGGTCTCACCGCAGTGGCCTTTTCTCCTGCCGCTTTATGCAGCGGCTCGGGGTTTAATTCATTGCTGGAAGCTTCTGAGCCCGCAGAGCCGAGTTAGCCAATTTCCCTTGGACGAGCTTGGGGATCCTCTGAAAGGTACCTAAGCTCGGGAAACCGCCCTCTGCATGTATCCAGAAGGTGTGAAATATGGAGCCTGCTGGTAGAAATTCGCCAGTGACCTTCCCTGCCCTCTTTCTGCGGCCAGCCTTGCGGAGGAGACGCGTTCTGGCGACCTTTTGGGCTTCCTGGGAATTGTAAGCGGTGGCTTGACGCGGGCACGCGTTCATTGTAATCCTTTGATATGAAGAACGCAGGGGTTGCAGAGAGCGTCTTGGAGAAGCTCTGACAATAGACACAGGCAGGCTCCTGCCTACCCCACTCCAGCTGGGTGACCTTGGCAGACCCTGGATCCCCTACGGAGTTCGGTCTCCCGGTCTGGACCCGGAGGCTTAACTTGCTGATGCCTGAGAGACTCAGACCCCCGTTTCCTGGTTCTGACCATACAAATTATGTTTAGAAGTAAAAGGGGTTTGGCAGAATTGCTAGCCAGCTTGAAAGACGAATTTTCTATCCTCGTGTTTTAATTCGTGTGTGTGGCCTTTGCTTATTAGGTATCTCGTGTGTAAACGGGAAACCGGCTTCATGCGCTGTACTGTATCTGGCATTCACGGGTGACCTGCTTTTTGTGCCAATGGCGGTGCTGAGTGTTGGGGTCCCACGGAGAAAGGAGGCTGTTCCCTTGCCCCGTGTGTTTAGTCAGCCCTCCCATTGGCTTATGACTGCTAATCCTCTTCTGCAGAAAGATACACGTCCTGAGACGGTGGCGTCCATTTCTGCTAAAGGAACAGGCACAGACCGCAAACGTAGGACAGGTTGTGGTTTCATTTGAAACCTGAAAGCTTGACAGCCCAGAGCAGTGCCTAACATTTACAGTCACCTCACTCCCGACCATGGCTTGGAAAAGGAGGACACTGTAACCAGTATGCCCTGATGTGAGTCTTCTTCGTGTCTGTTGTTCGTCCGGGGGGCTGTTTTTGCGCGATGAAATAACCCTGGCACCTTCTTGGTTATGAGTAGGACTGTTTCTTCTCCTAGGCAATAAAAGAGGTGGGTGAGAGGGGAAGGCGAGGAGCTTATGGAAGACAGAGAGGGTGGGCTGGCAGGCATATGTTCTAAAAGCTCATTTGTGACTCTTGCAAATTCTTACAATTTGGGCAGAAATTACAAATTGTTCCATGTTATAAAACTAGATTGGTGGCAAAGGAAGACGCCATGGTGCAGTGGTAATGCACTGCTCAGTAGAAGCTAGATCCCGCATGGCAACTGTGGTTCAAATCCCTGGTCTGATCAGGTCAAAACATGCAGGCAGGTGGGGCGGAGGACTGGTGGGAGGGGGCTGTGGCGTGACCTCCACCCCGTGGAGGGTGCTCATCTCATCTCTTTCTCACTCTTGTGTGCACTTGCACATGCACACATTCTTTCATGAGTAAAGAAAAAAAAATATATATATAAAAACTAGACTGGTGGTGAAAAAAATTTTTAAAGAACTATTTTATTTAGCTTGCTTGCTTGCTTTTGACTAGAGAGGGACACAGAAAGAGAGAGTGAGAAAGCAAGCCTCCAGGTCCAGGACTCAAACTGTGGTCGGCCGTGTGGGAGTCCAGCGCCCTTAAGCACCACACCACCTGCTGGCCCCACTGGTGGTGAAATTTAAGGACATAGTAAAGCCAGACTAAGAATAGCCTCTTTGTTCTTTGGTTTGCGTTCTCCAGTTCTCCCCTGCTTCCCTTCCAGGTCCTTGCAGCAGTGAGGGGGGTTTGTCTAGCAGGTTGGCTCTTGGGAGGAAGAGGGCAGTGAAAGTGGTTTGGGGGTCCTCAGTGGGCATTCTTCCCCAGTACTGGGGGACAGAGGCCAGTGTCTCAGAACCCACGGTTCCTGGGAGAAAGGCTGCTGCTCGCCTTCCACAGCCTTCAAGCTCCCGAGGAATGATTTAATTCATGCTACCCGCGGAGACGACAGAGGATCGAGATGGCTCCCAGAGGGCATGCTCCGTGTTTTTTAGTGTAGCTGGTAAGCTTTGGCAGAAGGAACACCGCTGGGAATATACACACGTTAATGGTGATACGAACTCCCTGACTGCTGAAGAAGCCAGGGCTGGATCAAGTGTGGGTGGCCTAAGTCAGCGAAGGCATCCTGGGGGCCATGGGTCACAGGCTGGTATGGGAAGAAGCCACACATGTGGAAGGTGACATGCATCTGTTCTGGAGGGAGACCTCACTTAATTAAGCACGTGTGCAGAGGGAGAGCAAGTGAGATGTCTAAGGGGGAAAATAAGAAAAATGAGCTTAGAGGAGCACAAGGATACTGCCAGGCTTGTCTTACCTGGACATCCGACAAAGCCTTTTCTTTTTTAGCTGGAAAAATAGATACCCCAGAAAAATAGATACATGTACTGCTCAATGGATTGTCCAAACTGAACATACCCGTGCACTCAGCATCCAGATCAAGAAACAGAACTTACCAGGGCCCCAGGAGCTCCCTTTTCCAGTCACTGCCTCCCCAAACATCACCTGTCCTGACTTCCCTGGTCAGGCTTTATATAAATGGCACCTGACAGTGTGCCATGTATGTGGGAACCCACTCCCTCAGTTGTGGGTTTCTGAAGCTCACTCATGTGCTACCTGTGTTTATAGCATGCTACTCTCATATATATATATATTTTTTTTTTTTTTGAGAGGTTTTTGCTATAGGGCACGTGCACTCGCCAGAAAGGCAGAGAGAGAGAGACAGACAGAAAGCGAGAAGTCACCCCCCAGGGAGGATGCCCATGCCGCAGTCCCTTCTCTTCCATTCTCCTTTTGGGATCTTGAGCACGCATGCACACGCGCCTGGCATGAGTTCAAGCCACTGGGTCCAGGACACAAACTGCAGTCGACTCCATGGGAGTCCTGCGACATAGCCATTACGCTGTTGGTTCCTTTCATTTCTGATCGTGGCCTTTGGGCAGGACTGCGTCACATACTTCTCCCTGCACTGTCCATGGACACTGGAGCAGTTTCCAGCACTCGGCTATTGCAGACAGGGCTACTGTAACCACTCTAGTGCCTAGCTGTAAGCACGTGTGTGCGTATTTCTGATGGGTTTCTACCCTGGAGTGGGGGTATTCTTTATGTGTGTATTGCTAAGGTTGGGGAGCCATGGGTCACACTATTTTATCCCAGTTTTGGAATAACCACATGGGTTGTTCCTATGGCAGTAGTTCAGAGGAGCCTGAGGTGGGAGTCAGGATCAGTTTCCATCTGGCTGTGCCCTGTCTGGTTGACTAAGTGCAGTCACCTCCAGGCCCCAGCTGCCGTTTGGGCCAGGCAGCAGAGCTGGCTGACCTGTGGGGAACCCTTTAGCTCCTGAAGCTTCTGACGTTAGGTAAGAGTTTCTCACGCCAAACTGCTTGAGTAATCTCAACTCTCACCTTTTCTACAGCAAACAAGCCTCTCCTCCTGATCTTTCGTAACATCGTGTTCTCTCCACTTTACGTCTACTCCTCTGATCTGCTTTCTTTACACCTCTCCATTTGTACTTAAGAATTCTCCAGGGGCCAGCAGGTAGTATAGTGGCTAAGGCGCTGGATTCCCATGTGGCCAGCTGAGGTTTGAGACCTGGACCTGGTGACTTGAGAGTCACGCCCAGTGTGTGTGTGTGTGTGTGTGTGCCCAAAATTCCAGAGGAGAATGGAGGAGAAGGGCCTACAGCATGACCATCCCACCTGGGAGGTGATTTCTCACTTTTCTTTATTTCTCTCTGGCAAGTGCATGCACTATATAGCAAAAATCTTAAAAAAAAAAAAAAAAAGAATTCCCCATGACCTAGAAGAAAATTACATTTTTTATTTGAGAGTTTAAGGCCATATAAGACATTTTTGTTCTGTTTCAGCATGGGGAAATATACAGGATTAAGTTATTAGTAACTGCTATGAATACTTCTCTTTCTTCCTTCAGTTTTTAATATGTGAGATTTTCATAGTTATCATGTGATAGGATTTGAGAAGGTTGATAAAAATAACAAGTAAAAAAGATCTACTGTGATGGAATAGTACTTGAGTCTTTTGAACGTTACGGCTATTTTTAAGACCACGTGCTACTTTCATAATTAAAGGCTTATGTGTATTGAGTTCCAAGCTAGGGTGGTTTTTCTATTAGACACGTAGAGTTTCTTCGTCCCTGGCCTCCCTCTCCTCCTAAGTTTCTACTTTTTCATCCTCTTCTATCTCGTCCTTCCTCCCACTTCTGCTTTTCACAAACATGCTCTCATTTTTTATCTAGAAACTCCAGCGACCAGGGAGACAAGGACAGAGTATGGCCTCTGATATTTCACTCTGCCATTTTCTGCAGTCAAGTTCTTAGTCACCCAGTCTTCAGTGGCTGGTATGGACTTATCCCTTACCCTACCTCTAGGTCAGCATTGTCTATCGGAAATTTAACCTACACCACACATAATCATTTTAAATGATCTAGTAGCTGCATTTCAAAACTTAAAAAGAAATAGATCAACCTCCCAGGAAGATAGCAGCTTCTAAATGCATGCACCTAGTAACACAACTTCAAACTCTATAGAGTAAATTATTCTTGAGCTACCTTACATTTTTTGGTTCATGCTCAAATCTTCAAAGCCGGCTGCCTACCTCCTGCAATCCAACCCGCATGTGACAAAACAGGACAGAAAGAGATCGATGTTTTACTAACTCACTTTATCTTCATCTGTTGCAGCTCTGGTGTGTCTGTTAGCTCACTTAATTTTTACCATATCCTATGCACGTGATACCTTTATTATCCCTGTTTTAGACAGGAAGACGTTGAGGTACAAGCAGTTAAGAAGTCTAGGGCCAGAACCAGGATTCATACTCAGGTCGTCCGGTCTGGAGGTGGTAAATGAGGCCACGAGATGATGTCTTTGCATCAGACAGTGTGTTCGCATCCCACCCTCCTGGTGAAATTCATGAAGGTTAACAGAGGCCCCTGTGGTGGTACTGACCCCTGTCCAGGTGTGTGCACTCGGCACCACCGTCATCGCTCGCCTGGCTCTCTACAACAGCCTCCTAACTGGTCTTGCCTTGCAAGGACTCCCCGTCTCCAGTTCAGCCTCAAGAGCACTCTCTCCAAAATTCAGTCCTGCTTTAAACCTCCCCAGTTGCTTCCATTTATTCTTGGGGTAAAATTCCATCTGCAGCATGGACTGCTTACATTTCCAGCATCCTCTCTGCATTTAGTGCCCTCTGGACTAAATGCAGAGAGAATGCCCGGGGACATACTGCACTCAGAGTTCGCCCTTCGGTTCCTGCTGTCTTTGACCTGGCCACACCTGCCAGCTGCACCTGCCTCTCCCACCGCATCTAGTTCTTACTCAGACCAGAGCAGAAGCACTCTTCCCTCAGGAAGGCCCCAAATCTAAACCATCTTTAGCTGTCGGCCTTCCTTTCCTACGTAGTGTAAGTTCAGCAGAAAAGCCCTGATAGTCATTACATTGGTGATAGACCTAAGTAGGTCTGCTTTAAAATGAGGTTTTTGAAGGAAGAGTTGTGTCTGTTATTGTGTAATCCCCAGCCACATACTCCATGTTTGAGTAAAAGCTGATTGGATGATGACAAACTGGGATGTCTGTTTAGGACCCTGCTCACTCTCCAAAACCTGAAGAGCCCTTTCCCCTTCTTTCTGGGGTGGTCAGGTCTTGGTCATTTTCACTCATGCACGCACTTGCCCGTCTTCTCAGGCCCTGTGTTTCTCGTTCTGCTTAGGTTTAGAGGCTGGTCCCCATGTTGGAGCCTGTCAGTCCTCCGGCCCAGAACTGCTTGTTAACCGTCAGTTCTGTGCACTTCCTTTGGCTCCTGTGATGTGTTATTTGATCAGCCCAGCCCCTTGTACTTCCTTAACTGAAAGGGGAGCTCATCCCTGAGGACTCTGGCTTTGAGATTTTGCTCTGTTTGCAGCGTCAATGGGGTGGTTCAGACTCGCTCTTCTTGGGCAGACTCTCTGTCTCATGTACACGTGGGCCCACCTTGGAGAGCTGGCCCATCAGGTGTTAGGTCAGAGTTTGGAAGACTCAAAGGGGAGGGACAGTATCTTACGTTTCCCCATTGTGTCATGTCTCGTTCCCTCATTCTTTTTGAGGGGAACCCCCACCTCTATCGGTAAATCATCTCAAGAATGGGGGCGGTATTTGAAGCCTTCTTGAGTCCATCATTTTCCTCCATTATCCATTAGTGACCTGAATTTGTCACACAGACTGGGTCCTGCCTGGCCCTGGGCTGTAAGAGCAATCCCTTCTACTTGGCCACCGAGTTCCGCGCATCTTCCTCCTCTGCTCTCCTCTCTGGGATGGCTCCCACCTGGCCTTCCCATTTCTGGCTCAGCTCCTCTTTCAGCCCTCACTGTGATGACCTCAGGGACCTCTTGATCACTTCCTCCCTTGGCCTTATCCATCCCTGTGTGACCTCACCTCTCTCCTGCTTAAGAGCCACTTAGGACAGCCTCCTTGGGGGTAGGTTTGCAGGGCCTGGTTCCTACGTAGCTGCATCTTCTTTCCACTGTCCCCTAGGTCCCCTGGGCTCCAGCCTCAGCACACCTTTCTCTCTGGGCATTCGGCATGCCCTTCCTTCCATCTGAAATGCCGGCTCCTCTCTGCTTCCTGTCTCTGAAGTCTTCATCATCCTTCAAGGACCTGTTTATGTGTTACTTCCTCAGGGACTCCTCCCTGACTTCTTCTGATGGAGCCTGTGGTTTTTACCCAGGATGCTCAAGATGCACTATGACTCCTATATTATAATGTGCCTTGGTATTTTGAGTAGTAGTTGGGTCTTTTTGGTTTGCCTGACTGGATTATTTAAAGGGTGAAAGAGTTTTGTCTTATTTATTTTTATATTCCCAGTGCCTTATGTATGGAAGGTGCTTATTAAATGTTTGTCTAAAGAATTGTTAGGAGAACAAAGCAAATTATACACTATAGACCAGCCCTTCTCAGCTGAGGCTTTTCCAGAGACATAAGTGCAACCCTCGTATGTTATGACTCGACTTGTGCTTCTGCAGCGATGCTGGTTATAGACCATCCTTGGGAGAGTTGGGGGAAATAGACACTTGGTGCTTTTCTGTAGGACTCTGTCCTGCAGGTTGAAGAAAGCTGGTACAGATAGCTTGGTGCCAAACACGATGAAATATACATGTGCAGCGTCGTGGCTGGTAGGCTGGAGACCAGACTGTTGACAGTGGGTATTGCTGGGTTGTCTGATGGCAGTGACTTCTAATGTTCTTTTTGCTTTGGGTCAGCTGGTGGCATGATGATTAGGGTGGCTGGATCCCACATGGCCATCTGCATGGTTTGAGTCCCAGACCTGGTGGCTCGAGAAACATGCTGAATGTGTGCTCATGCGTATTAAAATCTGAAAAGGAGAATGGAGAAGAGACTGTGGTGTGGCCATCCCTCCTGGGGGGGGGAGTGCTTTCTCATTCCCTCCCCCAGCCCCACCTGTCTCTCTCCAGCGAGTGCCTTCTAGCAACAAAATGTTTAATGTTCTTTCTGCTTTTGTATATTTTCTGAAGCTTTTAACTTTCTGATAACAAAACTTTAAAATATTTCTTAGCTAAGGAGTTCCTAAACCTTGACGTGTCAGAATATGAGGCAGAATGGAGTTGAGGTTTTGTTTTTAAGTCTAGCTCCCTGTGCTATGCTCCAGTAGACTGGGACTCACCGAGTCGAGCCCTCGGCATTGCCCCTGGAAAAGGTGAGGATGACTCCGCTGTCAGTTCTCTGACTGAGGCATCTGTTCTTACTGCCACCGGACACCCCGTGAATTGGAAGGTTATGTTTCTATCAGGCGTGGGGCACCAAGAGAGAAACCAGCATATTCCCAAAGCGAATCTAGAGGTGTTTTTTTTCCTTTCCATAGCTCAGAGCGAGCACAAAGGGGGACTATTTGAATGATGTCTGCTGGGCATCTGACTTGGTCATTCTTGCTCATCAGCTGCTGCTTTATGCCTGGTTTTATTTCTGAGCTTTACACCTGTTTGATCGCACTCGGAATTTTATCTTTTTCCCAGAAAGATCTGCTGGGGGATCCTGAAAGAAGTAGATTTGGTGACTAACCGGATATTTGCTTGTAGTCTTTAAGTGGCTCCTATAAAGTTATGTACTGCTTACCAAGGGAAAATAGGAACTCGACAGTGGAGAAACGGCACCTTAACCAGTTGATTGAGAGCGCCGAATCCTAACCACTAGAGCACCAGGGAGCATTAGCCGGTTGATTGAATGAAGCGTCTCTGGTACCGGCACAGCTCAGCATCGCGTGCCTTCTGAGAAAGGCTTGGAGAACAACAGAGTCCTTTCCGTGGTATTCCAGCCAAAAATGTGCAACTTGAATCTAATCATGAAGAAGCAGTGGACAGACTCCAATTGAGGGCCATTCTACAGAAGGATTGGCCTTTTAAAAACAGGCCAAGGTCATGAGAGAGAGAAAAATGTTTTCAGATTAGCAGGGGCCAATGGGACCTGACAGGGAATGCCACATAGGATTCTAGACTAGACCCTGGAACTGAACTTTTATTTTTGGCGTTCTAAAGCCATCATTGGATGACTTGAGGAATTTGTATGAGGCCTTCAGCTAACAGTATTGAGTCCATGTTATTTCCTGAGTTTTACCATTAGATGTTTGTATAAGGGAAAGCCTTTTTGAAAGAAATACTAAAATACATAGGGATAGGGCCAGCCACTGGTGTGGGGGTTAAAGCGGCTGAATCACACATGGCCGACTACATAGCTTAAGTCTCAGACCTAGTGGCTTAAAAAACACACTGGGTACATGTGCATGCCCCAAATCCTGAAAGAAGTGGAGGAGAAGGGACTGTAGCATGACCATGCCTAGGGAGTGGTGGGGGAGGTACTTTCTGATTTTTCTTCTCTCTCTCTCTGTCTCTGACAAGCATATATGCCCTCTAGCAAAAGTTAAAAAAAAAATTAGGGATAAATGCCATTATATATTCAGTTTGCATTCAAATGGTTGAATAAATAATATGCATGTTACATACTAATAGAATGCTAGCACAAACGGGGTAAGATGTTAACAGTTGGAGAGTCTGGGCAAAAGACATATGGGTATGCTTTTTTTTTTAAGAATTATTTTATTTTTTAACTTTATTTATTTATTTAAATTTGAGCAGAGAGGGACAGAGTGAGAGTGAGAGAGAGAAAGTAAGCCTCCAGGTCCAGGACTCAAACTGCAGTCAGCTGTGTGGGGAGTCCAGCGCCCTTAACCACTATGCCGCCTACTGGCCCCCCTATGGGTATTCTTTATACTATTGCAGTTTTCTGTAAGTTTGAAATTATTTCAAAAAATAAGCTTTGACCATTTCCCATGGGAGATATTTTCACTCATACTCTCTCTTTCTCTCTCCTTCTCTCTCTCTCGTGAGTGCATGTACCCTCTGGCAATTTTTTTTTAAAAAAAATTTAAATTAAATTGAAAAAATGAAAGTTAGAAAGTCCACATTCTCTTGGTCTTGGTGCTGTAGCCATTCTGGCATAAGAAGCCATGGTGGATGGGACAGCAGGTGGCATGGCGGTTAAGGTGCTGGACTTCCACATAGCCGAGTTTGAGCCCCAGTCCTGGTAGCTCACTTTCTCGTTTCCCCTCTCACTCTCTCTCTCTCTCTCTCTCTCTGTGATGAATTAAAGTAATAATAATCATCATAAGTGAATAAATCTTTGGAGAAAAAGAAGAAGCGATGGTGGAGTACTCTGTCCATCTCTGTCTGCCTGTCCCCTGGTTGTTACTGAAGTCATCTTCCATATCATGGAGCTCTCTTTGACACTTGCTTTGTTTTTGCACCCTCTGATCTGAGCAGAAATCAGGGTAGAAGACCTCTTGAGTGTGTGGCCTCACAGGACCAGAAAGTGTCTCTCTGACGCCTGTTGCTGCCGCAGTTCAGGAGACTTCAGTCATTGTGGTTGTCCTCAGGCATCTGACCCAGGCGTAGTGGACCTGCAGCTGCGAAATCAGCTGCGCAGGGCAGAAAGTAACCTTTAAACATAAACACAGGACAGGAACCAGCAGTTAGCGTAATGGCTATGTCGCTGGACTCCCATGTAGTCAACCACAGTTCGAGTCCCAGACCTGGTGGCTTAAAACTCACACTGGGCGTGTATGCATGCGTGCCCAAGATCCCGAGAGGAGAATGGAGGAGAAGGGATTGCGGCGTGATCATCCCCCCTGGGGGGGGGTGATTTCTCGCTTTCTATCTCTATGTCTCTCTCTGTCTGTCTGGTGAGCCCACGAGCCCTATAGTGAAAACCTCTCAAAAAAACAAACAAACAAAAAAACCATAAGCACAGGCCAAGGTGTTCATGCCAGGAGATCAGAGCACTTGACCTACGCGTTTGGTTGGGTCCTTGACGGAGGGTGTGTGTTATCCAACGCCTCACCATTGCCAGTTCAAGACAACTTTAGATCAAGTGAATTACTCCTCTAGGCATTAGATTTCCTTCTTTTTTTATTATTTTAATTTTTTTATTATTATCCAAAAAAATAAAAAAGAAAAAAAGAAAGACAACCTTAGCTTGTGTGTGTGAGCAGAAATCCTGCATTTACTGTACTCTGCATGAGGAAGGACGGCCTTCGCCAGCTCCCAGGTGTTAGGTCTAATTTAGCGCAGCCTCCTACACTGCTGGCTGGAATCTGCCCTGGGGGAGAGGATGACAGGACTAGTTCTTGGATGCAATGAGGATCTGTAAGTTGGGGCCTGCCCTAAGTTGTGGGTGGGTCTGCTCATCTGAACTTGCAAAGAGGCTTTTCTCTGAAACTCCTCAGCCCCGGGGAAGAGACTGTGGTAAAAAAAACAGTGGCATGGCTTCTAGTCCTTCTTCCTGTGTTTTCCTTCCCATTCTCGTTTCCAGAATTTTTTCTCTCCCACCCTCCACCCTGTTTTTCCCACACTCGTGACTTCCTTTTTATCTTCTTCTTTTTTAGTTTGTTTCTTCCATGAGCAAGAAAGATGGGATCTTCTTAACTACCTGCCCCCCACCCCCACCCCCGGGATCTTCCGCCACCATCCACTCCCAGCCTCCGCCCCAGCCAGCCCTGGATCTTCAGCACACACGCCTGATGCGCTCAGGGAGCTCTCTAGACACTAACCTGGCACCTTCCCACGAGGGTCTGCCCTGCAGAGTGTTACGTTTTACCACTGTGCCACTATTCAGCCCCTCTTATATTTCTTTTCTCTTTTATTTATTATTTTTTTGAGAGGTTTTTGCTATAGGGCGCGCTCACCAGACAGAGACAGACAGCGAGAAATCACCCCCAGGGGGGATGGCCACACCACAATCCCCTCTCCTCCATTCTCCTCTCGGGATCTTGGGCACACATACACACACGCCCGGCATGAGTTTTAAGCCACCGGGTCCGGGACTCAAACCATGGTCGACTACATGGGAGTCCAGCCACATAGCCATAACGCTAACTGCTGGTCTCACCCCTCTTTTATTTCTGAATCCCATCTTCTCCCACTTAATCCACTAAGTGGCATAACATATTAGTATCCGTTGAGTAAGCTTTATGTTTCCTGTTGTTTCTTTGAAAAGTAGAGTGAAAATCAACATGTTAGTAGAAGGGGGAGCAAATGAAATGCTTCCATCTAACCCTGCTTTTTATAGATTAGAGAACATCCTCAGTGAGGGTAAGTGCCTTAGTCACTATCTAATAGCCAGACAGTTAACTATTTTCTCTCTTTTCTCATTTCTTAAAAAAAAAAAAAAAAAAGTTGCTCCTTTTTCCACAGTGGTGGGCAGTACAGTTACTTGATTTCGTTCTCCCCTTCCCCTTCCACAACACACACACATAGTGGGTCTCATGTGGAAAAGGATTTCTAATTCCATGCCCATGTGCTGGGTATACTCTGGACCCTGTATACATGCCCAGTGTGCATGATACTCATACACCGGCAGGATCTGGCCTTCACATCAGCCTCTTCAGAGGACCTTGGTGAATTGGCATTAACTTTGGGGAGGAGAGTAGGATTTGGTTGCAGACCACTGACCAGTGCATTCATTCATTCATCTGTTTATTCATTCAGCAGATACTTGTTACATGCCTCTTGCATGCTAGGCACAGTTTCAATTTTTTTTTTAAATTTTTATTTATTTATTTATTTATTTATTTATT
>NW_006205599.1:1819342-1819609 GCF_000334495.1 Tupaia belangeri chinensis
TGAGTTTAATCCACCGGCTCCTGGACTAGAATCGCTGTCAACTACGTGGGGATTCAGTGACATAGCCATTACACCAACTGCTGGTCCCTAGGTAATGTTTTTGAGTATGGATTATAGCATTAAGCTATTTGGCGTCCTATCCTGGTCCTACCGGCTGAGACCTGCTGGAAATGAGGTATGGGAATCTGCAGGCTTCACAGCTTCCTCCTGCCCTTCTGTACATGGACAGGTTGGAGGCAGTAACACTGAACACCAGGCAGAAGCTAC
>NW_006205599.1:1827870-1859979 GCF_000334495.1 Tupaia belangeri chinensis
TATTTATTTATTGGAGAGGTTTTTGCTATAGGGTGCGTGCACTCGCCAGAAAGACAAGAGAGAGACAGAGAGACAGAAAGTGAGAAATCACCCCCCAGGGGGAACAGCCACACTGCAGTCCCTTCTCCATTCTCCTCTCAGGATGTTGGGCACGCCTGCACACGCACTCAGTGTGAGTTTAATCCACCGGATCCTGGACTCGAATCGCTGTCAACTACGTGGGGATTCAGTGACATAGCCATTACACCAACTGCTGGTCCCTAGGTAATGTTTTTGAGTATGGATTATAGCATTAAGCTATTTGGCGTCCTATCCTGGTCCTACCGGCTGAGACCTGCTGGAAATGAGGTATGGGAATCTGCAGGCTTCACAGCTTCCTCCTGCCCTTCTGTACATGGACAGGTTGGAGGCAGTAACACTGAACACAAGGTAGAAGCTACTGGGAGAGGGTTGGGTGGCGTCCGGGCACCAGCATTTTCTCTATTGTTTTGATATCATGGGGGAATTGTCAAACTCCTTAAAGACAAATGAGACACTGCCCACCCCATGGCAATGGGAAGGTGCGATTCAGTGGGAGTTTCCTCCTTCGGTGGTGGGAGTGGGGATGGTAACTGAGGAGTGGGTCCAGGAGCAGGTGCGTCCTCGCTCCCTCCAAGCGCTGCTCTGTGCTCTCTGCAGCTGTGATCTCACCTGCTCCATGGGTTCAGGCCTGTGCCTGTCTGCTGGCGCATATATCACTGTGCAGGTGAGGGCACGACCACTTATCTTAATGACTCCATTTTATGAGATCGTGCAACCCAAACAAACATGGAGATAGAGAAGCTATCGAAACTCAAGCATCATCCATTTTTGGCTCACAGTCTATAACTCCAATGTTTGCATTAAGTCTGATTACCCTCATTGACTTTAAAAATAGTGGTGAAATTTTAACGTGTGTGATAACTTTATCCCAGTGAAGTTGGGGATGGTTTTGCCCCCATGGGACATTTGGTGGAGACATTTTTGGTTGACACAACCAGAGGAGAGGAGGGCCAGAGGTGCCACTTGCACATCATGAGTGAGGGCTAAACACCGCACCGTGCACATCCCACTGTTACCCAGCCCAAAACGTCAGCCGGGCCGAGGTGGAGAGAGCCTCATGTCTGTGTTGTTACAAATTAGAATTCTAAGTGAGCTTTATTTTAAAAAGAGTTCCACTGCTAAAACTAGGTTGAAATCAGCTACTTATTCGATATGGGGCTGGTGGTCCGCTCAGGTGGCAAGGGAGAACGTGTGGACTTCTGGAATCAATAAGAAAGAGGTAACAAGTTGGCCTGAGCTCTGTGAGCCCTAGGTGAGGAGGCCAGGAGCACATCTAACTGCGTCATTGTCTCACGCGCCAAGCTGCTTCTCCCAGCTGGGGGTAGGAGAAAGTTGAGTTTAGAAATTACTGGTACTGGGAACCAGCAGTTGACGTAATGGCTATGTCGCTGGACTCCCATGTAGTTGACCGCGGTTCAGGTCCCGGACCTGGTGGCTTCAACTTGCGCCGGGTGCGTGTGTGTGCGTGCCCAAGATCCCGAGAGGAGAATGGACTGTGGCATGGCCATCCCCCCTGGGGGGTGATTTCTCGCTTTCTGTCTTTCTGTCTCTCTCTGTCTTTCTGGCAAGTGCATGTGCCCTGTAGCAAAAACCTCTCCCCCAAAAAAGAAATTACTGGTACCAGCAGATGGCATAATGCTTACGTTGCTGGACTCCCATGTAGTCAACCATAGTTTGATTCCCAGCCTAGCACTTTAAAACTCATATTGGGCACGTGTGTGTGAGTGCCCTGAATCCCAAGAGGAGAATGGAGGAGAAGGGATTGCAGCATGGTCATCCCCCCTGGGGGGTGATTTCTTGCTTTCTGTCTCTCTGACTTTCTGTCTCTCCAGCAGGACATGTACACTATAGCAAAAAACCTCTGTTAAAAAGGAGGAGGAGGAGAAATTACTTGCACACCCTGTATTCCAGCATCTACTTCTTTTGTTGCAATGCCCGTGGGTAGGGCTTGAGTGGGGCTGCCTGAGGAACAGGCTCTCTGACCTCACTGTGTCTGGCTGAGAGTCAGGTACTACCCTTCTGGAGGGTCCCCTTTCCTACATAGTCCTCACCACACTGCTACTTATAGTCCTATATCACTTCTGGGGATCTTTGTGTCCAGATAGCTGGGACTTGAGCCATCATCCCATCTCTACATCCTCACGTAGTTGGAAGGATCAGTGAGACTAGTTTTTGGAAATCCCCATTTCTCGTATACACCATGAGGGTGCCTGTATTTCTTTTTTGGTTAAAGTGACTAAAATGCATTCTGTTTAGATACTGTTGTGCTGCTTTCTTAAATATTTGGAATTTCAGAGTGTTCTGAAACTGAGGCTTGGAATTGTCACATCAAACTTACAGATTTTGCTTAATGTTTCCTTTTATTTCCCCCTAACTTCTTCAAGGTAAAGGTTCCTCCAGGCTAAGCCAAGCCTGCACTTGGAGGACCAGATGCTCTGCAAGGCTGACTGGGAAGGCGTCAGGTCCAGACACCTCCCTGAACACACCGAGTGTTTGGGGTGGCCACATCCATGGATAGATTGTGGCATGAAAACATTGTAAGGAGTACCCCCCTCTCTCTCTTGCTCATAGAAGTAAGAAATATACTTTAAAAAAAAAAGGGGGGACCAGCAGTTAGCGTATTGGCTATGTCTCTGGACTCCTATGTAGTTCACTGCGGTTCGCGTCCCGGACCCGATGGCTTAAAACTCACACTGGGTGCGTGTGCGTGCATGCCCAAGATCCCGAGAGGAGAATGGAGGAGAAGGGATTGCGGCGTGACCATCCCCCCTGGGGGGTGATTTTTCGCTTTCTGTCTCTCTGTCTCTTTCTGTCTGTCTGGTGTGCGCACATGCCCTATAGCAAAAAAAAAAAAATTTTTTTAAAAGAAAAAGAAAAATCTGCTTTTTAAAAAGGAGAGTGTGGGCCCGTAGTTAAAGGAACCAGATCTCACGTGATTGACCATGTGGTGCAAATCCTGGCCCAGCAGCCTGCTTAACACAGAAGGCACTTGTGTGTGCATGCCCAGAATTCCAACAGGATGGAGAAATGGAGAAGGGATTGGAGACCACTCCCAATGGGAGAGTGCTTTCTCCAATCTCTTTCTCTGGTGAGCACACACCCCCTCGGAAAAGCAAATTAAAAGAGAATAAAGCTCTGCACCATGTTCTTCCACTTGGGAATCTTGCCTCTTTAAAACAGCCTTAACTATCTTCTTTATCCACATAGTCCCAGATCTTTATCTGTGGCTGAGGCACCCTAGGATTGCCTATTAAAGATTTCCTCTCTCCACCCTTCTTACTGCCTGAACCCTAATTTGATTTGGGAGACAGACTGCCAGCTTAGAAAAGTTCCCAGCTGACCTTGCAGCTGAGGGAGCCATGTTTTGGCCAAAGAGATAAAAATGGCAGCTTGTCTGTGATCTCTGGGCAGGTTTTCCCCACTTCCACTCGGCTTCTCCCTCGTATCTTGCTTGTCTGAAAGATGGAGCGGAGGCTGGACATGTGCTGATGCTGGAAGAATAGAGGGTGGCGGGAGCTGGGGATGTCCAGGATGTGGCAGAGCCACGGGGCCAGCCTGGTCAGCCTTTCCAGACTTCCTGTTCTCTGAGAGCACGAACCCCATGTGGCTAAAAGCCGCAGCTGCCAGGCCTCTCACCTGCAGCCAGTGCAGCCTCGTCAGGGGTAGCGTGTGGTATTGCAGCTCAGGTCCCTCTCGAGGGTTCTGCCTGGTTTTCAGCTGCCCCTAGGATTCTCTGACCTGGTGACCCACCGGTGTTTGAGACCCAGTGAGGCCAAACGACCATATCATCACCATAGCTCTTCTTCCCCATGATCTTTCTACAGGGCTCTGCCATCCTTCCTGTGACCTGAGTGGCCTCCCCTGCCCCCTCACCCCCTCTGGTCCATCTCGGCTCTGTCAGTGCTGCACCAGGGGCCCTTCCTCTCTGCCTGCTGGCCATCCTCACGAAGGCACGAGGGCTCATGGCCTCTTGCCGAGGCTCCTGTGGCGTTCTCCTCAACAGCTTCCCTCTGCATTGTCCCTGCTGCCACAGCGGTCATCGTCCACATGTTTCCTGTCCCTTCCTAAATAAAAAGCTCAAGGACTCTTGATTGTTCATGTTCCTCTGCCTTCTTCTGGACCTTCTTGACCCTGCGGCCTCTACTGCCTGAGACGGGCTCAGGCAGGAACTCCCAGGATGGAGAGAGTGGGGCGGGGAGAGAGCTGAGCAGAGCTGGGTTCTTGGACGCCCCCTCCTGGATCTAGGAACTTGCTGTCTCAGATGCTCCCATCTCCAGGAGGGGGCCACTGTCAATCAGTCTTTGGCTAGGGTGGAGGTCAGATCCGCAGAAGGGGGCAGCTGTGTGCTGTCGGCAGCCCACACTCACAGTGGCCTCCCAGTAGGGCCACAGTCCTGCTCCCACCCAGTGCCACACATCCTGGCCATCCCCAGTCATTTGCTACTCCCCAGGCCGGCCAGGCCTCTGTGCTGGGCTCATTCACTCTACCTGCCTACACGCCCCCTCTCCTCACCCCAGCCCCTCGTTGTCTCTGTAGCTGGAAGTCATTGCACATTCTCTATAGGTGAGCTTAATGCGTGCGTCCCAACGCCATCTTCTCCCTGCCTTCCCCTCCATTGTCAGGAATTCGTCTAAAACACAATGCCTGGGCCAACCTCCAGCACACTAGTTTAACACTCTGCACAGGGGATGGATCCCTCATGAGCGACTGCGGTTTGAATCCTGGCCTCAGTGGCTTGAAAAGTGTGCCAGGTGTGTGTGTGTGCACAGTCCTTACAGGGTGGAGAAATGGGGGCAAAAGAATGGTGGCGTGAGTTTTTCCCACGGAAGGGCAGGGATTCTCTTTCGCTTTCTCTGGCAAGTGCACACACCCTCTGACATTAAGGAAAATAAGGGCCAGCTAGTGGCGTGGTGGCTAAGGTGACAGGATCCACATGGCCAGCTGTGCAGTGGAGTCACACGTGGTAGCTTGAGAAACACACAGGGTGTGTGCGTGCCCAAAATCCAGAGGAGAATGGGGGAGAAGGGATTGTGCTGTGGCCATCCCCCCTGGAGGGTTCTCTTTCGCTCGCTTGCTCTCTCCCTCCCTCCCTCCCTCTCTCCCTCTCCCTCTCCCTCCCTCTCCTTCTCCCTCTCCCTCTCCCTCTCTCTCTCTCTCTCTCTCTCTCTCTCTCTCTCGTGAGTGCATGTGCCTCCCACATGCCCCAATAAATTAAAACAAAATAGCTAAAACACAAAACTCCAAAAATGGCTTTCATGGCTGTTTCCTCACTTCTCTGTGGAAAACCATGTGGATGGCAGGTCTCTGGTACCACTTCAGGTACCCAGGACAGAGGGCAGGCTGTTTCTTCCACATGGTGGGGGATTTAAGGCTGAATTTTCTGGGGCCTGCTAGGAAGGCTGGCCGGCGAGGCAGACATTCCCTCGCACCCTAGTCCTCCACCTGCCTCCCACACACTTCTTCCCCTGCCCCTCAATCTTCCTTCCCTCCTGATAGGGTCTTTCCACATTGCCCAGGCCAGCCTCGAGCGCGCGATCCTTCTGCCCCTTCCCTGGAGTTCCTGAGATTGCAGGTGTACAGCACACCCAGCCTTTTAGGTGGGACTGGGAATAGAACCTGGACCTCCTGTGGGGGTCTCAGCCTGCAGAGCACAGCATCTTAGCAGTCTGTGCCAATCACTGCAGCTGTTCCCCCCACCCTGGGGCGGGGGGGGCATTTTCTTTTCTTTCTTTTATTTTCCTCAAAGTTTATTTCTTCCATGAGCAAGAAGGAAGAGAGTGTCCCACACAGGGTCCTGATGCCACAGTCCGTGGCCAGACCTCAGCCAGCCCTGGTCACAGGTGTATGTGTGCTCCACATAGTCAGAGAGGTCTCTGAACCTGAACCAGGAACCCTCCCATGTGGGATTGTCTTGCAGAGCATCAGGTTTTACCACCGTGCCACTGTCTGCCATGGCTCCTTTTCACCCTCAGGCTTTTTCATCAGATTCCTTTTATCTCAGATTCCTCATCATCACTGAGCTAAATTGATCTCCACTCCTGTTCCTTTCCATAATTAGGACCCAGATTTATCTTTGGTTCTTCTCATCACGAATCTTCTTTGTATCATATCTTAGCAGATCTTTGTCTTCTTCCCTTCCTTGCTCCCCACCGGGGTGCCTCAGACTTCCTCCCACCTGGATCACTACAACAGTGAGCACCCGGGATCCTGCCTGGCTGTCCCCAGGCACCTGACACACAGCAGGCTGGGCTTCCCCCTGTCCTGCTGGCGTTCTTGTGCTCTCAGAAACCCTCGGAGCTGTGCTCTGCCGACTGTCCTGTGCATGTCTGAGCTGCACCTGCTCACCTCTCAGACATCCACACCAGCTGTGCTCATTTATTCACTGCTTTCTTGACTTCACATTGTTTGTTTTTAGAGAGAGATTTGGGCGTGTGTACTCGCCAGAGAGAAAGCAAAGAATCACCCACAGAAGGAATGGCCACACTGCGATCCCTTCTCCTCCATTCTCCTCCCTGGATTTTGGGCATGCACACACATGCACCTGGAGTGATTCGTAGGAGTCCAGCAACGTAACCATTATACCATCCGCTGGTCCCTTGGCCTCACACTTTTATTTGTTACATTCTGTGCCCAGGTATGACTTCATTATTTACAAAACCCAAATAATCCCCCACACCGACTCACCTGTTGCTTCAAGTTCTACCTCCCAGGTATTCTCATGCACAAGAGCATGGGTGCAGAGTGGGGTAGGCGTAGGATGAATTCCCAGCTCCTCTTCTTGCCCGTGGGTGTCCTTCAGCAGGTTAAATTGCAGACAGACAGCAACCGGATGAAAGAGACTCTGGGGGTATTCCGTGAGGTCATCCCTCCCAGAAAGTACTAGCATCCTGCCCACTCCTACAGCGGTAATGATCTGTACGGTTAATTAGGCATTTCATCATGTTCTGCTTTGTGGCAACTGTTCTCCTCTTGTCTTCAATGTTTAATTCATAATTCTCTCTCTAAAAAAAAAAAAAAATTAGATCTTTGACAAATGGACTGGAAGCCTGGGCTTTGCCCTTTACCATTTCTTCATCAGGTCTTTAATAAAAATGATTTCATCACCAGGCAATATGAGCTATTAAGAATCCTAAATGTGCATATATGAGTAGAATTCAATTTTCAAAGCCATGCCTTTTCTGCACTACGGTGGTTAGTGAGTCCCTCACATGGAGGCTATTGCCTGAATGAGAGGAGGGTCGAATTGGTAAGCCCCAGGGCCCCTAACATGCAGGAGAGAGAAAAGAAGAACCAGAAGGCAGCCACAAGCTAGCCCTGTGGTCGCCTGCCAACAAAAGCCTTGGAGAAATGCCTGCAACCACCATCGCCTCTGAAATCCCTCAGAAGAAACTGCGTATTTATTCAGTAAGTAGATACCGGATGCCTGCTTTTTGCCTCTTACCTCGTAAGCACCGAGTCCCGAGGTGTGCAAAGCAGAGACCTCTGTTTACATAAAATCCACTTTCTAATGGGACAGACAAGAGACAAATGTATGTTAAAGATTAAAAAAAAAAAACCCACATCTCATGATGTTGATGTTTCAGACATCATGCTACGCCTGCAGGAATATCCGTTTCAGCAGTGTTTCTAAGTAGGGCATCACTGGAGTTTCGTTATCTCAGCCCAGGTATTTGCATTATGTGACTTAGTGGAGTCAAGGAGGGGTCCAGGTCACCAAGCTACGCGGAGGCCGTGTGTGTGTGCATCCACACCACTGGCTAGGGGTGGCACTGGTGTGGAGATGTCTGTGATACTGCACTTGAACGGATGCTGTAGTGCCAGGGACGAGTCCTCTGAGGAGACAGGACCCTACCACCCCTCGGTCCTCCATCACTTCACTCACCACCTCTTTGGAAGCCCCGGCCAGCCTCCTGCAGAAGGGAAATGACCCAGTTTCTGCCCCTGAGACAAACAGGACTTGCTGAGGGTAAACATCCTTTGTTTCCCTTCTCCATAAATATTTTTGCCCCAGCTCAGCTGGGACATGTGATCCTTTCTTTATGAAATTCCTCCTGCAAACCTAGCAAATTGCTTTCCGCTTATTCACTCTGAAATGCTTGATTTATGAGATACTGTCCATAACACACTAAAGAAGTGATCCCGGGCTCCGTAAATGTTTTGTTTGGGTGGTTTTCAAATATCTTTTTATAGTTCAAATATCAATTGCAGGTCAAATATGTTTTTGCCCACATGAAAATAGTTTTAGTTTTTCAGAAATAAAACTAATAATATATAGAATTCAAATACTATAAAAAAGGAATACAAACCCCCAATTGAATCACCTGCCGATAGGTGTGATTTCTCCCAGATATCCTTATATACGATCATTTTTGATATCTAACAACGTTTCTCTCCATTCTGATCGTTTTTGTTCATTAGAAGTGTTACTGTCCTTGAAATCTATGGCCCACATTTATTCCAACAGTTGCGAAGCATGCCCTTGATACAGTATTTACAGAATTGAACCTCTAGTTGAAACTTTCCTCCACCAAACAGAACATTGATGACAAAAGACATAGAGGAGGACAGGTGGCCTCATGGTTAAGATGCTGGACTCCTGCATGGCATGACCACAGTTCCAGTCCTGGACCTGGCAGCTCGAATATCATGGCAGGCCCATGTGCATGAGTGCCCAAGATCCCAGGAAGAGAATGGAGGAGAGGGGACTGTAGCACGGCCACCCCCTGGAAGGTGATTTCTCGCTTTCCTTCTCAATAGCTCTCTCGGGGGAGCATACACAACCTTGGGGGGTGGGGGGGTAGAAAGAAAGGAATGAAAACAGAGCAGATGGTATAGAGGTGATCACAGCTTTCAACTAATAAACCCCAGTTTCTCCTAGGGAGCAACTTTTTTTTGGAGAGGTTTTTGCTATAGGGCGCGTGCGCTCACTAGACAGACAGAGACAGAGAAACAGAAAGCGAGAAATCACCCCCCAAGGGGGATGGCCACGCCACAATCCCTTCTCCATTCTCCTCTTGGGATCTTGGGCACACACGTACACGCGCCTGGCGTGAGTTTTAAGCCACCGGGTCTGGGATGCGAACCACAGTCGACTACATGGGAATCCAGCGACATAGCCATTATGCTAACTGCTGGTTCCCCTAGGGAGCAACTTAAAGCCACCTAATCGTGCATCTCTGATGACGACCCAGACTGGCTCTCCTTTTGCGTATGGAGGGATATGAAATCCTAATAGTCCCTACCAAATTAGAAAAAATAATTACCTTAGCTGGCTATGTAGTGTGGTTCCCTAGTGGACCTGTACACGCCAGAGACATGGCCCTATGATCCTAACTGGCTAGGGAGGCTGGGAAAGGAATTGTGGGGTGAGACCTTGTTGGGAGTACTTGTCTCTCTGTCTTTGTCTCTTACTCTCATCCAAGAAATGAACTTTTTGAAAGGAGAAAGAAAGAAAAACCCCCTGAGCCCACCTGCAGGGATTTGATGAAACTCTTTGGCAAGTTGAATTCTCATGCCCTGAATGGATACATCCCAGAATATGACTACATACACACATGCAAATACACACACATGCACACATGTACATTCTCACAAAGCCATTTTTCCTGTAATGTCTGTGTTGGTACTCTAACCTAGTGCTCCTCAAACTGTAATGTGCAAATGAACCCCCAGGGATGTCGCTAACATGCAAGTTCCAGGCAGCAGGTCTGGGTGGGGCCTGAGGCTCTGCCCTTCCCACCTGCTCACAGGTGCCGCTGGTGCTGCCGCTTGGAGACCCCACCAGTAGCAAGGTCCCAGTCACTGCAGAGTATTCACGAGCCACGTGCCGTAACTTCCCAGCGATGGCCCAATGTTGGATATGTTAGATGTTCCAGTAAGTCCTATGCTTTATTCTTGTCATTATCACTCCTACTGACGTTCAGTTTTGGTTTCTGTCTTAACCAACGTGAGGAAATACTTTTCTCAGAAGTTGGTCTTGTTTGATGACAGGTCTCAGCCGGATCATGTGCGTGCCATCCTAATAGAGCGGTTTCCCAAGGCCTGCTGTCTGCCAACCGACCGCTGTCCCAGGTGCTAGGAATACAAAAAAGAGGAACATCTGGCCCTGAACTCCGCCCTCCAGGAGGCCACCAAGAGAAATTTTAGTTCCTGGTTTTGCACAGAGTTAGGAACGTCTCCGGGGATGGGTGTAGTATTGAAAAGTGACTTCGATAGCAGGACGGAGGTGCTTGGCCTGGGTTTAAGGAGGAGAAGTAGCCCTCCAGGCTGGTTGTGGGCGTGGATCCAGACAGAGGGCAGGACGTGTGCAGAAGGCACCAGGGGGACACTCTCAAACAGTACTTCTTTGTGGCCAGAATGCGACAGACAAGTTTGTCACATGGAGTCATGAAACTGAGATGAGTTGACAGCCATTAGTCTGATACATGTTTTTTAGGAAGATGGATTTGAGGTGACAAAATCGAGCCAGGGGAGTCCAGGTGACAGGAGTGTTGATGGGCAGGTGGAGTCCAGAAGGTGTGAGAGGCCCTGGGCATTGACTGTGGCTGAGAGTGAAAGTCTAGGCTCAGCCTGCAGGTGCCTGGTTTGGATGGTCGGGAGGATGGTGCGGTTACCAAATAGCGTGAAGGCCAGAGGGAGATGCCGGGTCCTGTTTGAGGTGAAGGTAGGAGGCAGGTGATCCGATACAGGGTCCTTACATGGAGAGGTCGCCATCAGAGAGACGGAGCTGAGGGGCAGGTGCACTGGGAGAGGGGGAGGGCAGGTGCGGAAGTGGAGTAGGGAATATGTATGGGGCAGAAAGAAAGATGCTGAGTCCTAAGAGGTGCGTGTGGGGACGCCAGATTGCATGGACTGTGAAGAAAGAATGGCTCCAAGGCGTCCTAGGCACAGCCTGCAGCCGGAGGCAGGAGCAGCATGGCTGTCACAGGGGGAGGTGACAGTGCGGGGAAGAGGCCTGTGAACATAGCATGAGCAATTGGGGGTTCTACAGGTTGAGAAAGTGCTTGAGGGGCCTGAGAGCATGTTGTTGCTCCAGAGAGACCCAAAAAAGGAGGCAAAATGGATGGAGGAGGACTGGCCTAGGTCTCTGATTGGGCTGGCACCAAAGCTCGTGGGGTCGTGGAAATTCAGGAAGTGCCTTAAAGTCCTGGCAGAGGACTTACGTAATACAGGACCAATGCCTGAGCCTTTCCTCTGTGTAATGCCCCAACAGTCACTTCTGTGGCACGTACTCTGGGCAGCCTCCGTTCTGAGCTTCACATGTCATGTTGCATGTATTTCCGTATTAGTTCCAGGAGCCAGGGAATGTCATTGTACCCACTTAACAGATGAGGACACTGAGTTGCAGAGAGTTACAGGAACTTGCCCCAAACTGCACCATCGGTGGGTGGAGGAGCTGAAGTGGGGGTCAGTGCTAGATACTGTAGTCCCATGCCAGCTCTCCTGTGCGCTGAAGAAACACTCCCCCCGCTTGTTTTGAACATTCGAATGGGTTAAGTGTGTGTGACTTACGGCAGCAATGGTGAGAGTAAGAAGGTCAGGGCTGCAGAAGCCTCTGTCACCTCCCGAGCTGCTCCCCACCTCGCTTGATTTCTGCAGTTCTGCGTGGCAGAAGAGGCTCTGGTGTACGAGTCAGTGACCAGCAGGAGGACAGAAACCACTGCTGTCCATTCAGGCAGAGAGGACCCTAATACGGGGGCTGATTATAGAGACAGTGGAAGGCCTGACGATGCCAAAGGGAGGAGAAGGTGTCAGGCAGAGCGCAGGGTCACACAGCTGGGAGAGGTCCACCGCTTCTACTGCGTGGAAACCTCGGGGACGCATCCCCGTGACTGCTGCTGCAGTCACATGCAGACTCCTCCGATACCGGCTCCCGTTGCTGCTGTCAGGAGCTCCACCATGTCAGGGGAAGAGCAGGCTTCTCTCCTCTCATCCTCCAATATGTCACCAGCACATCCAGGATCACAACTTAGCAGGGAGCCAGCTTGCAAGAGAGAGGCTGAGGAGTGTAGTCCACAGGCTTCCAGCCCCAGGGGCGGAGAGAGCCGAGAGTCTACAGCACTATCAAGCGCACCGAGAGTCGCAGAGGTGAGGCTGGGTCTTGCTCGTGTTCCTGCCAGCTTTGTTCTCTGGAGGGCCAGACCTGAGTGTCATTGTCAGACATCTCAGAAACTTCGATTTTTGTATGTAGCTGGATATGATGGCATGCATCTGCAATCCCAGCTACTCCAGAGGCCGAGGCAGGAGGAAGGCAAGTTCAAGGCCAGCCTGGGCAATGTAACAAGACCATATATCAGAACAACAAGAAGTTCCATGAGGGATCTTCAAAAGGTTCATGGTAAATGCTTATTATGAAAAAAACTAAGCACAGATTTTGGGGGATTTGGGGCACCAAAATAAGCTAGGGCTTTAATTTCATTTTTCCATAAACTTTTTGAAGTCCCACTTATAAAAGTGCTGGCCTGGCTGACCATGTGTGAGGCACCCACAGAGCTGTGTTTGAAAGTCCTCCATCGTGGCAGTGGTCCTGACTTCTCATTTAAGGATTCAGTAGATTCTTGAGGTTTACTAATGAGGTCCTTGGCACTAGTTTTTGAAAGGACTCCAACGGAATGATACGTATTGATAAAAGTTCTTGCACTCTGGAATTACACAATTAGAATGGAGTCGAGAGATGGTTTCCAGTAGCAAGAGTAAGTACTTCAATGTCAGTTTAGAGATCATTTTTATTTTTTCAAAGAAAACAACAAAACCCTAATGGGGAAATTGAAGTGAATAATGAGATATAAGTTCCTTCTGACTAAAAGACTAAATATAGTAAAAACATTATTTCATAAATTAATAATTTTTTGTACCAGTAGTTGGTGCCTCTGTTAGTTGAGATATACCTTTTAATTAACAATTGCTTAAACAAGGTGAGAGTTTATTCCTTCTTGTAAGTATCCAGAGGTGGGCCCTAGCCGAGTGGCGAGGAGATTAAGGCAGTTGGATCCCACATAGCTGCTTCCACAGTTTGAGTCCCAGACCCAGGGTCTTGAAAAACATGTCGGTGTGTGTGCATGCGTGCACCAAATCCCAAGAGGAGAATGGAGAAGAGATTGTGGCATGGCCATCCCCCCTGGGAAGTGATTTCTCACTTGCCCTCTCCCTACCCTTGTCTGTCTCTCTCTGGCACGTGCACATGTGCTGTAGCAAGAACTGGAAGGAAAAAAAGTCCAAAGGTGGGATGGAGACCCCCTCTGGGTTTGTGCAAGCCCCCTGCTCTTCTCTCCTGTCGCTCCACCATCGCTCCTGCACCTGCCTCCCAGCTTCAGCGGCCTTCGGTATAAAGCCAGCCCTTGGTCACCTTTCCTCCCCTGCCTCCTACTTAGCCCCTTCCTGATGTCTGTGAAGCAGACCTCATTTCTACCATTTTGTAGATAAATATTTCCACATCTCTGAAAGGTAGAGGTTTCACTTTTATTTATTGAATTTTATTTGTTGGGACCAGATGACGTAGTGGTTATGTCTCTGGACTTGCACGTGGTAGACTGCGGTTCAAGTCCCGGACCCCGTAGTTTGAAAATCATGTCAGGCACCTGTGTGCACATGCGCAAGCTCCTAGGAGGAAAACGAAGAAGAAGGAATTGTGACATGGCCATGCCCCCTGAAGGATTTCTTACTTTCCTTCTCACTGTGTCTGTCTCTCTCCAGTGAGCACACATGCCCTAAGACAACAACCTCTAAAATAGTAGTAGTAATAATGTTGTTACTATTTTTTTAATTTGACCAGAGAGAGAAAGTGAAAGTCAGAAGAGAGGCTGCCAGGTCTGAGATTCAAATTGTGGTCAGCCATGCGGGAGTCTAGTACCTGCTGGCTCAGTAAAGGGTCTTTTATTTTTAAAGAATTATTTTATTTAACTTTATCCACTTATTTATTTATTTCAATTTGACCAGGAAGGGACAGAGAGAGAGAAAGAAAGCAAGCCGCCAGGTCTGGGACCTGAACCATGCCCAGCCATGTGGGAGTCTCGTGCCCTTCACTACCACTCCACCTGCCAGCCTTAGAAAAGGGTTTTGGGTTGTTTTTTTTTTAATAATTTTTAAAAATATTTATTTGTTTATTTAATTCCATTTTTTGTTTGTTTGTTTGTTTTTTAATTTGACCAAAGAGAGAGAGAAAGGGTAAGTGAGAAAGCAAGCTGCCAAGTCCGGGACCCAAACCGCGATCGGCCATGTAAGAGTCCAGCGCCTTAACCACCACACCACCTGCTGGTCCCAGAAAAGGGTATTTTAAAGAGCAGTTAAACTTTTTTTATTTGGGAGTAATTATAAACTCACGTGAAGTTGTAAGAAGTTGTACAGAAACATCCAGTGCACCCTTTACTGCGTTTCCCCCAGGTGGCATCTTGTGAAATTTTAGCACCGTGTCACAGCATGTAGACATGGAGAGTCAAGGTACACAGCATTCCCGTCACCACCAGGATCCCTTTTAAAGTTTTTCTTCTGTGAGCGAAGACAGACAGGCACCCCCAAAGGGATCTTAAACTGTGTTCCACCCCAGCTTCAGCCAACCTCGGCTTGTGGACATGTGCTTGCCCCGTGTACTCAGGGAGGTCTCTGGATGTGAACTTGGAGCCTAGCCGTGTGTGTCAGCGCCATCGTCTGGCCCCATGTTACCTTTTATGACCAGACCTGCCTCCCCTCCCTCTAACCCTGCACAGCCACCTGTCTGTTCTCCTTTTCATAATGTAGTCATTTCAAGAGTGTTAGGAGTCATATAACATGTCACCTTTTAGTACCAGTTCAGCATAATTCTAAGTTGTTGAGTCTGTCAACAGAATGTTTCTTTTTAAAGAATTATTTAATTTTACTCATTGATTTATTTTTAATTTGACAGACACACACAGAGAGAGAAAGAGAGAGAGAGGGGAAGTGAGAAAGCAAGCCACCAGGTCCAGGACTCAAACCATGGTCAGCCATGTGGGAGTGGCCAGCGCTTTAACCACCACCCTACCTGCTTTTATTATTATTTTTTTTTTTTGGAGAGGTTTTCGCTATAGGGCGCGTGCACTCACCAGACAGACAGAGAGAGACATAGAGATAGAAAGCGCACAATCACCCCCCAGGGGGGATGGTCACGCTGCAATCCCTTCTCCTCCATTCTCCTCTCGGGATCTTGGGCACGCACGCACATGCGCCCAGTGTGAGTTTTAAGCCACCGGGTCCGGGTCGCGAACCATGGTCGACTACGTGGGAGTCCAGCAACATAGCCATTACACTAACTGCTGGTTCCCTTACCTGCTTTTTTAATTGTCAGAGGATGTGTCTGCTCCCCAGAGAGAGGGAAATGAAGTGCGGTCATGACATAATTCCTCCTCCTCTATTCCTCCATCCTGTCAGGATTTGGGGCATGCACCCACATGTACCTGGCCTGTTTTTCAAATCACCAGGGCCAGGATATGAACCACAGTCAACCATATGGGAATCCAGTTCCCTTCACTGTTGCACTAGGGGGTCAGCCCAGTTCACTCCTTTTTACTGTCAGTAATAGTCTATGATGTGAATGTACACAAGGGCTCTTAAAATCATAACCCACCTGTCTCCTCTGTTTTCTCCCATTGTCCTCCCACCTTCTCCTCACAGCAATGCCAAGTGAGTACAACTGTGTGAAACTGGGAAGTGATTGCTCAAGGGCTTCCCTGCAATGGTACACCCGAGCTCAAAACAAGATGAGAAGACCTACCTTGTTGTTAAAAGACATCTTCAAGTAAGTATGACCCCTTAACTGTAAGCGTCCCCTGATGGGGGTCCGCCGTGTAGAATTGGAAGGAAAATTCAGTGCCAGCCCTAAAAATGGCAAAAGATCATTTAAAAGCACACCTGTCTGGGTACAAAGCCCATGCAGAGGTGAAGTGGGTGCTTGCAGGCAGCAGTGTTGGTGAAAGCACGGGGCCCGAGACCAGCTGGGCTCTGTCTGCTGGGGTGGTGTTGGGGGAGCAGCTCCTCGGGCCGCCTCTCTTCACCCCATCGTTCAACATCAGAGGGTATCTTCCTTCACTGTTTTAAGTTCATGCAAAATATGGTTCATTGACTTCTCTAAAAGCACTTGGATACCATTAAATATTAAAAAGGATGGGAGGTGTTTCGGCCAGATCACACTTACAATAGTTAGTAGACTTAATGAAGGAGGATGCCGTAAGTTGTTTTTGTGTGGGTTTGGTTTGGGTTGGTTTTTGATACCAGCCAAACCAAGATGAACATGACTTTTTTATGTCTAAAGATAAAAATCCAACCTTGAAACCTTGTCTCCCATCTCACTTTACTGATTTAAAATGTGCAGAAGGAGAAAGGTGAGAAAAAGCACATTTAGAATAAAGACCTGTGTTGCATTCGGTCTCCTTTCAGTCGTCAGCCAACGTTTCTCAAGGCCTCCAATGGGCCTGGTACCACACTGGGTGCCACCTTTGTGACCGCAACACCGTGGACCCGGGCCCCAGTCTGTTACGGCAAGGGCAGGGCAGACTCATGCCACGAGTTACACTATAGGTAGGCGTGCCTTCTTTCATTTTTTATTTAGAAAATTTTGTTATACTCTCTGGGAAGACACAGAGAAAGAGAAAGCGTTTTATTAAAAAGGAGATTTTTGAGGGCCGGACAGGGGCACAGTGATAAAACGTGATGTTCCCAGATGGGAAAGTTCCCAGTTCAGATCTGCAGACCTCCTCGAGTGTGCTCAGCAAGCTGCTTGTGATGCAGGACCGGGTAGAGGCTAGGGGTGGCACAGTGGCAAAATGTGATGTTTGGTGAGGCAGAACACGTATGGGAAGGTTCCCAGTTCAGATCCAGAGACCCCCCCCTGAGTGTACTGGGCAAGTGCGTGCCCATAGCCCGGAACTGGCTGAAGGCTGGGGGTGAACTACAGCATCGAGAACCTTTGGGGGTGCTGTCTCTGTCTTTTTCATTCACTCAGTCATAGAAGAAAGAAAAAAGAACTTTTTAAAAAGTTATTTTTATTTATTATTATGATTGTTAAGTTTGCTATAGGGCATGTGTGCTCACCAGAGGGAGGCTAAGAGAGAGAGAAAGAGGGAAAGTAAGAAAGCAAATCACCAGGTCCAGGACTTGAACCATAGTCAGCCATGTGGAGTCAGCCATGTGGGAGTCCAGCACCTTCATCACCACACCACCTGCAGGCCCCAGGGGGGAAAAAAAAAAAAAAAACTTTTTAGAAAGCTCTTTAAAAAAAAAAAGATTTTTAATAAAAGCAATGAAAGTAGTTATGGATACTGAAGACAGAGCGGAACAGGGGGAGAAAAGGGAAGAATTTAGAGAAAGCAAGAGAACGAATAGACATGACGTTAGTGGGACGCAGAAATGGTTTATTACCTGTTGATGATGACATGTAAGTATTCTCAACTGGGCTGGTCTGAGAAGTATTTCATGTTGGGTAAATTCTCTTTACAAGCCAAAGATATATAGGGATTGAATATTTAAAAAACAATGAGATTAGGGGCCCTCAGGTGGCGTGGTGGTTAAGGGCACTGGACTCCCACATGGTTGAGTGTTGAAACTGACGGCTTGCTTTCTCACCTTCCCTCTCTCTCTCTCTCTCTGCTTCTCTCTGGTCAAATTAAAATAAGTAAATAAATAAAGTTAAAATAAAATAATTCTTAAAAAATAATGAGAATAAGGACCAGCAGGTGGTGGTGTGGTTAAGGTGCTGGACACTCCCATATGGTTGACCATGGTTTGAGTCCCGGAGCTAGTAGCTTGCTCTTTCTCCCTCTATCTCTCCGGTCAAAATTTAAAAAAAAGAAAAGAATAAATTAAAAAATAATGAGAATAAATAATAATAATAATCTGAAAAATAAAATGATGAAAAGCTTAAAAAAAAAAAAGACTGTCTTAAAAGTTCTGCCATGTCTTGTGACAAGGGGTTGAATTCATGCTGACATCTCAAATTCCAATTACCTTAGAGTTATTTCTATTCTTCCCTCTTTTTCCATATTGTAACTCTCTTCCCCTACAATGAGAAACCTGGCAAATAAGTAAATATATTGTGGTTTTAAAAAAAAAAGGTCTAGATTTCAGGAACCTAGACTAGATTCAGTTTTTTCCCCCAAATCCTATATGTGTGCTAAACCATATAATAGCGTGACGTTATCAGATCTTTAAAAATAGTGTCGGTGCATGGTGTGAAGGTAGCTTGTGGTATTGTCGCACGTGAGCCAGTCTGTTTTCTGAGTAGAATTCTCTAGGAATATGATGAAAATAGGTTGCTTTGTTTCCCTTTCTTTTAAAGGACTGACGTATTTTAAAGTAGCAGAAGAGAAGCTGAGCATCTGCAGTTCAGGTTATTCCTTGTTTTGTTTAAAAGCTCAGTAATCTGCATTGTGCTTCAGGTCTGATTATAGTGCCCTTGCCAAAAAAAAAGAAAAAATAGTTTTTCCATATGAACTCACAACAGAGACAGCTGTAAGTGACCAGTCTGTCTTGTCAGAAAGTAGGATTGGTCCCTTCCTTTCACCCCGAGGTCAGCCTAGAGAGGGTCCGTTTGTGCTGTGCGGCAGGCAAACTCGATCTGAGTTTTCGCTTACCTCACAGCATGGCTTGTGATTATCCCACGCTGCTTCATTAGACCTCATTTTTTCTCTCCCAGATGTACATTGCTGGTGTTCGGATTATGGATCCTTTATATCCTCAAGTTAAATTATACTGCCGAAGAATGCGACATGAAAAACATACACTACGTGGACCCCGACCGCGTGAAGGTTAGATCTGTTGTGCTGCGGTTAACGTGGAAACGTTCCCAGACGTGCACTTGGGGACATCGTCTCTAATGCATTATGGAGACATGGTCACGAAAGTTTGAAATCCAAGGGGAAAACACTTCATCTCGGCACTCTAAAACCAAAGTCAGAGCCCCCAAACACAGCAGTGACCCATTTACCTCCAGTGTTCCTCTCCTGCTTCCTGCAGGGCGGCGGGGCTGAGCAGTGGGTTCCACTCAGCCCTCGAGGGCACCTGTCATCTGTCATGGAGTCACTGTACCCTGACGCTGCCTCCGCCTCTCCCGCCTGCCTCCCCTGGGAAACCCTCGGCCTCATTCTGCAGCCCGAGGCAGAGGCCTGCCAAGGCAATGCCATGTGCCCCTCGCCACTAGGAGAAAGGCGGAGAGTTACATATTAGTGCACCTGTCGTGATTCTCGGTGAAGCAGAGCTCATGTATGCAGTAATTCTGCCTTGCCAGTACTAACTTACAGCGGACGAGGTAGCAGTTTTCTTTTAGTGTCACCTGTCATTCCTTTGTCTTATTTGTTTTAATGATTTCTCAATTTATGTCAAGGCTTATTTTATATGTAGTTTGTGTTCATTAGTCTAAATCAATCCACCTAGTCAATGATCGTTTCACTGATGTCTTCAGGGGCTCAGTTACCCATTCATGTTCAGCCCAGGGTAGAAGAAGAGATGGTTTTAAGGGATGATGGTGGACTTGTTTAGATACTCCGTATCTGTTACCTCATTTCATCACCACCATGACTGGGACATCCCTGCATCATCTGCTTCCAGATGTTGGCCTGGAAGGTTGAGCTGCTTGCCCATGTCCACATCTAGTTTGATTAGTTTAGTTTAGTGCTGCTTGTATGCCAGAAACAGTTCTAAAAGTACATTAATAATAATAGCATTCTTTTTGAGAGGTTTTTGCTATAGGGCACGTGCTCTCGCCAGAAAGACAGAGACAGAAAGCGAGAAATCACCCCCCCCCCAGGGGGGATAGCCACACCACAATCCCCTCTCCTTCATTCTCCTCTCGGGATCTTGGGCATGCACGCACATGCACCTGGCGTGAGTTTAAGCCACCGGGTCTGGGACTCGAACCGTGGTCGACTACATGGGAGTTCAGCAACATAGCCATTACACCAACTGCTGGTCCCAATAATAATAGCATTTAATCCTCATAACCATCTTAGTTTGTAAATACTCTGTGATCATCCCCATCTCAGAGCTGAGGAAACTGAAAGGCAGAGAGGTTCACCCCTCTGAGATCACCTTAGCTAGTGAGTGGTGGAGTCAGCCCTTGAACTCAGTGATGGCATCTGAGTCCGAGCTCTCGACCACCCTGCTCTCTGCCTGGGCGGGGAATGTCCACACAGAAGCTTGAAGTTACAGGGAGTGTACCATGGCACACACAGGAGAGACATTAAACTTCGTACCTCCATTTCAGTCTGATCGCCACTTGCTAACTTGTTGGAGTCCCCGTTTTCTCAGCTGTGAAATGTACGTAACAACATCTAGGTGACAGACGGGTTATGTGGACCCCAATTGCATAAAGGGTCTGATTTTATCTTACCTTTGTGAAGCTATAAGCAGAGTAAGATAATGCGAAGCTCCTTCCCTGCCCCTCCCTCCCCTTCCTCCTCCCTTTCTTTTTTGTCAGAGGCATGTGCACTTGCTAGAGAGAGAGAGCGCGCAGTGGAGGCAGAGGGAGCAGGAGAAAGCACCCTCCAATGGGGTGTAGTCACACAGCAATTTCTTCTCCATGTAGCCCTCCTTTTGGGGTTTTGGGCACACACACACACACACACACACACACACACACACCTGGTGTGTTTTTTCAAGCTGTCAGGGAGGGAATTTTAATCAGTCAGCCACATGGGGTCCAGCTCCCTTAACTAGTAGGTCATGGGCCTGGCCTCAGATCAATTTTCTAGTCCTAATTTTTGTTCCCATGTTTCCACTTTCATCTGTATACCCTTCAAAGGACCTCCAGGTTTTGTGCTATACGTCCAGAGAGGAACAAGTCAGAACAGATGAAGAACTCAGCTACTAAATGCACAGCTTAACCTCTAGAACCGTTGAGTCCCCAGGGTCTTGATGATCACAGGGCCTTCATTTCCTTCTGCCCTTAGATGCTCGCTGGATCATTTTATTGGCGTTGACACATCTGCTTTGGTGGAACAGGGTGCATCTCTGATCCTCTGCTGGGGCTCGCTCTCCTCCCCATCTGTCTGCCTGGTTGACAGTATCCTCTGCATCCCTTTCAACTCCAAGCCCCTTCACAGCTCTTTTGGATAAAGTTTTCAGACATCCTGTCTCTGTTTCTGTCTCCTGGGATAGGCCTAAAATAATGGCACCTGGTAGGACTGACGTATGTGCTGCCAGCTCGTCCTTTTGTTTCTTTGCTGTGTTCTCTGATTTCTCTGTGCATCCTCTTTTTCTGTCCACTTAATTAAGCACGCCATTGACCATCTGGCCAACTGCAAAATGATTGCCCTAGAGTCTGGACTCACTGAGGAGAGGGACAGGCTGCCTCGTGCAAAAGCCAGGCATACCATTTCCCAAGCACAGGATGGAGACGTGTTTTAGTAATGCCTTGGGTCAAATCAACTTAGCAGTTTTCATTTTAAAAAAATGACTTATTTGGGGCCAGCAGATGCTGTAGCAGTTACATGGCTGAACTCCCACATGGTCGACTGCAGTTCGAGTCCTGAACCCAGTGACTTGAAAATCACACCAGGCATGTGTGCATGCTTGCTTAAGATGCCAGGAGGAGAATGGAGGAGAAGGGATTGTGGCATGGCCATCCCCCTTGGGGGTGATTTCTCACTTTCCCTCTTATTTGTCTCTGTCTCTCTCTCCAAGCAAGTGCATATGCCCTAAGGCAAAGAAAAAAAATAAGACAAACTCTTCTATAAAAAAGAAGTATTTATTTTATTTAATTTATTATCATTATTATTTTTTAATTCACCAAGAAATGACAGAGAGAGGGAAAGTGAGAAAGCAAGCTGCCTGGTCCAGGACTCAAACCGGGGTCAGCCATGTGGGAGTCCAGTGCCTCAACCACTATGCCACCTGCAGGCCCTTCGACGTAACAATTTCAGTGTCCATCCAGCACCATCTGCATCAACATGTGCCTGGCTGCCTGCCTGCATTTTTCCTGAAGCCATCTTATAGACAAGGTCTGGCCTGCTCATCCCTGCGGTGGTCAGACAAGTGCTCTGATGATCAAAGTCACTACTCTAAGGTTTCCCCAAGAAATTCTGGTGACTTCTGAGAATGACCAGAGAAGAGTCTTACATTACGTGCTGTTTTGTGACTGGTTCCTTTCATTTGGCAGAATGTTTTCAATGTTCCTTCGTATGTTGTAACATGTATCAGCCCTTCATTCCTTTTGACTGATGAATAATGCTCCATTGTGTGGATATATCATGCTTTGTTTATCCATGCGTCAGCCGATGGGCATTGGGTTGTTTCCACTCTTGACTGTTAATGATGAATACTGCTGTGAACATGAATTGGGTTGTCAGGAAAGTCATGACCTATTTTTTCTATGCAAAAATGCGTCATGACTTTTCTGACAAACTAGTATCTGGAAGAGAAGAGACTCAGCTGTGTCCCCGAGGAATCACTGAGGGAGTGGGAGCATTGGTGCAGCCTGAGGGAGGGGAGACTTGGTGCGGGGCACACAGCAGCCAGTGTTAGTAAGCGGGAACCTGGCTCTCAAAAGGAGGGTCCTGCCCAGATGACCTTACTGGCAGTATACCAGGAGGTGATGTCCAAGCTCAGGGAGAAGGGGCCCACAGCCCAAGGCTTCTGAAGAGGGGATATGTGGGCTGCCTTGTGGTAAATCACTGCAGGTCTTTAAGAAACCAGGGATCCTACAGGTAGAGTTCAGGTGCCAGACAGTGGGTGGCTCAAAGACCTTTGTGAGCCCTTCCAGCCCTGAGGGTCTGGTTCTCTACATTTTGCCAGTACCTGGCAGGGAATTGTAGGCTGGCTTTGTTACTTAGGGTTTTCCCTGTTCTGAATTCTAGGTGGAGTCGTCTCAACTGAAAGCCTTCAAAGTGCACCTGCCAGGGCACCACGGATCCCCAACTCAGTGACTCTCAGACTGAACCCCAAGGGCACTTTACTGCTCCTCCGAAACTCGCCAGACTTCATCTGATGTTAGAATAATTGACCCAGGTGTCTTATCATTTCAGCTAAAGTAGAAGTTTTTTGAGAACAGGGACTGTTCATTAAAATATGTGGTTGACCCCATGGAAAGGAACCGAGAACCAGAGTTGCCCTTCAGAATCCTTGTTCTCCTGTTTCCCCAGGGTCATGCATCCTTACCTGCCTTTTTGCATCCAGGTCTGCCCCACCATGGCCATAGTAGTATTTCTAAAAACTGAGTCTGATGTGTTGCTTTATCCCTTAAAATGGTTTGGCTTTTCTTCATTTCCTTCAGGGACTATCTAGACTTTGTACTCTGGTCTATAAGGTGCCTCACGACTTGGTTCCTATCTATCTTTCCAGTCCCCTTCTGCGCCCCCCACCCCCCACTCATCCCAGCATTGAGTGTTCAGGCCCCTCAAATCCCTCAGAGGTCCTTGACTGAGCTGCTTCCTCTCATGCAATGTTCCTTTCGAAACCTCTTTGTTGAGATACCATTTGAACACTGTGTGATTCACCTCTTAAAGCATTCAGTGAAGTGGTTTTAGTATACTGACAGACCTGGTCATCGTTGCCGTGATGGAAGTTTAGAACATCCTCATCAGCCCGAGAAGAAGCTTCATATCCATTAGTGGTCATTCCCTACGCTCCCATCTCCCAAAGTCCCAGGCAACCGCTCACCTACGTTCTTCTCTGTGGGTTTGCCTGTCCTGGACATTTCAGTATAAATGGAGTCATGCATTGTGTGATGGTTTGTGATTGGCTTCTTTCACTTAGCATGTTTCCAAGGTTGATCCATGTGTTGTAAAATATATCAGCACTTCATTCCTTTTTATTGATGAACAGTGTTCCATTGTGTGGATATACCACGCTTTGTTTATTCATTCATCAGCTGACAGACATTTGAGTTGTGGTTCCACTTTTGGCTGTTATAAATAAAACCGCTAGGGACATGCCTATATAAACATTCAAACATCTGTTTTCAATTCTTTTAGGTATATGCCTAGGAGAAAAATTTCTGAGTCATAAAGTAATTGTAGGTTTAATTTTTTTAGGAACTGCCAACTTTCTTTATAAAATGGTTGCATCAGTTTACATTCCTGTGGTGAGGTTCCAAGTTTTCTACATCCTCGCCAATATTTGTTATTAGTTGTCCTTTTAAAAAAATTATTATTATAGCCATTCTAGCAGGTCTAAGTGATCCCATTGTGGTTTTGATTTATATTTCCCTGATAGCTAATGATGTTGAACATCTTTTTTTGTGTTCATTGGCTATTTGTATATCTTTTCTGGGTAAATAATTATTAAAATCCTTTCCCTATTTTTTTTTTTTAAGAGAGATTTTTACTGTAGGGTACATGTGCTCACCAGAGAGACAGAGATACAGAAAGCGAGAAATCAGCCCCCAGAATGTTCAGATAATGTGGCCATGCCACAATCCCTTCTCCTCCATCCTCCTCTTGAGATTTTGGGCACTTACACATGTGTGTCTGGCATGAGTTTCAAGCCTCTGTGTCCAGGTCTAGAACCATGGTTGGGCATGTGGGAGTCCAGCAATGTAACCATTATGCCATCTGCTGGTCCCCCTTTGCTTATTCTTATATTAAGCTTGTCTTTTATTTTTGTTATTTTAAATTGCTGGGGACATGTACACTTACCATGTAAGAGGCAGTGAGAGAAAGAGAGGGAGGAGGCACTTTTCAATGGGTGCTGTCACAATGCAACCTCTCTCCATTTCTTCATCCTTTGGGGATTTGAGGAATACAAACTCACATGCCCCGCTTGTTTTTCAAGTCACCAGGACTGGGATTTGAACCATGATTGGCCATATGGAATTCAGCTCTCTAACCTCTAGGCTAAAGGACCAGCCCTTGTCTTTTTTACTATTGCGTGTAAGAGTTCTTTATGTGTTCTGGGCACCAGTCTTCTATTTTAAGTATATGATTTGCAAGTATTTTTTCCCATCGTGTAGGTTGTCTTTTCAGTTTCTTGTTGGTACCATTTCTGCACAAATGTCTTTAGTTTTGATGAAGTCTAACTTAATCTATTTTTCCTTTTGTCACTTGTGCTTTTGATGTCGTATCTATGACAACATTGCCAAATGCTGTATTTTCTCCTAAGAGTTTTCTAATTTTAGCTCTTACATTTGGGTCTTTGGTTCATTTAGGGTTAAGTTTGTATGTGGTGTGAGGTTGGGGTCCAACTTCACTGCTTTGCATGTTGCTGTTTGTCCCAGCACCATTTGTTGAAATTAAATGAGTTTTCTCTGTTTGCTGCATTCTTTCTTATCACTTCTCTGCATGCAACCCTGCCCTCCCTTTCACCTCTTTTTTTTTTTTAACTATTCATCTTTTAAATCAAAATTTCAGTTCAAAGGTTATGTCTTCAGAGAAGCCTTCCCTGATCATTCCCTCTCTATGTTCTAGAAACCCCTCATACCTTAATCCTAACATTAGTCACTATAGTATTTTAACTGCCTGTCTTCTCTGGCTCTTGGGAGACAGGTATTGTATGCTAGCATTTTCCATTAATTAATATGTACCTCTGTATATTCAATTCCAGAGGGAGGATTAGATATTATTTGAACAATAGTATGATCTCTCATTATCTCTGAACTCTAGATTGTGCAGAAAAATCAACAGTTGTAACAAACAATTCATATCCCTTCAAGGAAATGATACTTCTATTGGACTCCAGATATTAACTGATAGGGAAAAACCTCCCTAATCCCCTTCTCCCTGAATCATGGAATATAAATCTTTTCATTTAGACTGATGGGGTCAATTTTAAGACCAAAGTTAAGGGACCAGCAGTTAGTGTAATGGCTATGTCACTGAACTCCCATGTAGCCGACTATGGTTTGAGTCCTGGACCCGGTGGCTTAAACTCATGCCAGGCACGTGTGTGTGCGTGCCCAAGATCCCGAGAGGAGGATGGAGGAGAAGGGATTGCGACGTGGCCATCCCCCCGGGGGATGATTTCTCGCTTTCTATCTTTCTGGTGAGCGCCCTTGCCCTATAGCAAAAAAAAAAAAAAAATCTCAAAAAAATAAACAAAGACCAGAGTTAACAACTAGACCAATAAGAGCCCTTCATGGGTCCAGTGCCCGCGTTGTGTGGCTTCAGTAAGGGTTTCTGACCTGTCACTAACAAGAAGGGATGGCATACCTGATGGGTGAGGTCAGCCTCTCAGATCCCACTGCCTGCGTGGACCAGGGGCCACTGCTACCTGAACAAAGCCCAGCCGGTAGTCCATAGTCTCTACTAGACCAACCTATTTGAAAAAGATCTTTCTTTTTTTTAAATGGTTAAATTTTTTTAACCAATTAATTAATTTATTTTACATTCATTCCCTGAGCAAATGATTTCTAAAAGGTAACTCTTCCCAATTATCAAAATAACACCAAAAATTCAAATAATACAGAAGTGAATAAAGTAGAAAGCCTCTTGTCATTTTTTGTGGCAAAGGCTAGGAATCAGGGAACAATTATGTAAGTCAACTATGTTTATAAAAGTTTGTCTGTTCAGAAATTCATAAATTGGAAAGTAGAAGCCTGCTATAACCATAGAAGAATCAGGGATGTCTTTTATTCTGTTAACTAGACACGTCTCTTCTTTAAGTAGTGGTTTGACATTTTTAACCCTGTCAGAATGTTCCACTTTTTAGAATAATCCTGACAGGATGTCCTACTCTCTTCCAGGCAGTGGGGGTGACCTGTGCGAAAGTGCAGGCCTCAGAGGAGTTTGCAGATGGGAGGAACAGCAAGAGATATGTATCACGAGGATTTATTCAGGGTGGAGGAGACAGAAACGGAAACAGGGCCAGATAGTTTAAAGGCCTTGAATGCCATGCTAAACAGCTCCTTAATTTCATATCCAGTTGTACAACATCAAAGCAAGAACAGAAATCATCTCGCAAGTGCCTGGAATGGAAGAAGCGGTCAGTGTGCTGGCTCTTTGTTCTGAATGACTGTGAGCGGAAGCTCGTTGAGTACTCTCTGCAAGGAAGAACCCTGTCTGTAAGATGTCAGGGATTTGAGACCACCAGGAGCTTCTGGACAAATCTGAATTGTCATGAGTGTGTATCAGCAGAAGAGGATCTTAGGGCCACGGGGGGTGTGGGGGTGCCCTGTTAGCTTTGCTGGTTACATTGGGCAACTTGCAGTGTACTTGGCATTCCCACTAGCCTGTTGGACTCTACCATTACTTTGTTGCCCTTGGGCCCAGCCTGTGTGTGAGCAGAAGAGGAAGCATAGGCATGTTAGCTGTGGGCTTTCCATTTCCTATTTAAAGATGCTCAGTAATGTGCCAGTTGTTAAAAAGACTAACAGTACAAAGGGGTGCTTGGACCGTCTGAAACCATAGTTCAGATAGGGACTTGCACTTAACAGATATTTGAGGAGAGACCGGGCGCATTCGTGTCAGTTTAGGTCTGGGCTGCGTGATAGAAACAGGACCAGATAGTTAAAGGCCCAAATTACTACTGTGGTAGCAGTAATTTGAACTTGGCCTTCTCTCCTCTCAGAGAGCTAAAGACCACATATCACCCTGGGGATGGCGTTCCGTACAGTGTAGTTAATTATGGCCAAATTTACTCTCCTCTCTGTAGACGGGCACTTATGTGTTTAAAGCTCACAGGGTGCGCAGGGCTGCGTTGTAAATGTGCCCGGGTACTAGGATCTCCAGGCAGGTCTTTCCTGTCCTGCTGCCTCCCTTGTTTTTAGAATATGCCAGAATGTCTTACAGATGAGAAAATGGAAGCCTAGACTTAAAACTCTGGGCTAAAAGCTTTAACCAAGATTCCCTACGAGTTAAATAGATCTGGAACTGGCTCCTGGTTATCTGGGTTTTGTTTGTTTTAGTTACAGTTGATAGTGATAAGATCTCTATATTCTAAAATGTACTCCTTTGAAGTGGCAGTTTGTTGAGCATTAATAATCTGTGAGAACCAGGGCCAGCAGATGGTATAATGGTCCTGTCGCTGGACTCCCACATAGTAGACCATGGTTCGAGGCCCAGACCTGGTAACTTAAAACTCATGCTGGGCACATGTACATGTGTGCCCAAGATCCTGAGAGGAGAATGGAGGAGAAAGGATTGCAGTGTGGTTATCGCCCCCCAACCCTGGGTGGGGGGAGGGGGAGATTTCTTATTTTCTATCTTTTCAGCAAGCACACATGCCCTATAGCAAAAATCTCGCTTAATAATATTAATAATAATCTGTAAGAACTACCCCCCACCCCACCCCCAGTCCAGCTGTGGATGTACTAGGTCATTCCCTTGAACTGTTTTGTGGTGAGTCCTCACCCTCAACCCCAGACCCCAGGCTACTGCTACTGTAGAACAGTGACTTTGTTGTTTTAATTTTGTGTGTTTTTAACCAGGTAAAGGTCCTAGGCAGGTACTTTGATATTTTTAAGTTTCTACGATAGTGTGCACACATAAAGCAAGTGAGAGAGAGAGAGAGAGTGGGGGGAAGTTCTTTAAGTACATTCAGTAACGCACACCAGGTTTAACACACGAGGAAAAGGACTGATCCTTCTGTTGGAGAAAGAGGAAGAAAGAAGAGCGCCCTTGCCATGCCCCCGTCCTCTTTCCCCAACCTCCCAGCTCCATGTTAAGTGCCCATATATGTGCCAGCACATTTTCAGGTCAGTCTAAGCCCAATCCAAACCCACAGTTGATCCTGTGGCCCTCAGAGCACTGCAGTTGAGTTTGCTACCAACCGTGCCACCAGGCTGGGCTTGCACGGGTAACATTTTTTTTATTATTAATTGTTTTATTTTTTGGTATAGGACATGTGTACTCACCAGAGAGAGAAAGTGAGAAAGCACCTCCTGAGGCATGGCCATGCTGAAATCCCTTCTCCGTTCTCCTGTTAGGGTTTTGGACACACATGCACATGTGCCCGGAGTGTGTTTCAAGCTGTTGGGTCTGGGAGTTGAACTGTGTGGTTGACCATGTAGGATCCAGCTGTCTTCACCTTCATGCCACCAGCTGGCCCAGCAAAGAAATATGAGTTAAATGTGCCAATAACTTTACCCGAGTTAGAGTCCTTGTATGATGGCATATGTAGGGACATCAGATAGTTCACAGAAAATGAAACTAAACGTAAGGTTTATTTTGATGCAAAAAAAATGTTGAAATCCATGTATAATTTTTTCATAAAACACAATTTTGCATGAATTGTTTTTTTTTTTCAGTTTTAGGTTTTTGCCATAGGGTGCATGTGCTCACCAGAGAGAGGCAGAGACAGAAAGTGAAAAATCACCCCTCAGGGGGATGGCCAGGCTGCAAATCCATCTCCATTCTCCTCTGGATTTTGGGCATACACGCACAGGTGCCTGGCATGATTTGTAAACCACTGAGTCCAGGGCTTGAACCACGATCGGCCATGTGGGAGTCCAGCGCCTTAACTACCATACTACCTGCTGGCCCCTTCTGTGAATTTTCTGAAGACCTGTTGTCCAAGGCCCTGCATGTACCAGGCACTGGGCAAAAATGGTTTGGACATCCCAGAAAACCTGCAAGGACCCAGAGTTTACCTTAAGATAAACGATGCCCCAGGTCGCACAGGCCACGGCAGTGTTGGAAGCTCCCTCCCACCTGGGGTTAACTCCAGACCCCACATTCTCCTTCAGCCCTAATGCTTGCTCTGTCTTAAATTTTTTTTAAAGTAAATACTTTGCTTTTTACCACAAAAAAATTATGCCATTTATCTATGTTACTGAGAAGGCTTATCCTTAAAATTATGGAGTGCAAATGAAAATAGAGATGTTGTTGAAAATGTTTTTGATTTTTTTTATTTTTGAGGTTTTTGCTATAGGGCGCATGTGCGCGCCAGAAAGACAGAGAGAGACAGAGAGACAGAAAGCGAGAAATCACCCCCCAGAGGGGATGGCCATGCCGCAATCCTTTCTCTTCCATTCTCCTCTCAGGATCTTGGGCACACATGCATATATGCCTGGTGTGAGTTAAGGCTACCTGGTCCAGGACTCGAACCGCAGTCGACTACATGGGAGTCCAGCGACATAGCCATTACACCAACTGCTGCTCCTCTGATTTTTTTTTTTTTAATACCCTTAGGTAAATTTTCATATTGTGGTTTTCCTGGGAAATTGCCATGTCATTGACCATTGGAGCCCCCAGATGTCTGTTATTCTTGATCGTGGGCAGCCTGCAGGCTCAGCCTGCAAGACTTTTGCCAACTGAAATGCTTGTTTCCATCCCTGGATTTGAGACAAGTGGGAGTTCTTGTGTCTCAAGAACCACTCACCTCCGTCCTCCCACGGGCCTCACCTGGGTGCTATCCAGGTCCCTGCTGCCACTGCGTGGGCCTCCCCACCACCTTGCTCAGCTATCCTGGCTGCAGCTTGGAGCATCTGTGCAATCAGGCTGCATCCCCTTTCTGCCAGCTGTGTATCGGGAGCTTCCTCCTGAGGCGGTTTCCGTCTGAACTTGGAACCTCAGGCGGGCGGGGAGCAGGGAAGAGAGAGCTGAGGCCTACTCCACTTAGAGGAAACCACCCTGGCAGCTTTCACAAAGCTCGTTCCACAGCCTTAAATGAAGCTAAGCGAAAGAAAAGAGTCATGGAGACTTTAGACCTTTCCAGGGGCATCGAGAACCTGATCCACTCAGGGTTAACCCGTGTGACCAGTGTGAACTGGGGGCAAGGAGTCACGGTCACAAGATGGTGGCTGAGCTGCACGTTCTGCTCACAGTCTAGAAAATTAAGTTTGAAACCTCAGGTTGAACTCTGCCAGATGGAAAGGGAATGAAATTTCACTCCTTTCCAGGAGAAACTTCGAACGAGAAGACTTGGCACCAGGGAGCGTGGCACGTGTTCCCAGCCTGCCCTTCCTGTCTCCTCCCAGCTGAGAGTCAGCCACCAAGTTCCTCTCAAGCTCTCCTGGCATTTCTCAGAAAGTCCCTTCTAGCCTAGGAGACCTATAAAACCCAATGCTTGTGGTGTCATTCCATAGTAAAGAATTAGGCCTTTTGATCCAAAACTGGCTGTCCAGGACGTTCGGGCCTTTGAGTTCAGAGACAAGTGTGTGTGGTATGGGTGGCCCCTCTGTTCTGCCTCCACCTGGTTTGGCATTGCGTGCCTGCTAGGTGCAGAGTGTCACCTGCTTGGCAGGCCGGGTTGGGGGAAGGCCACTCCATTCAGAGGCTTGGGGTCACCACCTGACGTAGCTTTCCCACGGATTTCTCAGGGAGATGTTTTATTGAGGCTGCCGTTCTCGGGGGTGGTGATTATGTGCTGCTTTCTGTGGGTTGAGGCTGTGGTTTTAGGAACTGAGGAGCTGTTGCTGGTTGGTAGGCCAGCTCAGACCTTTGAGAGGTTTTGTCACCTTGAGCCCATGAAGGAAGATGCATGATAACGACCTTCTTCTGAGATGCCACAGGTGCTGGGAGGGTAAACCGAGATGGTGACGCAGGAGACCTGCACATCTGTTCTGGGGCTCCGAGACTATCAGTTCCCCTTTTCAGAAAAGGGTCTATTACCCCACAATGCAGACCATGTGTTCCTCACATGTACTAGTCAACTATTTTTTTCTTTTCTTCTTTTCTTTTTCCTTTTCTTTTTTTTCTCTCTCTCTCTCTTTTTTTAATTTGGAGAGGTTTTTGCTATAGGGCGCATGCGCTCGCCAGACAGACAGAGAAAGACAGAGAGACAGAAAGCGAGAAATCACCCCCCTGGGGGGGATGGTCATGCCACAATCCGTTCTCCTCCATTCTCCTCTCGGGATCTTGGGCACACATGCACACGCGCCCGGTGTGAGTTTAAGCCACCAGGTCCAGGACGCGAACCGCGGTCAACTACGTGGGAGTCCAGCGACATAGCCATTACACTAACTGCTGGTCCCGCTAGTCAACTTTTTAAAATATTTATTTATTTATTTATTTATTTTTACATTTATCCACAAACATTTACCTTACATATCAAAAACATTTTTTTTTTTGCTCATACTCCATGTTTCTTTTTCTTTCTTTTTTTTTTTTTTTTGGAAAGGTTTTTCGCTACAGGGCGCGTGCACTCGCCAGACAGAGAGAGACATAGAGACAGAAAGCGAGAAATCACCCCCCAGGGGGGATGGCCACGCTGCAA
>NW_006205599.1:1860771-1877926 GCF_000334495.1 Tupaia belangeri chinensis
AACCTATCAACAACTCAAAAGAAAGTAAAATCTTTAAATTGGGAAAACAAAGCATAGTAAAAAAAAAAAAATCAGTAATGTTTTACTCAAAAGTCATAAAATTCTATTTTGCCAGTTCAGTGTTCAAACATTCTTCTGTTGAATATGCAGTGTTAGTGTGGTCCAGTCTTTCCATTTAAATCCTGGAAGTTAGCATTCAATGTTATTATCGATATTTCGTGACCCTAGCATTAAATTGGTCGTTTTCCTGGTTGCCTTTTGTTCTCTTATTTCTGTATGTACCTTTAGTTTTCCTGGTAGAGCATTCCTTTCAGAACTTCTTGAAGAGGGGGTCTGCTACTGGCAAATTCTTTCAGGTCTTGTTTATCTGAGAATATTTTTATTCTTTCTTTCCATATGAAAGATAATCTTGCTGGGTATAGTATTCTTGGTTGAAACTGTTTTTCACTTAACACTTTGAATGTATTTTCCCATTCTTTCCTTGTTCACATTGTTTCTTATGTCTGAGGTTAGCCTGATGGGATAACCTGTATAAGTAACTGACATTTCTCTCTTGCCAATTTTATTATCTTGTCTTTGTCTGTAGATTTGGCCAGTCTGGCTATGATGTGCCTTGGAGAAGATCTTCTTGGGTTGATTCTGTTAGGAGTCTTTTGTATTTCTTGGGTCTGGATATTTGAATGCCTCTTTAGATTTGGAAAGTTTTCTTCCAAGATTTTATGGAATAGGTTATTAATGCCCTTATTCATTTTCTCACCTTCTGGGATATTGATAAATGTTTGGGCGCTTAATGCTGTCTAGTATTTCTTGTATAGAATTCTCATTTATGGGGGTTATTTTCTCAGTTTTTTGGTTGTTTTTACTAGATCAGAGGTTTTGCCTTCAACAAAGAGATTCGATTTTCTGCATAGACTAATCTGTTTTTAATATTTTCGAGGGAGGTTTTGGTTTCCTGAACGGCAGCCTTCATCTCTGATAGCTCCATTTGATTCTTTTTTATGGTGTGTATTTCCTCTTTCAGATCGGGCAAGAACTTCAACACCTCCTGGAACTTGTCTCTTTTCTCCTGCATCTTCTGGAGTTCATTATCTCTCAGCTCTTGGATCTCTTTTAGTGTTGTCACTATGAATATTTTGAAGTCTCTATCAGACATTTCCATGAATTCTACTGTACTGTCTGTGGTTGATGAGGAATTGTTCTTTTCCCTTAGGGTAGAGATATTTTCTTGGTATCTCATGTTTCTTGTGCTTCTGTGGTTGTTTCTGGTCATTCTGTGACAAAATCTGTCCTCCACAGTGCTTGTCTGAGTATTTGGGGAGTCTAGGAGATGGGTTTAGAGCATGGCTTCCCTGAAATCGCCAGGACACACCTCAGCTTTAAAATGGCTTCTTGTCGGAATATCACTAGTCAACTTTTTTTTGAGAGGTGCACTCGCCAGAAAGACAGACAGAGAGACAGAAAGTGAGAAATTACCCCCCCCAAGGGGTTGGCCACAATCCCTTCTCCACCATTCTCCTCTTGGGATCTTGGGCACGCACGCACACGCGCCCGACGTGAGTTTAAGCTGCCAGGTCTGGGACTCGAACCGCGGTCGACTACATGGGATTCCAGCAACATAGCCATTGTGCTAACTGCTGGTCCTGTCACTAGTCAACAGTTGAAGATATATTTTTTTCAAAAATGTTTGGCAGGGGGCCAGCAGATGGCATAGTGGTTAAGATGCTAGACTCCCGCATGGCCATGGTTGACCAACCATGATTCACATCCTGGACCAGGTGACTTGAGACTCACACCAGGAGTGAGTGCATGCATACCCAAGATCCCAAGAGGAGGATGGAGGGCAAGGCGTTACAGACAACTTGAGACTCACACCAGGAGTATGTGTGTGTGCATACCCAAAATCCCAAGGGGAGAATGGAGGGCAAGGGGTTACAGCGTGACCATCCCCCTTGGGGGGTGAATTCTCACTTTTCCATCTCCCTGTCTTTGTCTCTCTGGCAAGTCCATACGCCCAATAGTAAAAGTCACTCAAAAAATGTGGGGTGCTGTAATAGGATATATGTGTTCCTTTGAAATTGTATTTAAAAATCAGATGAGGGGCTGGCAGGTGGCATTGTGATTAAGGTGCTAAACACTCGACCTTGGTTCGAGTCTCAGACCTGGTGGCTTGCTCTCTCACTTTCTCTATCTGTCTCTCCCCTTCTCTCATCAAATGGAAAAGAATGATAATAACAAATAAAAATATATTTTTTAAAAAATCAGATGATAAAAATAACGAGCCATCTCTATGGCACAGTGGCAATGCACTGCTCAAGAAGCCAGATTCCACATGGTGATTGCAGTTCAAATACTTGTCCTAGTCAGCCTGAAACACTCAGACAGGGGTGCAAGTGCCCAGGACTGACCAAATCCTGGGGAGGGTGCTTCCCTCTCTCTCTCGCTCGCTCACTTGCTCTCATGTATACACATGGACTCTATTATGAAGAAAAACATTCACAAAATAAATAATAAGGCTTTGAGAAAAAACGTAATTGGAGCAAACACGTTTGACTCTACAACAGTAGGGCTGGCTCCATGGCTAGGTAGGTCCCACATGGCTGACTGTGCAGGTCTAGTCCTGGAGTGAGTGGCCTGAAAAACACAGTGGGTTGCGTTGCGTGACCAAAATCCTGCTGAGAGAGAGAAACGGCCAAGAACAGGCAGGGATGAGCATCCCCCATAGGGGGCGCTTCTCTCTCCCTCTCTCTCACTCTGTGCCTCTCCAGAGAGCACATGACCAACCATACAACAATAATAATCTTCATAATAATGCTGCTGACATAGTTCAAAAGATGTGATAAATTCCTAAAAATAAATGTTCTAGTAAATATACGACCCTACACACAAAGGTAGCTCAGTGGAAGAAGGTCCTGAACGTGGAGAGCCCAAAGTGCAGAGATTAGGGAGAATGGCCGTACTGGGCCCAGAGGGAGATGGGGCTTGGGGCCGTACTGGGCCCAGTGCAAGTGGGCACTGGTACCAGATCCCCCCATGGCTTTTGCATGCAGCCCGGCCAGTGTGCTTGGCTTTCAGCAGCTGTTTCTTGCCAGTGCAAAACATGCCGGGAAAGCGCATCTGAACGGGAGTTTGTTCTCTGACTACACTGCACGCTAATTTACATTCCATGGCGTAGGAAGCTCATTTTCCCAATGGATGAATGAGTCCAATTCTCATCCTGCTAGAGGGGAACCTGAAATATAAAACTCTGTGTGTGCGTGTGTGTGTGTTTTAAAAAACTTTTAAAATGTACAGTCCAACAGTGTTGAAGTATACCCACATTGTGGTAAGAACAAATTTCTAGAACTTTTCTGTCTTATAAAAACCAAAGCTCTGTGCATTGAACAACTTCCCTTTCCCCATCTCTGTCATCCCTAGTAAGTACCATGCTACTTTCTGTTTTTATGAATTCGATTGTTTTAGATAGCTCATGCTAGTGAAGTCTCACAGTAATTGTATTTTTGTTACTGGCTTATTTTACTTAGCATAATGTCCTCACGGTTCATCTGTGTTGTAGCATGTGTCAGAATTTTATGAAACATGAAATCTTCAACACCTAAACCTTCATGCCAGGTTTAGTTGAACAGTGGCAGGCAGGGTAGGAGGTAGGGGTCCTTCCTGAGTCACTCATGCAGTGAAGTACCCTCGCTGAGTTCATCTCCTTGTCATGTAATCCTCTCAGATTTTTTCTCCAATTTCTGAGCATAAATGAACTCTAAAAGGCAAACGCTCTGTGTTACAAAAACAAACAAACAAAAACAATATTCTACAAGAGAGCTATATCAGACATTGTGGAGGAGTTTCTAAACTCGAATTGGTGTGATTCTATTTCAGAGAGCCCAGAAATATGCCCATCAAATCTTGCAGCAGGAACAACTTTGCGAAGACATCCATGGCTCTGTTATTTGAGCACAGGTATAACGTGGACTTACTGCCTTTTGTGCAGAAGGACCCCAGAGAACGTGAAGCTGAGGACAAGTATAATCCTCCCTTTGGGTTCCGGAAGTTCTCCAGTAAAGTCCAGACGCTCTTGGAAATATTGCCTGAGCACGACCTTCCTGAACACTTGAAAACCAAGACATGCCGGCGTTGTGTGGTTATCGGAAGTGGTGGGATATTGCATGGACTGGGATTGGGCCGTGCCCTGAACCAGTTTGACGTTGTGATTAGGTATGTGGCTTTGAAAACCAGCCTTTCTCCGCTAGAACGAAGCCCCTTTTTCTTGGTCACTGTAGCTCCAGTGTCAGTAAGAGATGCAGGAAGCTCCGTCTGGACCCTACCCTCAAGGGACTTTCTCATTGAAAGTTGAAAACATGAAATGATCAGATGTGTCCTGACCTTAAATCTGAGTCATACTGACCTTAAATTTGAGAAGCATACTGTGGACTGTAGTAACTGGCAAGACCTTACCAGAGGAGGTGAGGTTTGGAAAGATGGGCTGATTCAAGGAAGCCAGCAAAGGAGGAAGACTATGAAGGGCAGGACAGGGCAGGAGGAGGACACGGTAGGGGAACTGAGTCTGGGGCGGGGACTGGGGTCAGGGCTCCCCAGAGGCAGCCGTGGCTGGGATACAGGAAGTGCTCAGAGGAACTGGAACCCACCATGACAGGCAGTGGACAGTCATCCTAGATTCTTCTTGGTTTTGCTGTTTAAAGATTGTTTTTCTGATTATTGAAGTAAGAGATGTCCATGACTGAAGACTGGAAAAATATAGAAAAATAAAAAGAAGAAAATAACAAACCACTCTTAGTAGAAATAAGCAGCCACTATTTATTTGCACTCCCCACCCCATTTTTGTTCTATACACATACTTATCAGTGTACTTAAATATTTATAAAATATTTTGCTTTCTTGAGCTTAATGTTATGAATCGTTTTTGTGACCACTAAGTATTCTTTGGAAAACTAATTCTGCTAAGTGTGTAAGATTCCTTTATATGAAGGTATTAGAAGTTATTTTGTTATTCTGTTGCTGGATATTCAGAATGTTGCCCTTTTTGTTATTGTGAAAATGCTTTGCATATTCTTATACATAACGCCTTTATGCGTCTCTAATTATTTCCTTGGAGAAGTTGCCTAAAGTCAAGTCATTGGCTTGGATTCGAGATGTTTGGATGTTTTTCAGGCCCTTGATACATACTAGTAAGTTAATTATCTCCATGTTAAGGGTGTGGTTGAGCCAGGGCCATGATGAGAGTTAGGTCTTCCTTAAACATGTCCAGCAAAGGTGGGGGTTCAGTTGAAGGCAGGAGAGATCCAGGATGGGACCTGGGTTTAGAGCTTATATTGGGTTGCTGGGAAGGTCATAACTCATTTTTGCATAGAAAAATACATCCCGACTTTCCCAACAACCTGATAGTCATCAGGACACAAAGTGCAGGCCCTGGTGTGAGAAGAAGGATGTAGAAATAGTGATTAAAAATCAAATCTGAGAGGCAAACTGAAAAGTAAATGATAGGAATAGGGGAGGCAAGGTCATGACCCATGCCCATCCAATAGCAGGTGACTGACCTATGGGACAGGAGAGGAGACCAGAGGTGCTGTGAAGTATACCCTGGGCCCCAGGAGAGATGTGCATGGAATAAAAGGGAGGCCTCTTCCCACCTGACAGGAAGCAGCAGGGTCCTGGGAGAGCCAGAAAGGACATGGAAAAATGGCTCCATGCCCAGTGATGACAGGTGCTAGACAGAAACATGGACTTCCTGCTTGCGCACTGGGAGAATGTGGAGTCCTGGGGTCAGAGAAGGGGTAGCTTTGAGCCTGGTTAGGGAGGAGAAGGTGAATTAACAAGCTTTTTCATTTTAAAAAAAAAAACAAAACACTTTTTTTCTTTTTTTGGAGAGATTTTGCTATAGGGCGCGTGCACTTGCCAGACAGACAGAGAGAGACAGAGAGATAGAAAGCGAGAAATCACCCCCTAGGGGGGATGGCCACACCGCAATCCCTTCTCCTCCATTCTCCTTTCAGGATCTTGGGCACACACGCGCCTGGCGTGAGTTTTAAGCCACTGGGTCCGGGACGCGAACCGTAGTCAACTACATGGGAGTCCAGCAACATAGCCATTACGAAAACTGCTGGTCCCCATTTTAAATTTTTTATAACTTTTTTTTAAGAGAGAGATTTTTGCTATAGGTACATGCTCTCACTGGAGAGAGAGAGAGAGAGGGACAGAAAGTGAGAAATCACCCCTCAGGAGGATGGCCACACCACAATCCCTTCTCTTCCATTATCCTCTCGGGATCTTGGGCATGCACGCACACACACCCAACATGAGTTTCAAGTCACCAGGTCCAGGACACAAACCCCAGTCAGCTACATGGGAGTCCAGTGCTGTAACCATTATACTATATGCTGGTCTCTAACTTTCTTCTGTTTTAATAACTTAAGTTTAAAACATTTTCAAACTTAACAGAGAAGTTTTCAGGATTAGTACAAAGAGCTCCCATTTACCTTCTCCCACATTCCCTAGTAAATAATACTTTATCACATTCGCTTTATAATTTTCCCTATATGAGGGAGCTTCAAAACGTTTATGGAAATGGAATTAAAGTTTAATTTATTTTGGTGGACAAAATTTTTATTTTATTTTTATTTTTTGAGAGATTTTCGCTATAGGGCGTGTGCGCTCGCCAGACAGACAGAGAGAGACATAGAGACAGAAAGCGAGAAATCACCCCCCAGAGGGGATGGTCACACCACAATCCCTTCTCCTCCATTCTCCTCTCGGGATCAGTGGACAAAATTTTTGAAATCCATGCATGTTTCTTCATAATAGACCATTTCCATGAACTTTTTTTTTTTTTGGAGAGGTTTTTGCTATAGGGTGTGTGCGCTTGCCAGACAGACAGACAGAGACAGAGAGACAGAAAGTGAGAAATCACCCCCTGGGGGTATGGCCATGCCACAATCCCTTCTCCTCCGTTCTCCTCTCGGGTTCTTGGGCATGCATGCACATGCACCCAGCGTGAGTTTAAGCCACTGGAACTGGGACTCGAACCGTGGTCAACTGCATGGGAGTTCAGCGACATAGCCATAACGCTAACTACTGGTTCCTCCACGAACTTTTGAAGGCCCTTCATAGATAACTGCTTTGTTTTCTGGAACCCTTTGAGAGCTAGTTGCAGATATCAAGCCCCTTTGCCTCTAAATATTTCAGTGTGCATTTCCTAAGAACAGGACATTCTACTTTATAACCAAGGAACGACATTCAGAATTAAGAAATTATTCTAGGACCAGCAGGTGGACTTTATGTTGTGGGACTCCCACATAGTCTACCACAGTTTGAGTCCCAGACCTGGCAACTTAAAACTCACGTCAAGTGCGTTTGTGTGTGTGTGTGTTTGTGCCCAAAATCCTGAGAGGAAAATGGAGGAGAAGATATTGTGGTGTGGCCATCCCTCCTTGGGGTGGGGGGTAGGGGGCGATTCTTGCTTTCGGTCTCTCTGTCTCTTTGGCAAGCACACATGCCCTATAGCAAAAATCTCTTTCAAAGAAAATTTAAAAAAAGAAATTATTCCAATTCATGTAATTTATTAATCTATTCATACAGATTAATACAATACAGAACTTATCTGCAGACCTTATATCTCACCAGTTATTTCAATAATCTACTTTACCTTTATATATAGAAGAAAGAAAAGAAGAAATGTCTCATATTTAGTTATCATGTCTAGTAATAATTTTTTAATAACCCAGAGGTTGGGACTTTGATAACTAGAAGAGGAAGTGACTACGAGATAGGGGAGAAAGGTTAGATATGGGTGTGACAATGCAGGCAAAGAACTGAAGGGACTTTTTATGAGTTTTCAAAACTGTGAACATGGGCAGAGAGGTATTGCTTTTAGAAAGATTCTTAGAATTTCTCCCTAACCAACTGCCCTGGTGAAACCATCACTGACCTAACATTGTAAGTGCCCCAAGTCCTTTCAGAGCAGGTTGCATGTGGGGCCTGGGCACCTCTTTGGTCTCCCCTCCAGAACTGTAGTTATTTCTGGGTTTCCCTCTCTGGTTCCCATTTAGAAATTCTGGCAAGAGCCACTTTTATCTGAGCGCAATGGGAAGTCTTCAAGGGAACTTGACTAGCTCTTGGAGAAAGCCCAAAATGTAACACATTTGGATTGACTTGAAATATCAGGACAAGATGAAACTGCTTGATGTTCAGGAATGAATAGGTATGAGTGTTCTGTCATAGGCTGAAGGTTGTATTCATTAACACCTGGAAAGGAGCAACAGGATTTCCTGAAGTGATGGCCCACTTTCAACCGCATACTCAATCATTCTTAGTCCTAAAAAAAATTGTGGAGAACGTGACATGAGATGTTGCATAGTATAAGATAGTTGATGGCTTGCTTGGTCACTGCGTCTTTGTCCTTTTTATTTAATCAGGCTAAACAGTGCACCAGTTGAAGGTTATGCAGAACATGTTGGAAATAAAACTACCATAAGGATGACTTATCCAGAGGGCGCTCCGCTGTCTGACTTTGAATATGATTCCAATGACTTGTTTGTTGCTGTTTTGTTTAAGAGTGTTGACTTCAATTGGCTTCAAGCAATGGTAAAAAATGAAACCCTGGTAAGCACTAGAAATTCATCTGTCAATTGTACTTTAGTAAACAGTGAAGAAATCTCTAACTGTCATTACAGACTTGGTTTCAAACTTGCACAGCAGAGTGGGTTGCCTTTCAAATGATGACCACTGTCTCTGTAGAAATCCCTCAGAATTCCCTATTGCAGGGCAGCAGAATTCCCTGTGGTGTGGTAGTTAAGGGCACTGGACTCCCACATGGCTGACCATGGTTTGAGTCCTGGATCTGGTGACTTGCTTGCTCACTACTCCCCACTCCTACTCTCTCTCTGGTCAAATTAAAATAAAGTTAAATAAAATAATTCTTAAAAAAAAAAAAAAAGAATTCCCTGTTGCAAATTGGTTTCAGAACTTGATTAAGAATTCATTGATTTAAACAGCAGGTGGCCTAGTGGTTTAGGCACTGGATACCCACATGGCTGACCTTGGTTCAAGTCCCAGATCTGACATCTTGCTTTCCCACTTTTTCTCACTCTTATGCGTGCCCTGCAGCAAATTAAAAAGTAATAATGATAAGTAAAATAATTATTTAAAATCTAAATTTATTTATCATTACCGAATGAGATTATTGCTTAATAGGAGTATCAAATTTGAGACCAAAATTACTTACTGAGGTTGATCACCCATCTTATTCTCCATACTCAAACTTCCATGGCTTTTGACTAGTTTTACAAATTAAATTTACTTGGATGAATATAAATCAGTATTGGGTATATTCCAGAGATTATACATAAAATTTCTAAGGAATATTCCCAGGGAGTTTCTGAAAATTTTCTGATCAGTAGCCTCCTTGTTGAAATAAATTTACAGCAATCCAGAGACGCAAATGTGGAAGGGATGCTCTTCATGCAGTCATGTTCCTTTTGTTTAGCTTTAACATAATCAAGCACACTACTTAAAGTCCTACCCATTAAATGTAAATAGATTCCACAGGCCAGCTGTCGAGGACTATGTACCCATTTATGTAAACATGCTTGAACACTGTTAGTGAAACGAATGTATTGGATACATGAGGGATTTTCAGAGATATCGTGGAAAATGTGTATCATAGGAAAAAAGAGACACAAATTTCACTTTATTTGCACCAAAATAAACTCATACTTTATTTTCACTTTTCTTTGCTTTATTTGAGAGAGAGAGTTTTACTCTCAAGTGAGAAGTCACCCCCCAAGGGGATGGGCACACTGCAATCCCTCCTCCTCCATTCTCCTCTCGGGATCTAGGGCATGTGTATACACACTCAACTCATGTGAGTTTTAAGCCACTGGGTCTAGGACTTGAACCACGGTAAACTACATGGGAGTCCAGCAACATAGCCATTACACCATCTGCTGGTCCCTGTTTTTACTTTTCTACTCATTTCTTGAAGTCCCCTCATAATAGAATTTTTACATATGTTGCGTGTGCTGAACCATGATACAGGTGATCACAGTCTTCTAAATTTTCTGTTGGGTAGATGTTCTAGTTGGAAGCAACAAGACATATAAAATGACTTGTGGTCAGTTGCCAAGAGATGTCATGGGCATTGGAGATAGAGTAAGTGAAGAGAGGATGAAGGGCCAGGGCTCCATGTGGTGGGGTACTCACAACACTTCATACTCCTCAGTTGGACCTATCCACTTGGTCTTCCCTGGACAAAGTAATAGCTTTAGATCCTGAAAAGGCCTACTATCTCAGGTTATTCTCTGAGGAGTTTCTTCCTCAACCACATAAGAGCTGGTTCTATAGCTCTCTTTGTCCAATATCACCTTCGTAAGTAGGATCTTTTAGGGTTACTTTTGTTAAGTTGAGGTACTGGGATTTGCATACATATATATATATGCAGCTCACAGACCACGTGGAGTCACATGGTCTTGGCCTGATTAGTGGGGAATACTTTTCACCCTCTACTGATGAGATCATATTATTAAGTATTCTTAATGACTGCTTGCTCTCTTTCCTTAGCCGTTTTGGGTGCGACTCTTCTTTTGGAAGCAGGTGGCAGAAAAAATTCCACTACAGCCGAAACATTTCAGAATTTTGAATCCAGTTATTATCAAAGAGACTGCCTTTGACATTCTTCAATACTCAAAGCCTCGGTCAAGATTCTGGGGCCGAGATAAGGTATTTTTTGTTTTGCTACTCAAAGTTAACTATTCTTATCTCTATTCTAGGAAAGATGTGTACAAATTTTACTTGGACTTAACTATATACCTAGAAGCACCTACAGTAGAGAAACCTAGTTATTGATTAAACAGTCCATGTGTGCCTTTCACTCTGCATCTTGACTGCAGGGCAGACTTCTTATTGTTTAATTGGCTTTCTCACCCTGTGACTCCTCCCTGGTATATTCAGCACATTAACACATGTCAGATATTATTATTGTAGTCTTTCTTAGTATCTAAGACTCCATATAACTGCAGGACACTGAAAGGCACTTCGATAGTCTGAAAAGTTCTTTAGATTTTAGTTCTGGGCCACTTGAGTAAGAATCAATGTTCATTGTCACTTATAGATGATGGTAAATAAAGTTAGTCCTCTAGAACAGTCCTTTAAGTTGATGCTGGGTCCTACCCCAGACGTTCTGATTTAATTAGTCTGTGCCGTGGCTTTTACTTTGAGAGTTTCAAAATTCCCCTAGTGATTTTATTTTGCAGCCTAATTTTTATGCTCTGGACTGTTCATTGCAATAGATTCTTTACCTGCAATTAGTATGTGCTGCCACCAGGGGGCAAGAGGAAGATGCAAGTATTACTTGTGACTTCAGGATCTGAATAACTGGACTATATCTTTAAAACTTTTAAGACCTGTATGCAAATCTTTCTTAAACAGAATATATCACATATTTGAAAAAGTAAGTACTCCTAACAGACAAAGAACTCTTATCAAAAAGAAAAAGACGAGCCAATAAAACATGGGCAAAAGATATAAACAGACATTTCACTAAAGAAAGTTTAAAAGCCAAAGAATGTATGATTAAATGTTCACCGGTAATCATGTAAAAGCAAATTGAAGCCACAGTTACATTTTTTAAAAAGAATGATCTTATTTAACTTTATTTATTTATACATACATACATACATACCAGAGAGGGACAGAATGAGAGAGAGAGAGAGGAAGGGGGTAGAGGGAGTGAGAAAGCAAGCCGCCAGGTCTGGGATACAAACCACGGTCAGCCACGTGGGAGTTCAGCACCTTTAACCACCATGCCGCCTGCTGGCCTCTCACAGTTGCATTTTTTAGCAAAGATTTTAAATTTTGATAATGTCCTAGTATAGGTAAAATGACAGATAGTTGGCACTTTTATTGGAATGTAGTTTGACTATATGAACCATTTTTAAATATGAATCATCTCTGACCTTATAATTACAATTGTATTTAAAGGAGTTTAGAGAAATCTGGAAAGAAGTATATTTTAAGATGTTATTATAGCTTTCATAGCAAAAGACTAAAAACAGCCTAGACATCATTATTGTTGGGGTTGTTTAAGTGAATTATGATATAATCAATGCACTATAGTCTGTTATGGATGAGGGAAACCTAGTGGATAACACCTCCAAAATATATTAAAAATGAAAAGCAAGAAATCTAAGATGTAGACCACTAATATGATCTCATTTTTGTTTAAAAATAAAAATGTGTGCATGTGTTTCTTTAGTTACACATGCACAGAAGAAACCTGGGAAACTGTGAAGAGTGCCCTTCTTTGAAGGGGGCGTCTGTCTGTAGAAGACTTATTTTTATACTTGACAATCCAGAATAAATAATAAAAGTTATATTATTTGAATTTAATATTTATTTTTCTAATTAGTAAAATGGGGCCAGCTGAGTAGCATGGTGGTTAGGGCAGCTGAATCCCACATGGCTAACTATGTGGTGCAAGTCCTAGACCCAGCAGCTTGAAAAACACACCAGGCACCTGTGTACATGTGTGTATGCCCAAAAATCCTAAGAGAATGGAGAAGGGATTGTGGCATGGTCATCCCCGCTAGAGGGTACTTTCCCACTTTCTCCCCCCGCCCTTTCTGTCTCTCTCTGGTGAACACATGAGCCATATAGCAAATTAAAATAATAATAATAGTGATAAAATGACATCTTATATTGGGTAAAAGACAGTAACTTAAGAACTTATGGTCTAGGGACCAGCGGTTAGCATAATGGCTATGTCGCTGAATTCCCATGTAGTCGACCACAGTTCGAGTCCCGGACCCGGTAGCTTAAACTCACACCAGGTGCGTGTGCGTGCGTGCCCAAGATCCCGAGAGGAGAATGGAGGAGAAGGGATTGTGGCATGGCCATCCCCCCTGGGGGGTGATTTCTCGCCTTCTATCTCTGTCTCTCTTGTGAGTGCACACACCCTGTAGCAAAAACCTCTCAAGAAAAAAGAACTTATGGTCTAAAATGGTCTAAAATTGCATTATTGGAGACATCCTCACGTGTGTGTCTTCCAGAGGGAGGGCTGTCAGAAAATAAGTTGGTGTAACCGTGAGGGTATATGACAGTGCTTTGGGGAGGGGGCTTGGGTTTTGTTTTAATTTGCTAGAGGGTGCTTTCTCTCGGTGGAGAGAGAGAGACACAGAGAGAGGGAAAGTGAGAAATCACCCCCCAGGTTGAATGGCCATGCCACGGTCCCTTCTCCTTCATTCTCCTCGTGGGATTTGGGGCATGCACACACACGTGCTTTTCATGTTTTTTCGGGCTGCTGCATCTGGAACTCAAACCATGTAGTCGGCCATGGATCCAGCGCCTTAACCTCCACACCACCTGGCTGACCACTTTGGGAAGTTTTAAATAGTTTCTGAGATTTCTCCCTACGTTACCGCTAGGAATAGTTGATTTCACATGTTCCTTGTACACACATTGAGTAATCCCTGTGGCTGAGTGACAGGCTGGTCTCAGAAGATACAAGGTCAAGGAGACAGCGTGGTGCCTTAGAGTCAGGGGTGAACCAGGAAGAAAGCTTCCTTTGCCTTCATTCCTTCAGCTTTTTCTTTTTCTTTTTAAGAGATTTTTGCTATAGGGCGCGTGCGCTCGCCAGACAGAGAGAGACAGAGAGACAGAAAGCGAGAAATCACCCCCAGGGGGGATGGCCACACCGCAATTCTTTCTCCTCCATTCTCCTCTCAGGATCTTGGGCACACACGTGTACACGCCTGGCATGAGTTTTAAGCCACCGAGTCCAGAGCGCGAACCGCGGTTGACTACTTGGGAGTCCAGCGACATAGCCATCACGCTAACTGCTGGTCCCCTGCTTTCTATTTCTGAGCATGCAGAATGACTGCCGAGTTCCTTTTTAGTGAATGAGGCTGACTTTGGGAGGTGGGTGTGGCACACTGAGAAGCAGGGAGCAGTTTGGTGTTCAGTAGATGTTCCCTAATCTCACTGAAATCCACAAGTTCTTAGGGTCCACTTTACGGAAGTTTCTGTAAGCTGTTCCAATTTACCAAAAAAAAAAAAAAAAAAAAAAAGGTTGTTTATATGAGCCACAGACTTGACTAAAATGAATGAAAAGATATGTAAGAATACAAAGCAGCCTTCAGCGAAGGCCGCAGGCCGTTCTGTATCCCTGCCTGTCCTACGTACTGGTTTGGAGACCCAGAAAGCACAGCGCCACGGGTGCCGGTTTCAGGAGGCACGGCCAGGTACCGGGCGCAAGGACGGGAGGGGCGGTGGTGTAGTCAGAATCCAGAATGGCGTGGACATCACTACTTCAACAACCAGTGCATGGCGGCCATGAACTGGCAGACCATGCACAACGTCATGGGGGAGACCGAGTTTCTCAAGCTGGTCAGGGCCGGAATGGTGAAGGATCTCAGCAGGGGCATCCAAGGTCAGCAGAACATCTTTTAAGCAGAGCAAACAGCAAAGTCCTTCATTTAGTCTGAAAAGGTTCTTGCTCAGACTGAGGGTGGGAAGAAACTGTCTTCCCTGCTGTCCATGTGAAAATGGCCCAGAGTGTTCCCGGCTAGAGAGCAACTCGGAATCCCTGGTAGCAGAGGCGCCTCTGTTCTCAGTTCCTGTCCCACAAGGAGGGACAGGCTCCAGGATCTCTGCCCTGGGAGGACTGTGGACGGCCCTGTGGCCTCATCCCAGCACAGACCTCACAGACATTTGTCCCACAAGAGAGGAAATGAGCCGGTTCTGTGGTTTGGGACATGGTAGGTAGGATCTGTGGGTAGAAGTTTTTAAATGAACACAGTTTGGCTTGGTGCAAGAAGGTTGTCAGGCTGCTGCTTAAGGTTGCATTCACAGCTCGGCTTCTTGGCCTGGTAGATTTCACATGGCCAACTGCTCAGTTCGAGTCCCAGATCCAGTGGCCTGAGAAACACCTTGGACACATGTGCATGTGTGCTCAAAATCCCCGAAGGCAGGAGAGTTGGGGGAAGAGAGATCCTGGAGTAACCATTCTCTCCGGGGGTGGGGGACACTTCCCGTTCCTTGCTGTCTCTTTTTCTCTTTGCTGTCTTTGGTGAGTGCATGCACCCTCTAGCAAAGGAAGGAAGGAAGGAAGGAAGGAAGAGAGGGAGGGAGGGAGGGAGGGAGGGAGGGGAAGGGGAAGGGGAAGGGTGAACTGGCAGACCATCACAGATCATGTTTTAGATTCTACATTTCTGACTTGCATGAAATTAGACTTCGAGATCCTGTGATACGTAAGACAATGTATATCAAATAATTACAGCCCCCAATGTCGCCTTTGGGACTGCGTCACACATAGCGTACGTGCAGAGCAAGGGGTCGTGTGCAGGCTGCTCCTCTCTCTGACCTTCTCTTCCTCTTTTCAGAATGTCCCCACCATCGGTGTCATCGCTGTGGTCTTGGCCACACACCTGTGTGACGAGGTCAGCTTGGCGGGTTTTGGGTATGACCTCACGCAGCCCAGGACGCCCCTGCACTACTTCAACAACCAGTGCATGGCGGCCATGAACTGGCAGACCATGCACAATGTCACGAGGGAGACGGAGTTTCTCCTCAAGCTGGTCAGGGCCGGGGTGGTGAAGGATCTCAGCGGGGGCATCCATTGTGAATTCTGAACACAGAACCAGACTTGGGAATGCAACTCGGACTTGGGCTGTGTCGAGCCGCCTTCTTGAGGCATTTCATCGTGCAAGCACTTCGACGTTTGATGTGCAACTGGTGTTTCTAACTTTTAATTTAAAAACAAAAAGACACTTCGCTCTGCCCACTTTTTCTTTTTTTTTTTTCCTATTTGAGGTGTTTGTTTTTGCACAACATCTTGTAAGTTAATTTTAAGAACTAAATTGGAAAGACTTTTCCAAAAAGCATTGTCTGTGATAATGTTTATGGTATTTTAAGAAAGTAATTTAATTTTGCAAAAACTCTGTCCATGTATTCTGCCCACGGATACCAGCTAATTGAGGGGAAGGAGAAGTTACTCATTCGATGACAGCTCCAAGCGCCCAATTCTGGCTCTCTGGGAACAATGGAGGAGGCCCTTCCAGGATGACGTACTCAGCAGCAAAGCCATGGGTCATGTCCCACGGTGCCGATGAAGTCCTGGGCTGATCAGAGAAGTTCACGTTCCTCCCGTGGTCTGCCCTGGGCCAGAAGACTTGCAGAAATCAACCCAGGGAGCCATCCTGGAGGGCCCTGCCAGAGTGGGACACAGGAGACAGTCTATCCTCTGAGCTCTATGACGGTGCCCAAGATTCAGAAATCAGTCTTCCCAGCAGTGATAACAACTCTTGTTTTTGTTTGTTTGTTTGTTTGTTTTTGAGAATGTTTGTACTGCCCTCTCAAAGCACTTCGGTCTTATCTGAGGTATTCAGTGTCTGTCTGAGGTGGCTTATAAAAATTAGGGTAACACCAATACTTCCCAGGGTCGTGGTGGAGTAAACTCTTCCCAGGATAATCATGTCTTCTGAACCACTGAAATGAAGTCCTCCCAGTGTTATAAATCGCCTATTTAAGAAAACAAAAATGTGTTTCAAATGGCCACCTGGCAAAGTATTCCAGCCAAAGTGCTGGCCAAAAAGAAGAGTAAAAGCTTTTGAGGAACGCTTGTCGTTTAGCTCATTTGAGTGTCTGTTTATTTTAAGGAAATAAGTCTAGGGACCAGCCCCATGGCCTAGTGGTTAAGGAGAGCCAATCCCACATGGCTGACCATAGTTCAAATCCCTGCCTCTAAGGCTTAAAAATCAAACTGAGCCCACGTTGTGTGTGTGCCCAAAATACAACAGGACGGAGAAGGGATTGTGACATCGGCACTGTCATCAGAGGGTGCTTTCTCTCTCTGGCAAACACACACACCCTCTGACAAACTTTTTTAAAAAGCAAGTCTGTAAGTGCACCTAAAACATCTTTTTTGGGTGCCGCTGTTAAGCAGAGACCTCAGAGTAGTGAGGAGTAAGAGTCGGGGTGCTTCATCTTGCCAGCTGCTTGATCTTAGACAGCCACAAACCCTTCGGGAGAGGCGTTGGGTCTCAGTGGCTTCCTCCCCAGGACAGGTCTGCCCTCACCTCGGCCTCATCATAGTTCTGGTCTCCGATGGCAAATCCCCCCTGCTCCCAGCTGCCCAGACTGTGGCGGCCGCTGCCGC
>NW_006205599.1:1878575-1888289 GCF_000334495.1 Tupaia belangeri chinensis
CGAGCCCCCCCCAGCCAGTACAGCTTGGCCAGAGACCACCTCCAAGAACCATAACGAGGCTGTTCATTTGTTAGAGAGTCCGTCTTTGCTTCAGGATTGCCTCCTCCTTAGCCCACCCCGCCCACACCTGCTTTTCTGGGTGCCTCAGGGTGTCTTAGGACTGACCTTCTGTGACCTCACTGTCACCCTGACAGCTTGGCGCAGTGCCCACACCTGCTTTTCTGGGTGCCTCAGGACTGACCTTCTGCGACCTCACTGTCACCCTGACAGCTTGGCGCAGCAGGCCGGGCACGCACGCACAACCTCTTACAGATACTGTTGGGTTTTGAGGCAACTTAGAGGACTTATCCGTGCCCTATATTTTCATGTACCCCAGGAACTTTGAGCCACAGAAAGTTTCAGGTTTTTGTGCAGAGACCACGTTGTCTCCAGAATCCTAGGCCGGCCTTAGGGAAATGCTGTCAGGACCAGGGTGAGCATGTCCCAGTGAGGTGTCTCCTGTTTCTCAACAAAGCCAAACTGGGATCTGAGAAAACACCGCCACTATTTCAGGTATTCCCTTCTTCTCTACACGGCACCTTTTGTGTTTTTTCCGTTTTCCAAGAACGTATTAATAAGGCTTTGGTGGGCCAGCTGGTGGTGTGGTGGTTAAGGCCGTTGGATCCCACATGGCCAGCTGCCTGGTTCGAGACCAGACCTGACAGCTTGAAAAACACACTGGCGGGACCAGCAGTTAGAGTAATGACTATGTGGCTGGACTCCCATGTAGTCGACCGCAGTTCGCGTCCCGGACCCGGTGGCTTAAAACCTACCTAGTGCGTGCATGCCCAAGATCCCGAGAGGAGAATGGAGGAGAAGGGATTGCAGCGTGGCCATCTCCCCTCCAGTGAGCACATTTGCCCCACAGCAAATTACAACAAATAAAAATAAACCATTGGCAATGACTCCACAATTGTGGGGCCTCGTCGCTGGGCTCACCCCTTAGATAAAATACCCAGGAAAGTCAGTATTTGTTCTGCTTCCGGTGGTCACTGTATGGCAGCTGTGGCCTGAGTTACAACAGGAAGAAAAACGGGAGTCTTCAGCGTCTAGAGTATTAACCTTTCTAAAACCAAGGGTTACTTTGTTTGGGCTGCATTCTAACCCCCACGTTTTGGGACCTCACTAGATGTAAAAGGAATTACAGGGTGCGCCCTTTTATTGTCCCAAGAGAACCTTCCAGGCGAATGTAGTGAAGGCTAAGGAACAGCCCCGTGTAGTTTCCTGTCAGGTTTGTAGCCTCCAGGCATGTGTGGTTTTTCCATCCTTTCTCTGTGACACTGCAGTAAGTCCACAGAGAGGAAGAAAAGGGTATTTCCTACAGTTTAGCAGGGTTGCCCTAGGATGAGAAGAACTTTCAGTCCACTTGTGTAGCGAGCAAGACCTGTGAGAGACAGGGCCTCCCCTCCAGACGCGCCTGCTGACGAGACGCTTTCCTCACAGAGACCCCGTGCTTGCTGCCCTTGGGACCAATGCCCTCTTCCCAGACTCTGACCCTCCACAGAGGGCACCCGATGACCGTACTCCCTGCGCTCAGACCACAGGGAAGCAGACCCCAGCATAGCAGGTGGCACCTGCAAACATCTGCCCCTGTGCCCTTTCCCTAGAGGGAGAGACAGCCTGGTCCGTCCACCCTTCCGACTGTCTCTCTCCTTTTCCACTTTCCAAGGTTCTTTTCCACAGCACAGATTTGTATTCACGAAGCGAGGTGTTTGTCCTGGTCAGGGTAACCCTTACCTACAACCAACACTCAATACACGACTCAACTAAATTGGAAAGATGGACTATTCATTAAACATACACACATTTTATTGACTAGAAATTAGTGTTCTCCCAAATGAAATTACAGTCTCGGTAGATTGATTTTTATTATCTGAATGATTAAATTTGACTAATTCCCATTATTAAATTTCAACTCACTTAGCAGAAAAGAAAAGCATCTGTATTAGTATGATAAAATGCAACATTTATTTTTAGTTGTAATTTTTTTTTTTTTTGGTCAGTGCGCGTGCACTCGCTGGAGAGAAATGGGGGAGAAAGTGAGAAATCACACCCCCCCCCAGGAGAGATGGCCATGCCACAATCCCTTCACCTCCAGTCTCCTAAGGTTTGGGCACACATGCACACAGGCCTGGCATGATTCCCAAGCTGCTGTGTCTGGGAGCTGAATCACGATCGGCCATGTGGGAGTCCAGCGCCTCAACCACCACACTACCTGGTGGCCCCTACTTATATATATTTTTTTTTGTGGGGGGAGGTTTTTGCTATAGGGCATGTGCGCTCGACAGAAAGACGCAGAGAGACAGAAAGCGAGAAATCACCCCCCGGGGGTGGGGATGGCCACGCTGCAATCCCTTCTCCTATATTTTCCTCTCAGGATCTTGGGCATGCATGGACATGCACCCTGCATGAGTTTAAGCCATTGGGTCCAGGACTCAAACCCTGGTCGACTACATGGGAGTCCAGTGACATAGCCATTATGCCAACTGCTGGTGCCTAGTTATAATTTTTTAAAGAACAGATTTCTCTGGTGAAGTGTGTCAATAAAATATGTAGGAAGGAAGACAAATTTATAGATTTTCTTCAGTCTGGAAGAAGTAAGGTGTCAAATTTTATACTGGGGTCAAGCTACCATCAAAGACTTGATAGATACAGTGGTTATAGATTGTGCATAGCTGGGAATGTAACAAAGTGAGTTTTCAGGAAATGTAAAGAAACCATCTGTTCAGTAGATCTCTCACATCAGCAGTTCCTAGAGCTATCCACTCAAAATGTGGGAGTCTGAAAAGAATGATATGTTTCCAGGCTGCCCTCTGTGACCTGGTGTATGTTTGACTTACTGAAGAAAATCAACTCTAATCAAAATTAATACTAACAATAAGTTTATTTTAAAAGGTCCCTGGGTCAGCTGGTGGCATGGTTGTTAAGGCAGTTGAATCCCACATGGCCAAGTGTGCAGTTCAAGTTCCAGACCCGGCAGCTTGAAAAAAAAAAAAATGCTGGGCACGTGGGCATGGATGCCCCAAATCCTAAGAGGACAATGGACAAGGGAGTGCAGCTTGACTGTTCTCCCAGGGCGGGGGCTGATTTCAGACTCTCTCTCTCTCTCTCCCTCTCTCATCCCCTATAGCAAACTGGAGGAGGAGGGAATAAAAGTTCCCAGCCATATGACCATGACCGTGGCAGAGAACTATAATGGGGGTGTGTGCAGCGAGCGCCAGTTAGGGCTGATTCACAACAGGCACTACATGAAAGCGTGGTCTCGCGTGGACTGTGACTCACACCGTATCCAGATAGCCTATCAGGCTGCCTCATTCCGAGTGGGAAGAAATTGGCAATCAACCCTAAGTTAATGAGCGTTCAAGTCTACGTCTGTAACTAACTTTCCAACTCCAGTGACAGAATTTGATACTTTATTCCACCCAGAGCACCTGTAGCAAAGCCTTGCCTTTGGTAGGCATTCAATAAATATCGTTTGATTGTATTTGTTTTCATAGCTTTGATGGTGTTTAAAGATGAGCAGCTCGGGACCAGCAGTTAGCGTAATGGCCATGTCGCTGGATTCCCCCGTAGTTGACTGCGGTTTGAGTCCCAGACTCAGTGACTTAAACTCACGCTGGGCGTGTGTGCATGCGTGCCCAAGATCCCGAGAGGAGAATGGAGGAGAAGGGATTGTGGCATGGCCATCCCCCCTGGGGAGTGATTTCTTGCTTTCTGTCTCTCTGTCTCTCTCTGTCTGTCTGGCAAACGCACACGCCCTATAGCGAAAACCTCTCCAAAAATAAAAAAATTTAAAAAAAAGATGAGCAGCTAATGGCCTAAGGTGGAACATAATGAAAGGTTCTTGGGTCTAGAATCTGGGCTAAGGGAGTCTTAGTCTAGGAGGAACGGAATATAGGTAACCAAAGCAATAAATGCACATCGTCACTTGTTCTATATGCAATTGTCCTCGTGAATTAAATTACTTTTAAAAGAATGTGTTCAAAGTTGAATAGGCCCTTAGTGACTGAATACGTACCTACGCATTTTGGAAAAGAAGCATGTTGCCAACCACAAAATAGGTAGGCGCCCTGCCGTTTCAAAGGCCTGCCAAAGTTCATGGAAGTATAGGGCAGAGTTGGGACCAGCAGTTAGCATAATGGCTGTGTCGCTGGACTCCCATGTAGTTGACCACAGTTCTCCTGGACCCGGTGGCTTAAACTCATGCCGGGCGTGTGTGCGTGCGTGCCCAAGATCCCGAGAGGAGAATGGAGGAGAAGGGATTGTGGCGTGGCCATCCCCCCTGGGGGTGATTTCTCGCTTTCTATCTCTCTGTCTCTCTGTGTCTGGTTGGCAAGCGCACACCCTATAGCAAAAACCTCCCAAAAAAAAAAAATATAGGGCAGAGTTTCGGACGATAACAGGAAGTCCCTCAGTCAGAAGCTCTGTGTTTTATGGTCCAGGCTGTTGTCGTGAATTATCATAGGTACTTTGGAAACCAAGATAATGTTAATCTGGCTCATCGTATATTGGGTTGTTGGAAAAGTCATGGTGCATTTTGCATAGAAGAAATCCGTTATGACTTGTTCGACAACCCCATATTTGCTCTTCTCCTCATCTGTTTACTTAATCCAGGCTTTGCTTTCTCTTTTTTGAATGTGTGGTGGTGGTGGTTTTGACCTTTTGTTTGTTTTTCTGTTTGTTTTTGTTTTGTGGACAAAAGATCTTTTGACTGGGCTTTTGTTCCAGAGGTGTTTGCTTGGTCCCAGTGTGGATGGTGTGAAGAAAAAATGGGTTTCAAAACCTTCACACACTGTCTTCACCTGTCTGGGCTGCTATGGCCAAATACCATAGACTGGCAGCTTTTAAACAACACAAAGGTGCATCTTTCCATTTTAGAGGGTGGGAAGCCCAAGATCCAGGTGCTGGCGGATTTGATACCTAGTGAAGTCCCACCTCCTGGTTCACAGAAGGTTGTCTTTTGCCGTGTTCTCAAATGATAAAAACGACAGAAGAGTTCTGGAGAGGGGAGATTTCGAGGGGTGTATGTATATTCTCCAGAGAGAGAGAAAGCAAGAAATCATCCCCCAGGGGGTATGGCCATGCTGCAGTTCCTTCTCCATTCTCCTCTGGATTTTAGGCACGCATGCACATGCGCCTACTGTAGGTTTTAAGCAGCTGGGTCCGGGACTCAAACCGTCCTTGACTATGTGAGAGTACAGTGACGTAACCGTTACAACATCTGCTGGTCCCTCTGGGGTTTCTTTTATAAGGACACTAATTTCCACTCATGAGGGCTCTACCCTCATGACCTAATCAACTGCCCGAGTTCCCCACCTCCTAATGCCATCGCATGGGAGATTAGTTTCAACATACGAATTTGGGGGACATGAACATTTTAACCTCAACTCTCTCACACATTCTCTCTCTCTTGTGTGCGCTCTGTCTCTCTCTGTCTCTCCCTCTCCCTCTCTCTCTCTCTCTCTCACACACACACACACACTCCAAACAAGCAATCTTGTCGTCTCATCTTCAAACAAAAGATTGGGAGGCCCGTTACATCAGTGGCCTTCTCCCACCTTTTGGCCCATGGCTCATCTATTTCACGTGCGTCTGCAAACTTGGACTACATTTCAGAACAACACAATGTGCACCGTGATCCCAGGGGGCTGCTCGGGAGAGGTCAGAAGGGAGCTGAGCTTGCTGCTGTGCTCCAGTCGTCCCAGCCATAGGGAGGCTGAGATAGGGTCGCAAGTTCAAGGCCAGCCTGGGCAACATGGGAAGACCCTGTCTCTAAAAAAACCAAACAGAAGAGACAGATCCTGTCCCTAAACTCCAACTCCCCCAACATGCCTTTGTGAGTCCTGCGAAGGCCAGGAGGGCATGGAGAAACCATCCAGTCTGGCCTCTCGCCTGTTTCCTTTCTGGTCTGTGCACCTCCACCTGGCATCTCACCCGGAAGCGGGGGCAGCCGCAGTCCCGGCTGCACTGCCCAGTGGGCAGAGCATAGCCTGCCTCCAACTTCAGACAATGCCACTGCTGTCCTCATCTGGTGTTCATTTTCCCGGTGTTCATGTTTTAGAAATACTTACCCCAAGACATTGGGAGTGACTTATAGAAGGGGCTTTCCTGACCACTTCGGAAGCAGCCTGAAGCCACTTCTAAGTGCTTCCAGAATCTTCTCCAGAAATTTTCCTCCACAGAGTTCCAGTCCTGAGCTCCCCTCATCCCCTGCCGCTCTGCCCAGGCCTCTGCCCTATTCATTTCCTGCACTATACACCAACTGAGCATCCCAGCAAGCAGAAAGAATCCTGCTGCAGGAAGGGGGCAAGTTTGGGCAGACAGTTTTGAAGGAATTCTGGCTGGGGGCAAGGAGCCAGCTTCAAAGACCAGCCTTATTCCTGTTTATTCCTGTCAAAACTTCCTGCAAAAACAAAGGACTGCCCAATTTTTATTGTCCAACTTTTGAATACTCCTGAAAACAGATGGTAAGATTTTAAATCCTTGACACTGAGATAGGAAACAGAAAGAAGAAAGCCTTACTTAGGTCATTGTTCGCGTCTTTGGGCGTTCGAAACCTCCATGGGTGCAGAGATGGGGACTTTCTCTATGTGACACACTCACATGGAGGTAACCCCACTGCTGTCCTGCCTGTGCTTTGGGGAAATTCGGAACCTCTGTTCACATCCATTGTTGCAAAAGAGAAGAGAGGGAAATATCTGGAAATATTTGTCCTATGGGCCAACAGCCCGTAGTTGGTGTGTCTGCAAAGCTGGCAAGCTGGGGGACCAGCCGATGGTGTCATGGTTATGTCACTGGGCACCCCCATAGCCAACTGTGGTTCAAGTCCTAGACCTGGTGGCTTAAAACTCATGCTGGGGAGGGGAGGGCAGCAGTTAGCATAATGGCTATGTCGCTGGATTCCCATGTAGTTGATCGTGGTTTGAGTCCCAGATCCGGTGGCTTAAACTCACGCCGGGCGTGTGTGCATGCGTGCCCAAGATCCCGAGAGGAGAATGGAGGAGAAGGGATTGCAGCGTGGCCATCCCCCCTGGGGAGTGATTTCTCGCTTTCTGTCTCTCTGTCTCTCTCTGTCTTTCTGGTGAGTGCATGCGCCCTATATCAAAACAAACAAACAAAAAAACTCATGCTGGTGGGACCAGAAGATGGCGCGTGTGCATGCATACCCAAAATCCTGAGAGGATAATGGAAGGTATTGCGGCATAACCACCCCCTGGGGAGTGATTTCTAACTTGCTTTTCTGTCTCTGGAGTGTGAATGCATCCTGTAACAAAAATCTCTCAAAAAAAACAAAACAAAACAAAACAAAAACAAAAACAAACAAACAAAAATAACCTCACACTGGGCTTGTGTGTGCATGTCCAAAAATCCCAAGAGAAGAATGGAGAAGGGATTGCAAACATGGCCAACCCCCCACCCCGAGGGGGGTGATTTCTTGCTTTCCGTCTCTCTGGTGAACGCACATACCCTATAGCAAAAATTTATCTTAAAAAAAAAAAAGTAACGAGCTGGGCTCTTGTCACCTTTGGATTTATGAGTCCCTCCATAATGTCGTTGTCTGGCTCCAGGGTCTGTTGGCCCCAACTCAGAGTTCTGCCTGGGTCAGAGCAAAGACCCTCCTAAGACTAGTTCCTGCAGAGGCGTCCTCACGTTTTCCAGAACTTAGCCCCGGAGCCCAGTGGTTGCTTCCTTTTCCTACACATCAGAATATCTGCTTCTGGAATATGGAAATGAGACTATGAGCGAGGGACCTCCTACGGGACACACCGCTCTGCTGCTCTGCACAGCCATGCTGGGAGCTGTTCTCTTCCCAAGCACCGTTTGCACAAAGTCTGAAGACAGCCGGGGCGCTGCCCACGTTCCTGACGCACGCTCTTGCCAGTGCCTTGTTACCAGCAGGGCTGTCCCCAGGACAGTGCAACCCCTGTGCCAGCTCCTCTCCAGCTCTGCTGGCAGGCGGCCCTCGGTCCCAACAGCCTTCAGAGGGCCATGGCTCCACACGGATGACAGGCAGACAGAACAGACTCTGCCTGCTCTGTGGTGTGCCAGTCTAGACAGGACAGGATGTTAGACAAGGAGGCAGAGGGAGGTGCACGGGGGGAGTGTGCTCTGGACGTCCAGCGCTCTCCCTGGACACCAAAGGGGTGGTTAGAGGGCGAGGGGAGGAGGTCCGGAGGAGGGGCCCTGGCAGAGCAAGCAGCGAGCCGAGGGGTGGAGGGGGACAGCACGACACGCTTTACCAAGTCACAACATGACAGAGAACACCCTAGAATGGTGAGTGTAGGTCGGAGGGCCACTTCCGTGAGGCATAAAGCCCCGCAGAGCAGGCTAGGAGGTGACGTCAGGGTAAAGGGCGATTTGGAGCCACTGAGGTGTGTTAACAGGGGAGTGACTTGATCCAACACGGCCTGCCAACCATCACTGTTGCTGTGAGTGGAGGGGGAAGGACAGGAACACTGAGGCAGATGTCACTCTGGACAATACCTATATATTAGTTTCATCTTTTTTTTGGGGGGGGGGATACTTTTGCTAAAAATCACATGTGCTCACTGGAGACAGAAAGCAAAAAAACGCCCTCCAGAGGGGATGGTCACACCACAGCCCCTTATCCTTCATTCTCCTCTTGGGACTTTGGCCATGCACTCACACACGCCTGGCGTCAGTTTCAAGTCACCGGATCCAGGATTCAAACTGCGTTCAGCCATGTGAGAATCTAGCAACATAACCATTACACCACCTGCTGGTCCCACGTTTCATCATTTTTAATGCATTCCTAAAAGGGGATGGCTCCAGGCTCTTGGCTCTGGTGGGTCTTGTGACCTTCCAGGCTGCCTTCTGACCCTGGATTCTGCCAGCCACTTTTCTAGATCTGTTTGGAAGCCTGGTGATTGGAGAGTGTGGGACAGGAGCCAGGAGGTTAAAGGGCACCCCCTACCTATGCCAAGGCACCCTATATGCTTGGGGGCAAATCACAGCCCTCTCCAGGCCCCAGCTCATAGCAGTTTCTCTTTAATGAAAAGAAAACCAACACTAACAGGAGTGATTTTTAGGATGGTCCATGGCGCCACCTAGTGTCGTGAGGCTATGTGCACAGCTCTGTGCTGGGCAGCAGGTCTGGCAGTTTTGTAGGGCTCCAGCTTGCAGGTCTCTCACCTTCTTCAGTTGCGGGGGAACTTCGCTCCTTCCTGCGTTGCCTGGGTTTTCTTCTCCTCCTCTGATCACTTCTCAGGCTCCCGTATTCCTTCCGACCTCCTTGACCTGGATTTTCTCTCCTGTCATTATAATCTCTTCCTAGGAGATCATCCACTTTCTCGGGTCAAACTACCCCTTTTGATGCTACATTTTTAAATTCCCATACTGTAGGTCTGTAGCAAGGCCTCTCCTTATGTCCACCTGTCTGCCTCCTCCCTGCTAGTCTGGACCTCGGACTTAAAGCTGACCGTGCTGGGACCAGCAGTTAGCGGAATGGCTATGTTGCTGGACTTCCATGTAGTCGACCGCGGTTCAAGTCCCCAACCCGGTGGCTTAAAACTCACGCCAGGCATGTGTGTGTGTGTGCCCAAGATCCCGAGAGGAGAATGGAGGAGAAGGGATTGCGGCGTGGCCATCCTCCCTAAGGGGTGATTTCTCGCTTTCTGTCTCTCTGTCTCTCTGTCTGGCGAGCGCATGTGCCCT